>NC_069504.1:506026896-506401063 GCF_027579735.1 Bombina bombina
AGCCTCAAACTGGAAGTTAGATGTGAATTGAACTGCATTAATAGTACTTTATATTAAATACATTTTTGTAGAGTCTTATAATCTATTAAATATGTATGTTTGTTTACTATATTTAAACCCCTAACCTGCCTTTAACCTACCATTTGTTATACTGTACTGTCAGATCTGAATTACTGTAAGGTCTAAAGCTACTTCACTTAAAGGGACACTGAACCCAAATTTTTTTCTTTCATGATTCAGATAGGGCATGCCATTTTAAGCAACTTTCTAATTTACTCCTATTATCAATTTTTCTTCATTCTCTTGCTATCTTTATTTTAAAAGCAGGAATGTAAATCTTAGCAGCTAGCCCATTGCTTGCTTATTGGAGGCTTACATTTACCCACCAATAAGCAAGCATAACCCAGGTTCTCAAAAAAAAAATGGGCCGGCTCCTATGCATCACATTCCTGCTTTTTAAATAAAGATAATAAGAGAACGATGAAAAATTGATAAATGGAGTAAATTAGAAAGTTGCTTAAAATTGCATGCTCTATCTGAATCATGAAAGAAAAAAAAAATGGGTTTAGTGTCCTTTTAATTTAAGACGATTAACTCCTACATCTTTTATAGCTGAAATTTGAAACATCAATATCAGTTTTCTAATTTAATGTTCAGTTACCGATAACCACTAGATGGAGAACTCCTCCATAACTAATAAAGAAAGCTTAGAGATCATCACAGGAACTTTGGATACTCACTGAAATAAGTAGGGTTAATACCTCAATAGAAGAGTGCACAGATGTCTAAGAATTAGTCAGGAAGCAAGCTAACATTTTAGCATAGTCTAAGAATATTGCTGACCAAATAAACAAAAGAAGTTGACAGACAGATGTGGGGGACGGTTTCAGACCAAACATCAGAATTAGAGGGTTCCCAGAATATATTTAAAATGAAGGTCAATTTTCATGTTAAAGTGTCCGTTTTTTAAAAAAAAAACTATTAAAAACAAGGGCACTTTCATTCTTGAAAATTGACATTTCAGCCGTTTTTAAAAAATATATTTACCTTTTCTTCTTGAAGCCGCTCCAGTGCTTTACCAGCCCGTCGCAAGCCTCTTCATACGTCAGCAATGATGATTCTGACATCCTCCAATCACGGCTCCCCCCCCCCCCCGGGGTAATCATTTCCTGAGGCAACACCGTGATTGGAGGAAGCCGGTTTCGTCATTGCTGGGTAAGTAAACCGGGAAGAAGCAGGAGGGGCATCGTTTCAGAACGGCGATCCGGCGTTTCAGAAGAACAAGGTAAGTATTTTTAAAATACAGTGCTATGTCAATTTTCATGAATGAAAGTGCCCCTGTTTTTAATAGTTTTTTCATAGGTAAATAAAAAACAAAGGCTCTATTTCTGTTTAAAAGTAGTGATAGAAAAATTCTAAGAAATCTCCGGTATTTTGGGCAAGTTTTTCTCTAAAATTCTCGGTAGCGAAGGGGTTAAAGGGCCATAATAGTTAAAGAATTACATGCTCTGATTTGTTAGAGCAGGTAATTTTGGGACAATTGACCCTGTACTACTGTCTGTGTTTAACCCCGGCAGAGTACTGCTCGGGACCCTAAGAACACTGCTGGTCCCAAGTAGAAACTGCTGCTTATCCAATCAACAGCACTAGCTATAAAGAGTTGTGCGTCAAACTTTGCTGATTAAATCAGTGGCAGTTTCCTTTTGTGGCCAGAGTAGTGCTATGAGGGTCCCGAGAGGTCTTTCACTTTTAACCCCCACAAAGGGTCAATAGTCTTAAAATGACATGCTCTAAAACACACAAACTATTATGGCCCTTTAACTATAACTAGGAAATTATTTGGTTTCTTAAAGGGACATAATACTCATATACTAAATAACCTGAAACTGATGCAGTATAACTGTAAAAAGCTGACAGGAAAATATCACCTGAGCATCTATGTACAAAAAGAAGATATTTAAAAAAAAAAAAAAGGAGAAATGAACAGCAGCCAATCCGCATCAGCAGTGCTGAGGTCATGAACTCTTTTACTGTGATCTCATGAGATTTGACTTAACTCTCATGAGATTTCATAGTAAACTTCATTAAACTGAATAGGGAAATAAGATGAGTGTGCACGTAAGCTCACTCCCTTAGCTGTCCCGGGACAGACATACTAATTTGCTGCTTAGAAGTCCTTTACAATGGAATGTGGCTACTGAGGAAATTTTGAGGTAAAATATATTTCTTTTTTACATAGAGATGTTCAGGTGATATTTTGTAGTCCACTTTTTACAGCTATGCTGCATCACTTTCAAGTGTTTCAACATTTGGGTATCATGGCCCTTTAACATTTAAAATGATCATGCAGAAACAAAAGGAAACATTGAAAAACAGCTATGCAATCATCCACAATATGCCATTCCAAACATATTAAATTGTGTTTTCAAAGGGTTAATTAAGGTTGTAAAAAAAAAAAAAAAGCTACTCGGAAAGTGTTATCTGATGTACTTCAATGCTCCTGTTGAATTATCTCAATTTGGGGAGTGAAGCACTTCAGGCTACTTGTCTAATGAATTAAAAATAACCCGTAATCTGAAGTAAATTAAAGTGAAAGTAAAGTTGGGTGCTTCGCTATCCTCAGTTACATAGTTGATTTAAAATCAATAGGAGTTTCATTCATGATTTTGTCAAAATGTTGATGTAAATGCATTTTTCGCCGCAAATAAAGTGTATATTTTTCTACTTACAATTTAACCGTTTTTTCCCCCTCATTTTACTTCCTGATCACGTTTTAAGATCTACCAATTGACTCTGGCTGTTGGGCAGCTGCGAGGCGACGTCATCCGCCTATGTATTGATTTGCGCATGCAGCAAATATTTTTTGGGATCATTATTTAGGACGCGCGTTCACGATTCGCGCATGCGCATACCTTTTTGTTTGGGAACAGCCGAGAATGTTATCTGTTCAGACTGCGTCTCGGCAACATTGAAGCACATTGCATAACTAGCGATCACTAATTTATAAGTAAGTATATAGCTGCTGTAACCAACAATCATAACATCTATTATTGAACCAATGTCAATGCATTATACTTATGTTATCAATCAATTTTTACTTGCAAAAAAAACCCTTTATTTGTGGGCATTCTATTTGTTACTATGCTCAAAATGTAAAGAATACTTGAATTGACCTAAGAAAAAAAGTATCTTTCCATTTTACTTCCATGCAACACCGATGCTATTGTGTAATAGCTATTTGTTTTAGTTATGTTTTCAAACGAAATTTATGATATCTAACATAAAAATTGTCAAATGTTAGGTTTAATATATATATATATATATATATTAGTTGTTGACCTTACAAATAGTTAATATAGTAGTGTGTATACAGTGAATTTGTAAATACAATAGAAATAAAATTTAACTTTTTGAAATCGGCTCCCGTTGTCACAAATGCAGCTGCTCAGTTGCGCAAATAGCATAGTACTGAATGAATACACTGTGTTATTCATTGAGTACTATGTTTCTACCACGATTCACGAATGCACGTTGTACACCGCTCATCACAGAATTGCATGTGCATTGAAGATACGTCTATGATCTATGATTTGCGCATACACAATGCGCTCTGTGCTTGTGAATGCGCATTTAAGCTACGTATAGAGCGGGTGGGACCGCTCTATACGTCAAGACACAGAAAGATAGGAAGTGGAAGATGGGCGGAGCATGAACGATAACGGTAGGAAAATTAAAAGTTAAAATCTAAATTAAAATAATAATAAAAAAATATTGTGATCCTAATATGTTGATGATATACAATATATAGAATATTTCCCTTTTAACCTAAAGGGACAGGTGGGAAAAAAACTGGAGGTGACAACCCACAAACCTAAATCCAAATAAGCCTACGTATAGGATAAGGTAGTGCCTAATGCCAAATATAATATAATAATTTATACATGTAGGGTAGGTGATTCATTTGTGTTGAGAAATGTATTAATTAAAACTTAACATTTATTATGTAGTTTAATAAAATAGTATCAATGTTGTGGACCATGCCACTTTTAATTAAAAAATTGGTTTCATCAAGTAATGTTAGAAAAGAAGGAAAATAACTGTAAGGAAAATAAAATATAAAAGATAATAGCACTGTAAGCTCTCTATTATAGGAGTAACCTCCTATCAACCACAAAATTAAGTAAAGGTATATTTCACCAGGGTAAATAAATAAGGCTTAGTGTGGGAGACTACTATACAATACTTGGATGTGTTGGAAAGTGATAAAATTTACTTTCACTTTAAGCCTCCGTTTATCAAAACTTCTCCAGTAGTGACTCCTAGTGGTCATTCTGTATTATTTTGAATTATTGTAAGCCTCAAACTGGAAGTTAGATGTGAATTGAACTGCATTAATAGTACTTTATATTAAATACATTTTTGTAGAGTCTTATAATCTATTAAATATGTATGTTTGTTTACTATATTTAAACCCCTAACCTGCCTTTAACCTACCATTTGTTATACTGTACTGTCAGATCTGAATTACTGTAAGGTCTAAAGCTACTTCACTTAAAGGGACACTGAACCCAAATTTTTTTCTTTCATGATTCAGATAGAGCATGCCATTTTAAGCAACTTTCTAATTTACTCCTATTATCAATTTTTCTTCATTCTCTTGCTATCTTTATTTTAAAAGCAGGAATGTAAATCTTAGCAGCTAGCCCATTGCTTGCTTATTGGAGGCTTACATTTACCCACCAATAAGCAAGCATAACCCAGGTTCTCAAAAAAAAAATGGGCCGGCTCCTATGCATCACATTCCTGCTTTTTAAATAAAGATAATAAGAGAACGATGAAAAATTGATAAATGGAGTAAATTAGAAAGTTGCTTAAAATTGCATGCTCTATCTGAATCATGAAAGAAAAAAAAAATGGGTTTAGTGTCCTTTTAATTTAAGACGATTAACTCCTACATCTTTTATAGCTGAAATTTGAAACATCAATATCAGTTTTCTAATTTAATGTTCAGTTACCGATAACCACTAGATGGAGAACTCCTCCATAACTAATAAAGAAAGCTTAGAGATCATCACAGGAACTTTGGATACTCACTGAAATAAGTAGGGTTAATACCTCAATAGAAGAGTGCACAGATGTCTAAGAATTAGTCAGGAAGCAAGCTAACATTTTAGCATAGTCTAAGAATATTGCTGACCAAATAAACAAAAGAAGTTGACAGACAGATGTGGGGGACGGTTTCAGACCAAACATCAGAATTAGAGGGTTCCCAGAATATATTTAAAATGAAGGTCAATTTTCATGTTAAAGTGTCCGTTTTTTAAAAAAAAAACTATTAAAAACAAGGGCACTTTCATTCTTGAAAATTGACATTTCAGCCGTTTTTAAAAAATATATTTACCTTTTCTTCTTGAAGCCGCTCCAGTGCTTTACCAGCCCGTCGCAAGCCTCTTCATACGTCAGCAATGATGATTCTGACATCCTCCAATCACGGCTCCCCCCCCCCCCCGGGGTAATCATTTCCTGAGGCAACACCGTGATTGGAGGAAGCCGGTTTCGTCATTGCTGGGTAAGTAAACCGGGAAGAAGCAGGAGGGGCATCGTTTCAGAACGGCGATCCGGCGTTTCAGAAGAACAAGGTAAGTATTTTTAAAATACAGTGCTATGTCAATTTTCATGAATGAAAGTGCCCCTGTTTTTAATAGTTTTTTTTTAAAAAACGGGCACTTTCACATGAAAATTGACCTTCACTTTAAAATGTGGATTTACCACAATATATACATGAACTAGTAAGCCCTTTGTTTTTATTTCTAAAAGAGAAGTACTAACTGACCGGGTACATAAAGCAGAAAACCCAAAAGACCTAATTCCCTATTAAGAAGTAAATATTAAAAGCGTTGCCTATAAGAAATCAGTTCCCTGGTTTAATTTCAGAAGTAGCAGCTCATATTCTATAGTAACTATAGGTCTTATAGTCATCTTTGGAGTCCTTAGGAAAGTCATATTCAACATAGTTTCTCCAGAAAACTCCTTATTTCTACATAAGACATTTTCCACTCCCTAACTTTCCTGTAGGAAAACCACAAACTGAAGTGTTGGGTGGCTATCTAATTAACGCTTATCCCATGATCACTTATCCCACCTTTTGAGTTAGCAATTGGGATTATGCGTGTTTGCTTTTGAGTGGTAGTTGAAGTTTAAGGCATAGTAAACTTTAGCAATATCTAATATTCAAGGATTACTCAAACAAAATAAAAGTTAATCATTATATGTCTCTTCTAAATACAATTAAGCATTAATTGTTCTCCCCAGCTGTGCACCATTGTTAGGGGCACTCCTGTGAACCTGCGGTGCATACTTACCGAACTGGAGATATGCAATTTTTGTTAGAGTTTTGTCTCATTCTTGGTAGTTCTTGGTCAGTGTTTTAGGGACCTCACCTCCATACAGCAGGATTGGTGCAATAGTGTTTTCTTAAATACTTAAATAACAGGTTTGTAGGATGATTTAGACTGGCTAGTTGCTTCTTAATCATATGGAAGACTCTAAGGGATTTTTCTTGCAGTGTTTTGATGTACAGTTTAAAGGGACATTAAACACTAAGGGCCAGATTACGAGTGGAGCACAAAGTTGCGTTTCCGCAAGCACAATATTTTCACTCCACTTATCATACCAGTGCACACAATTGTCAGGACCGTCTTTAACACAGGGCAAAAGGGGCAGCTGCCCAGGGCCCAGTCTCTGTTGAGGGGCCCAAGAGTCCTAAAAAAAATAAATAAATTTTTTTTTTGGTTAATACCAGACTGCTGATGTGACATGGGGAACACACACATTCAGTCCTAATACTGTCACAGTCAAAAGTTGTCTGCTTATATTTTTTTTTAAAAACTGTGCCAGACCGTGCCGGTGTCATGTGACATGCCAAGCTATTGCCATGTGCTGTTTTAGATGTGCACTGTGCAGCACTGAATGCAAACCCCTAACTCGGCATCCAGCCATTCCCACTGCATCAGAAAAGGTCCTACTGGGGTTACCACTGTTACCAGGTAATTGCTCTGGTGGTAGGGATTGTTTCTGGGTAGGGCTGACTGTAGGCGCATGCAGCAGAAAGCTGGAGTGGCCGGCACATGAGGATTTGAGCATCTGTGCAGCTGCATACACTGCTCTCTTCAGTCTTGAGGCTGTGTGACTCATCTCACACTGTATCCATGCAGCCTTGGGAAGACAGCATTCAGTCTGCTGGTCCCCTTAGCCCTGCTCTTTCTGCGGTGGCCCTAAGATCAACTAACTGAAGTTTGTTAGGGGAACAGTGCTTTGTAGAAAGGTGTCAGTGGGAAGAATAAGTGAGTGCACACACGCCCCTCCCCATGCAGCATTGTCTAGTGCAGGATGAGAGGGAACTTATTCCTAGCAAAGAAGTGACATGTGCTGCTGTGGCTGATGTATAGTGTCATGCTGATACATCACACATTAATTTAAGGTTTATTTTTATAGTTTTTGTTTTCTCTCTGTCTGAGATTTTACAGTTTCCCATAGTAGTTCTGCTGTTCCAGTCAGTAAACTTATATTTGTCTGCACCTCCATGCTTCCTCCTCAGTCTATACCTTGCTTTTCTCCTGTTGGCTTCCCTAAATCTCTTTAACCAGCTAACCTCACACCAGAATCACATTCAAAAGAATATTAAATTAATCCACAGTGGGGGAATTTATATATTTATTTACTTATTAGTACTGCTTAGGTCTAGTTTCACATGCTTGACAAAGGGAGGAAGCTCCCGAAACGTCACTGCTATTTTGTTTGTTGTGCTCAAATAAAGACCATTGAGAAACCACTTATTGCTGCCATATTCTTTGGACTTTCCTAGTTTCACATATTGCAATTTTTTTTTATTATTGATTAGCCCAGCAGTGGATGAAATTAATTGATTTAGTTGTTTTTTGGGATGTTGGGGTGGAGAGCAAAATTGCATGGGGTGGGGGGGCCCAAGAATTTTTTGCCCAGGGTCCAGTCAATATTAAAGACGGCCCTGACAATTGTGCACTGGCATTAGTAGTGACCTGCAATGCGAACGTGGCCTCGCGTTGACATTGCATGGAAGCTTTGTGCTCACAAGAGTGTGATTTCATAGGCTCCAATGGGATCCTCGTTCTCATGTCGTCATACACAACACAGAACCTAAGCGCAGCAAATTTAAATATATATATGTATATATATAATATATATATATATGAATTTATACATTGTGCAAAAAAAGACAGCACTCACTGATCTTCTATATAAATAAAATTTAACTTTTAATGTTACAAAAAGATTTAAAAAGTGGGAATATACATGACGTTTCGATGCCTAACTGGCATCTTTATCAAATGTCCCTAAAGTGAATAAGGTGGTTCCTGAGAGGTTACATCAGCTATGTGATGTTCCAATGTGAGCATAAAGATTCTGGCTTTCTTTTCTCTCTTTATAGTGATTGCCGATTTCATAAAGAGGCTGCTATCAGCTGTTTCTGATCCTCTTTGCTAGCCTTCAAAAATAGAAAGCTTTCCACAGTAGAAACTGATTACAGTGAAAAGAGGATATATAAATGGTTACATGGAGGAGAAGATAGACGAAGGGAACATAATCCTAGGCGACGCACCCATTTAAGAACAAAAACCACTATTGAGACTGATGACACTAGTAGCTGTGAGAGTTCAGGAAGTGACAGTAATTCTACCAGCACTAAAATAGGGACATCACAACCACAGGGGGGCTCTATCACTACTAGATCAGCTAATAAAAACACACATACTCGATCAAAAAACTTAGAAGGAGGCATATCAGACAAGGGGGGAACAAGCAGAAAACTCACTCACAAGAAATAAACATAGTTTATAATTTGAGTTCAAGACCGTTGACAGATGACGAAACTAAATTATTGAATAAGGGACTTTCCTTTATTCCCACTCCTAAACTAGATAGCTTCCAAACTGAAGTAGATATCTATCGCTTCCAAAGACAGTTAAATATTAAAAACATTTTCAAAGATCAACCACACACTAATCTTAACAGTAAGTTTAAAAAACCATCTAGTTTTGACCCGCCCACTCTACAGTCATCTATACGTAGCTTTACTAGGATGATTAGGTCTGATTGTAAAGATAACTCTGATAAATGTGTTTTTTCCAATATATCCAAACAAGAAAAAATAGCCCTTGATACCCTGAGTGATCACACCATCACCATACACCCCACTGACAAGGGGGGTGCCATCGTAATACAGAATTACGATAATTACAAATTAGAGGCATTACGTCAGTTATCTGATACCTCAACTTACAAGAAATTATCTTTTAATCCCACTATGACCTATAAAAAAAACTTATTGATAAATCAATTGAGTTTGGGCTTAATAAAGGATACTTAACTAGTCAAGAAAGTGATTTTCTCACTATCAACCACCCTAAGACTCCCATGCTTTATCTATTACCAAAGATTCACAAGTCGCTTGTGCATCCCCCTGGGAGACCAATAGTGTCTGCCAGGGAGTCTATTTGTTCGGGTTTAGCACAGTATATCGACCACCATCTCCAACCCATAGTGACTAAATCTATGTCTTATTTGCAAGATTCGACAGCCATGATTCGTAAACTTCAAACTTTTGAAACTCTGACAGATGATGACATCCTTGTGACTATGGATGTTGACAGCCTCTATATTGTCATCCCACATTTGGATGGCCTGGAGGCTGTCAGATCCATAGTCACAGGGAGCCCATATTACAGCGGTCCTCCATTGGAGTTCCTTTTGGAATTAATGGAGCATTGCCTTACCAAAAATTATTTTTCTTTTGAAAAGTTTTTTTACTTACAGGTAGCAGGTACGGCCATGGGGTCAAACATGGCCCCTGTCTATGTGAATATTTTTATGTTATGGTATGAATCACACATCATGCAACCTACTGAACACCCAAACATTCAGATGTACACTAGATATATTGATGATTTGTTTTTGATTTGGCGTGGGAGTACAACTGATCTATTAAAGTGGGTGGAACCAGATGGATACACCCATTACATTTAAAATGGAGTTTGATAGTGACAAAATACACTTTCTTGACCTTAATATATTTAAAGTTAAAACACAACACATTAGATTTGGCACATCCCTATACACCAAAAGTACTGATAGGAATTCGCTGTTACTTTCCTCTAGTTACCATCCATGGCATCAGAAGCAAGGTATTATCTCCTCCCAACTCACTAGAGTGATCAAATAACTGAACCAACAATTCGTGAGTCACAGTTGGACTCTATGTGCCTGAAACTTGAAGCAAGAAATTATGACAAAAGGGACATCACAATGGCAAGACAGAAGCTGACTGGGTCCAATCAAGAGACACTCAGAAGAGCTAGAACAACTGACATGGAGGATAAAACATTAAACTTTATCACTACATTCACCCCTCTACATACCACCATACGTGATTCTATACATAAAAGATGGGATCTTTTGGAAACTGACAAAAGTCTAGCAGTTTGGAAAACAAAACCACCTAGAGTGGTATATAGACATGCCAAAAGCATCAGAGATTTACTTGTCAAAACTGACCACAAAGGTCCCAATCAAGCTGATACATGGCTCCAATCGCGGAAGAATGGATGTTATAAGTGTGGGGAATGTGTTAATTGCAATTCCATGCAGACGGGGGACTCTTTCCAGCATCCGCATAAAAATAAAAGATACATGATATGCCATCGCTTGAATTGCAACAGCTCCTTTGTCATTTATATATTGATCTGTCCTTGTTCCCTATTTTACGTGGGGAAAACGACCACCCTGTAGAAAGATCGTATGGCTAACCACAGATGCTCCATTAGAGAGGCATTGAAACAAGGGACATCTGATCTTTCTTTGGCTCGCCACTTTGCCACACATAAACACAATATATCAAGTCTACACTGCATGATCATTGATCACCTGCCTGCATCCAGAAGAGGGGGAGATCGCGCTAGAATGTTGCTGCAACTGGAGTCCAGATGGATTTATATGCTGGACACCGTGTCCCCAAAAGGACTTAACATCAAATTGGATTTTGGACCTTTTATTGGATAAGCAAGGTTCCTTATATTCTGTTCCAGCATTCATAATATGCTATCCTCCTTTTGCCATTAAACATATAATATGGGACTTTTTAATGGATACAGCTCCAACTATGTGCTTAACTTTTTCTTTCTCTTTTCTATCTTTTTTCTTTTGTTTCTCTTTCTTTGATTTTTTCATTCTGGCTTTCAAATTATTGGATGTTGAGTGGATGTACAAAGCAGTATAAGAGGGTCCACCACCCCACATGTTACCACCTTATCACTCATTCACCAAGATGCAGTATAAAGAATCTGGATGGGTATACCCGCGATGTGTGGGACATATATTGTATGGTCGCAATAAATATATGTGTGATATACCCCGTATTCTACCCTACCACATAATGCTGACACATACTCCGCCCACGACAAAGAACTTGACGACAAAATCTACACAAAATCATCTGAGACCTAATGAGGCTTATGTTTGCTTTAAACGGCATCGTTATGCCAGAATTCTATGGAACGCCCATTCTTCACAAGGTCCTTACTTGGATTGGCCCCGCTCGCATGCAAAGCGTAACCGAGGGGCGTGTACAATGACGTTTGGGTTCCACAAAGCCATGAGATTGGCTAGTCGCATTAATGGAGGGCGGAAGATATGGGAGTTCGCATTGATATGGTAATTAGCCATGCGCTTTGAGTGAAACAGTGCTGGGATTGACATATGATACTTCAACCAATCAACTTATGTGTGGGTGTGTCGGACCGCTCTCACTGCGGCGCGAAGAGGATCAGAAACAGCTGATAGCAGCCTCTTTATGAAATCGGCAATCACTATAAAGAGAGAAAAGAAAGCCAGAATCTTTATGCTCACATTGGAACATCACATAGCTGATGTAACCTCTCAGGAACCACCTTATTCACTTTTGGGACATTTGCTAAAGATGCCAGTTAGGCATCGAAACATCATGTATATTCCCACTTTTTAAATCTTTTTGTAACATTAAAAGTTAAATTTTATTTATATAGAACACCAGTGAGTGCTGTCTTTTTTTGCACAATGGATATTCTTTTCTCTTGTTAAGTGTATCCAGTCCACGGATCATCCATTACTTGTGGGATATTCTCCTTCCCAACAGGAAGTTGCAAGAGGATCACCCACAGCAGAGCTGCTATATAGCTCCTCCCCTCACTGACATATCCAGTCATTCTCTTGCAACTCTCAAGAAAGATGGACGTAGTAAGAGGAGAGTGGTGTATTATAGTTAGTTTTTTAACTTCAATCAAAAGTTTGTTATTTTTAAATGGTACCGGAGTGTAGTGTTTCATCTCAGGCAGCATTAGAAGAAGAATCTGCCTGTGATTTCTATGATCTTAGCAGAAGTAACTAAGATCCACTGCCGTTCTCACATATTCCGAGGAGTGAGGTAACTTCAGAGGGGGAATGGCGTTCAGGTTTTTTGCTGATACCGGATTAATGTAAGTTAAGCCTTAAATGCAGTGATAGCGACTGGTATCAGGCTTATTAACAGAGATACATACTCTTATAAAAGTGTAATATAAAACGTTTGCTGGCATGTTAATCGTTTTTATATATGTTTGGTGACAAAACTTATTGGGGCCTAGTTTTTTTTCCACATGGCTGGCTTGATTTTTGCCTAGAAACAGTTTCCTGAGGCTTTCCACTGTTGTAATATGAGTGGGAGGGGCCTATTTTAGCGCTTTTCTGCGCAGCTAGAATTACAGACTGAGACACTCAGCTTCCTTCTGCATGATACAGGACATCTCTGAAGGGCTCAAAAGGCTTCAAAAGTCGTGTTTGAGGAGGGTAACAACCACAGTAGACCTGTGGCAGTTGTTGTGACTGTGTTAAAAACGTTTTTGTCATTTATTATTCCGTTTTTGGTATTAAGGGGTTAATCATCCATTTGCAAGTGGGTGCAATGCTCTGCTCACTTATTACATACACTGTAAAAATTTCGTTAGTGTAACTGCCTTTTTTCACTGTTATTTCAAATTTTGTCAAAATTTGTTTCTCTTAAAGGCACAGTAACGTTTTTTTATATTGCTTGTTAACTTGCTTTAAAGTGTTTTCCAAGCTTGCTAGTCTCATTGCTAGTCTGTACAAACATGTCTGAAAAAGAGGATACTTGTTCATTATGTTTAAAAGCCATGGTGGAGCCCCATAGGAGAATGTGTACTAAATGTATTGATTTCACCTTAAACAGTAAAGATCAGTCTTTATCTAGAAAAGAATTGTCACCAGAGGGGTCTGTCGAGGGGGAAGTTATGCCGACTAACTCTCCCCACGTGTCGGACCCTTCGCCTCCTGCTCAAGGGACGCACACTAATATGGCACCAAGTACATCAGGGACGCCCATAGCGATTACTTTGCAGGACATGTCTTCAATCATGAATAATACCCTGTCAGAGGTATTATCCAGATTGCCTGAATTGAGAGGCAAGCGTGATAGCTCTGGGGTTAGACGAGATACAGAGCGCGTAGATGCTGTAAGAGCCATGTCTGATACTGCGTCACAATATGCAGAACCTGAGGACGGAGAGCTTCAGTCTGTGGGTGACGTCTCTGAATTGGGGAGACCTGATTCAGAGATTTCTAATTTTAAATTTAAGCTTGAGAACCTCCGTGTATTGCTTGGGGAGGTATTAGCTGCTCTGAATGACTGTGACACAATTGCAGTGCCAGAGAAATTGTGTAGGCTGGATAAATACTATGCAGTGCCGGTGAGTACTGATGTTTTTCCAATACCTAAAAGGCTTACAGAAATTATTAGTAAGGAGTGGGATAGGCCCGGTGTGCCCTTTTCCCCACCTCCTATATTTAGAAAAATGTTTCCAATAGATGCCACTACACGGGACTTATGGCAGACAGTCCCTAAGGTGGAGGGACCAGTTTCTACTTTAGCAAAGCGTACCACTATCCCGGTTGAGGACAGGTGTGCTTTTTCAGATCCAATGGATAAAAAATTAGAGGGTTACCTTAAGAAAATGTTTATTCAACAAGGTTTTATTTTACAGTCCCTTGCATGCATTGCGCCTGTCACTGCTGCGGCGGCATTCTGGTTTGAGGCCCTGGAAGAGGCCATCCATACAGCTCCATTGACTGAAATTGTTGACAAGCTTAGAACTCTTAAGCTAGCTAACTCATTTGTTTCTGATGCCATTGTTCATTTGACTAAACTAACGGCTAAGAATTCCGGATTCGCCATCCAGGCGCGTAGGGCGCTATGGCTCAAATCCTGGTCAGCTGATGTGACTTCAAAGTCTAAATTACTCAACATTCCTTTCAAGGGGCAGACCTTATTCGGGCCTGGTTTGAAAGAAATGATTACTGACATTACTGGAGGTAAGGGTCATACCCTTCCTCAAGACAGGGCCAAATCAAAGGCCAAACAGTCTAATTTTCGTGCCTTTCGAAATTTCAAGGCAGGTGCAGCATCAACTTCCTCTGCTTCAAAACAAGAGGGAACTTTTGCTCAATCCAAGCAGGCCTGGAAACATAACCAGTCCTGGAACAAGGGCAAGCAGGCCAGAAAGCCTGCTGCTGCCTCTAAGACAGCATGAAGGAGCGGCCCCCTATCCGACAACGGATCTAGTAAGGGGCAGACTCTCTCTCTTCGCCCAGGCGTGGGCAAGATGTTCAGGATACCTGGGCGTTGGAGATCATATCTCAGGGATATCTTCTGGACTTCAAAGCTTCTCCTCCACAAGGGAGATTTCACCTTTCAAGATTATCTGCAAACCAGATAAAGAAAGAGGCATTCTTCAGTTGCGTACAAGATCTCCTTGTAATGGGAGTGATCCATCCAGTTCCGCGGACGGAACAAGGACAGGGGTTTTATTCAAATCTGTTTGTGGTTTCCAAAAAAGAGGGAACCTTCAGACCAATTTTGGATTTAAAGATCCTAAACAAATTCCTCAGAGTTCCGTCATTCAAGATGGAAACTATTCGAACCATTTTACCCATGATCCAAGAGGGTCAGTACATGACCACAGTGGACTTAAAGGATGCCTACCTTCACATTCCGATTCACAAGAATCATCATCAGTTCCTGAGGTTTGCCTTTCTAGACAGGCATTACCAATTTGTAGCTCTTCCATTCGGGTTGGCTACAGCCCCAAGAATTTTTACAAAGGTTCTGGGCTCACTTCTGGCAGTCCTAAGACCGGGAGGCATAGCGGTGGCTCCTTACCTGGACGACATCCTGATACAGCTTTCAAATTGCCAAATCTCATACAGAGATAGTTCTGGCATTCCTGAGGTCGCATGGGTGGAAAGTGAACGAAGAAAAGAGTTCTCTATCTCCTCTCACAAGGGTTTCCTTCCTAGGGACTCTAATAGATTCTGTAGAAATGAAAATTTACCTGATGGAGTCCAGGTTATCAAAACTTCTAAATGCTTGCCGTGTTCTTCACTCCATTCCGCGCCCCACGGTGGCTCAGTGCATGGAAGTAATCGGCTTAATGGTAGCGGCGATGGACATAGTGCCATTTGCGCGCCTGCATCTCAAACCGCTGCAATTATGCATGCTCAGTCAGTGGAATGGGGATTACACAGATTTGTCCCCTCTACTAAGTCTGGATCAGGAAACCAGAGATTCTCTTCTCTGGTGGTTATCTCGGGTCCATCTGTCCAAGGGTATGACCTTTCGCAGACCAGATCGGACAATTGTAACAACAGATGCCAGCCTTCTAGGTTGGGGTGCAGTCTGGAACTCCCTGAAGGCTCAGGGTTCATGGACTCAGGAGGAGAAACTCCTCCCAATAAATATTCTGGAGTTAAGAGCAATATTCAATGCTCTTCTAGCTTGTCCTCAGCTAGCAACACTGAGGTTCATCAGATTTCAGTCGGACAACATCACGACTGTGGCTTACATCAACCATCAAGGGGGAACCAGGAGTTCCCTAGCGATGTCAGAAGTCTCCAAGATAATTCGCTGGGCAGAGACTCACTCTTGCCACCTGTCAGCGATCCATATCCCAGGTGTAGAGAACTGGGAGGCGGATTTTCTAAGTCGTCAGACTTTTCATCCGGGGGAATGGGAACTCCATCCGGAGGTGTTTGCTCAATTGGTTCTCAGTTGGGACAAACCAGAATTGGATCTCATGGCGTCTCGCCAGAACGCCAAGCTTCCTTGTTACGGATCCAGGTCCAGGGACCTAGAAGCGGCACTGATAGATGCTCTAGCAGCGCCTTGGTTCTTCAACCTGGCTTATGTGTTTCCACCGTTTCCTCTGCTCCCTCGTCTGATTGCCAAAATCAAACAGGAAAGAGCATCAGTGATATTGATAGCGCCTGCGTGGCCACGCAGGACCTGGTATGCAGACCTAGTGGACATGTCATCCTTTCCACCATGGACTCTGCCTCTGAGACAAGACCTTCTAATACAAGGTCCTTTCAATCATCCAAATCTGCTTTCTCTGAGACTGACTGCATGGAGATTGAACGCTTGATCCTATCATAGCGTGGCTTCTCCGAGTCAGTAATTGATACCTTAATACAGGCACAAAAGCCTGTCACCAGGAAAATTTACCACAAGATATGGCGTAAATATCTTCATTGGTGTGAATCCAAGAATTACTCATGGAGTAGGGTTAGGATTCCTAGGATATTGTCCTTCCTCCAAGAGGGTTTGGACAAAGGATTATCAGCTAGTTCTTTAAAGGGACAGATTTCTGCTCTGTCTATTCTTTTACACAAGCGTCTGGCAGAAGTTCCAGACGTTCAGGCATTTTGTCAGGCTTTAGTTAGAATTAAGCCTGTGTTTAAACCTGTTGCTCCTCCATGGAGCTTAAACTTGGTTCTTAAAGTTCTTCAAGGGGTTCCGTTTGAACCCCTTCATTCTATTGATATCAAACTTCTTTCATGGAAAGTTCTTTTTCTGATGGCTATTTCCTTGGCTCGAAGAGTCTCGGAGTTATCTGCCTTACATTGTGATTCTCCTTATCTGATCTTTCATTCAGATAAAGTTGTTCTGCGTACAAAACCTGGGTTTTTACCTAAGGTGGTTTCTAACAAGAATATCAATCAAGAGATTGTTGTTCCATCATTATGTCCTAATCCTTCTTCAAAGAAGGAACGTCTTTTGCATAATCTAGACGTAGTCCGTGCCTTGAAGTTTTACTTACAGGCTACTAAAGATTTTCGCCAAACATCTAACCTGTTTGTTGTTTACTCTGGACAGAGGAGAGGTCAAAAGGCCTCGGCAACCTCTTTCTTTTTGGCTTCGGAGTATAATCCGTTTAGCCTATGAGACTGCTGGACAGCAGCCTCCTGAAAGGATTACAGCTCATTCTACTAGAGCTGTGGCTTCCACCTGGGCCTTTAAAAATGAGGCCTCTGTTGAACAGATTTGCAAGGCTGCGACTTGGTCTTCGCTTCATACTTTTTCCAAATTTTACAAATTTGATACTTTTGCTTTTTCGGAGGCTGTTTTTGGGAGAAAGGTTCTACAGGCAGTGGTTCCTTCCGTTTAAGTTCCTGCCTTGTCCCTCCCATCATCCGTGTACTTTAGCTTTGGTATTGGTATCCCACAAGTAATGGATGATCCGTGGACTGGATACACTTAACAAGAGAAAACATAATTTATGCTTACCTGATAAATTTATTTCTCTTGTAGTGTATCCAGTCCATGGCCCGCCCTGTCTTTTTCAGGCAGGTCTAAATTTTAATTAAACTACAGTCACCACTGCACCCTATGGTTTCTCCTTTCTCGGCTTGTTTCGGTCGAATTACTGGATATGGCAGTGAGGGGAGGAGCTATATAGCAGCTCTGCTGTGGGTGATCCTCTTGCAACTTCCTGTTGGGAAGGAGAATATCCCACAAGTAATGGATGATCCGTGGACTGGATACACTACAAGAGAAATAAATTTATCAGGTAAGCATAAATTATGTTTTTTGACATTGCACCCTGGCAGATGCTGTAAATTACATGGTGTGCGGTTCTAATCTGGACTTTGTTTATGAATATATACATATATATTTGTGTTTGTATATACACATATTAACACACACACACACACAGAGAGAGAGAGAGACAGAGAGAGAGAGAGAGAGACAGACAGAGACAGTATTGTGATAACGGCGCAAAATAGGTATTTGCACTATTAAAACTAAATAGACTATACTTAACACTGTGCTGCCCCAAGTTACCTATTAGGGTTGTTGGGTCCCCAAAAACCCCCCAACCTTAATAAGAAAAAATAGTGAACCAAGGAATAGTAAAATGTAGTGGGCGCTCAGTGTATCAGACTAAAAATAAGATATATTTATATATACTATAGGTACTAGACTGCAATGGTTGTAAAATTACCAATATAATACCATTGACACAATATATCAAACAAAATAAGTATCCCTATATACAGGGAGTGCAGAATTATTAGGCAAGTTGTATTTTTGAGGATTAATTTTATTATTGAACAACAACCATGTTCTCAATGAACCCAAAAAACTCATTATTAATATAATAAAGCTGAATAGTTTTGGAAGTAGTTTTTAGTTTGTTTTTAGTTATAGCTATTTTAGGGGGATATCTGTGTGTGCAGGTGACTATTACTGTGCATAATTATTAGGCAACTTAACAAAAAACAAATATATACCCATTTCAATTATTTATTTTTACCAGTGAAACCAATATAACATCTCAACATTCACAAATATACATTTCTGACATTCAAAAATAAAACAAAAACAAATCAGTGACCAATATAGCCACCTTTCTTTGCAAGGACACTCAAAAGCCTGCCATCCATGGATTCTGTCAGTGTTTTGATCTGTTCACCATCAACATTGCGTGCAGCAGCAACCACAGCCTCCCAGACACTGTTCAGAGAGGTGTACTGTTTTCCCTCCTTGTAAATCTCACATTTGATGATGGACCACAGGTTCTCAATGGGGTTCAGATCAGGTGAACAAGGAGGCCATGTCATTAGATTTTCTTCTTTTATACCCTTTCTTGCCAGCCACGCTGTGGAGTACTTGGACGCGTGTGATGGAGCATTGTCCTGTATGAAAATCATGTTTTTCTTCAAGGATGCAGACTTCTTCCTGTACCACTGCTTGAAGAAGGTGTCTTCCAGAAACTGGCAGTAGGACTGGGAGTTGAGCTTGACTCCATCCTCAACCCGAAAAGGCCCCACAAGCTCATCTTTGATGATACCAGCCCAAACCAGTACTCCACCTCCACCTTGCTGGCGTCTGAGTCGGACTGGAGCTCTCTGCCCTTTACCAATCCAGCCACGGGCCCATCCATCTGGCCCATCAAGACTCACTCTCATTTCATCAGTCCATAAAACCTTAGAAAAATCAGTCTTGAGGTATTTCTTTGCCCAGTCTTGACGTTTCAGCTTGTGTGTCTTGTTCAGTGGTGGTCGTCTTTCAGCCTTTCTTACCTTGGCCATGTCTCTGAGTATTGCACACCTTGTGCTTTTGGGCACTCCAGTGATGTTGCAGCTCTGAAATATGGACAAACTGGTGGCAAGTGGCATCTTGGCAGCTGCACGCTTAACTTTTCTCAGTTCATGGGCAGTTATTTTGCGCCTTGGTTTTTCCACACGCTTCTTGCGACCCTGTTGACTATTTTGAATGAAATGCTTGATTGTTCGATGATCACGCTTCAGAAGCTTTGCAATTTTAAGAGTGCTGCATCCCTCTGCAAGATATCTCACTATTTTTGACTTTTCTGAGCCTGTCAAGTCCTTCTTTTGACCCATTTTGCCAAAGGAAAGGAAGTTGCCTAATAATTATGCACACCTGATATAGGGTGTTGATGTCATTAGACCACACCCCTTCTCATTACAGAGATGCACATCACCTAATATGCTTAATTGTTAGGCTTTCGAGCCTATACAGCTTGGAGTAAGACAACATGCATAAAGAGGATGATGTGGTCAAAATACTAATTTGCCTAATAATTCTGCACTCCCTGTAGATAGTTGTTTTCACCGTACTTTTAAAGATATAAACATTCAGTGTTGGACAACTGTTGGAGTTCACACAGTGATCGTTACAAAGTATATTCTAAAAGCAGTTGCCTAAACAAAAAATATATATTAGTAGCAATACCAGGCAGATAAGATCTAAATACAAAATCTTATTTGACAGAGATTCGCAATGGACAGAAAAATAGTGCTAGTTAACTTTTGACACCAATTGTGACTATTAAATATTAAGCACAAAGTCAAAACATGCAATTAGAGATGAGATTAGAGTCCATGGGGGCTAGTTATCAAGCCGTCTACTTTTCTGGCTTCGCCGGCCCAATACGTCCGCCTAAGCTCGCCTACCTTCGCCGCCGCGGACCTGAAAAAATACGCCTAAGTTATCAAATAAAGCTGTCAAAAATCCGCGGGGCGATGAGCAGCGGACTGTGACAGTTATCACTCATCCGATCTCGCTGCCCTTCGGCTTTTTCCCAGCTTTATTGCTAGCCTGTCACTAAGCACTCACACTAAACTGCACTGTTCTACCCCCTATACCGGCGCCCCCGGAGCCCCCCGCAACTCAATAAAGTTACTAACCCCTAAACCGCCGCTCCTAGACCCTGCCGCAACTCTGATAAATGTATTAACCCCTAAACCGCCGCTCCCGGACACCGCTGCCACCTACATTATACCTAGTAACCCCTATCCTGCCCCCCCTATACCGTCGCCCTCTATTATAAAATTATTAACCCCTATCCTGCTGATCCCGCACCTCTCCGCAACTAAATAAATAGTTTAACCCCTAAACCGCCGCTCCATGAACCCGCCGCAACCTATAATAAATTTATTAACCCCTATCCTGCCCCCCACTACGCCGCCGCCACTGTAATAAAATGATTAACCCCTAAACCTAAGTCTAACCCTAACCATAACGCCCCCCTAACTTAAATATTAATTAAATAAATCTAAATAAATTAACTCTTATTAACTAAATGAATCCTATTTAAAACTAAATACTTACCTTTAAAATAAACCCTAATATAGCTACAATATAAATAATAATTATATTCTAGCTATCTTAGGATTTATTTTTATTTTACAGGTACCTTTCAATTTATTTTAACCATGTACAATAACTATTAAATAGTTATTAACTATTTAATAGCTTACCTAGCTAAAATAAAGAGAAATGTACCTGTGAAATAAATCCTAACCTAAGTTACAATTACACCTAACACTACACTATACTTTAATAAATTATTCCTATTTAAACTAAATACTTACCTGTAAAATAAACCCTAAGATAGCTACAATATAATTAATAATTATATTCTAGCTATCTTAGGATTTATATTTATTTTACAGGTAACTTTGTATTTATTTTAGCTAGGTAGTTATTAAATAGTTAATAACTATTTAATAACTATTCTAACTAGCTAAAATAAATACAAAGTTACCTGTAAAATAAATATAAATCCTAAGATAGCTATAATATAATTATTAATTACATTGTAGCTATCTTAGGGTTTATTTTACAGGTAAGTATTTATTTTTAAATAGGAATAATTTATTAAAGTATAGTGTAGTGTTAGGTGTAATTGTAACTTAGGTTAGGATTTATTTCACAGGTACATTTCTCTTTATTTTAGCTAGGTAAGCTATTAAATAGTTAATAACTATTTAATAGCTATTGTACATGGTTAAAATAAATTGAAAGGTACCTGTAAAATAAAAATAAATCCTAAGATAGCTAGAATATAATTATTATTTATATTGTAGCTATATTAGGGTTTATTTTAAAGGTAAGTATTTAGTTTTAAATAGGATTCATTTAGTTAATAAGAGTTAATTTATTTAGATTTATTTAATTAATATTTAAGTTAGGGGGCGTTAGGGTTAGGGTTAGGTTTAGGGGTTAATAATTTTATTACAGTGGCGGCGGCGTAGTGGGGGGCAGGATAGGGGTTAATAAATTTATTATAGGTGGCGACGGTGTAGGGGGGGCAGATTAGGGGTTAATAAATGTATTATAGGTGGCGACGGTGTAGGGGGGGCAGGATAGGGGTTAATACATTTAATATAGGTTGCGGCGGGTTCAGGGAGCGGCGGTTTAGGGGTTAATACATTTATTATAGTTGCGGTGGGCTCCGGGAGCGGCGGTTTAGGGGTTAATATGTATAGAGTAGCTTGCGGTGGGCTCCGGGAGCGGCGGTTTAGGGGGTAATAACTTTATTTAGTTGCGGCGGTGTAGGGGGGGTCAGATTAGTGGTGTTTAGACTCGGGGTACATGTTAGGGTGTTAGGTGTAGACAGCTCCCATAGAAATCAATGGGATGTCTGTCAGCAGCGAACTTGTACTTTCGCTATGGTCAGACTCCCATTGATTCCTATGGGATCCGCTGCCTCCAGGCTGGCGCTTTGAAAACCAGGTACGCTGGGCCGTAAAAGTGCCGAGCGTACCTGCTAGTTTTTTGATAGCTAGCAAAAGTAGTGAGAATGTGCCGCACTTGTGTGCGGAACATCTGGAGTGACGTAAGAATCGATCTGTGTCGGACTGAGTCCGGCGGATCGAAGCTTACGTCACAAAATTCTACTTTTGCCGGTCTCGAGCCTTTGATAACTAAGGCGTATCAGCCTCGCCACAAATACGCTGCGGAATACGCAGCGTATTTGAGGTTGACGGCTTGATAACTAGGCCCCCATAGGTGATACTGTTTTGGTCTTTTGGCTTTCCACACAGTATCACCTATGGACTATAATCTCATCTCTAATTGCATGTTTTGACTTTGTGCTTAATATTTAATAGTCACAATTGGTGTCAAAAGTTAACTAGCACTATTTTTCTGTCCATTGCGAATCTCTGTCAAATAAGATTTTGTATTTAGATCTTATCTACCTGGTATTGCTACTAATATATATTTTTTATTTAGGCAACTGCTTTAGTATATACTTTGTAACGATCACTGTGTGAACTCCAACAGTTGTCCAACACTGAATGTTTATATCTTTATAAGTACGGAGAAAACAACTATCTATATAGGGATACTTATTTTGTTTGATATATTGTGTCAATGGTATTATATTGGTAATTTTACAACCATTGCTGTCTAGTACCTATAGTATATATAAATATATCTTATTTTTAGTCTGATACACTGAGCGCCCACTACATTTTACTATTCCTTGGTTCACAATATATATATATATATATATATATATATATATATATATAATATTTATATTTACAGGGAACACCCCATAGACCACAATATAAAGGCACTTTTCAGTGCCTGTATTTCTTATTTCTAACAACCCACATCCCCTCACTTTAAGTCCTAAAAACTGCTTTGTGCAGTTATTATTTTAAAAAAAAAAAAGACTCTACTCATTTTCTAATTATTTTTTTTTAAACTACACTACACTGTATTTTGGGGGCAATTGGGGCACTTTTGGAAAGTAAACCAGAGATAGGATCTCTGGTTAATTTTTTAAATGCTAATTGATACTGCAAGCTCGCCACTTGTGAATTTGTCCTTTTACAGGTATGCGATAAATTAATGCTTCACTTGCAATCTAGCCCTAAATAAATGCTAGATAGAATAATGAATTCAAAGAAAAGATTAGTCTGAGAATAACATTTTTAAAGTTGCATTAGCTGTTTAAATATTGACAAAGTAAGTGCAAAGTTTTAGTGTCTATAAAACAATGGGAGCTGCCATGTTGTAACTTAGGTTATCTTCTCTGCTGTGGTCAATTACGAACATTTATAAAAAGTTCACTAGTGCGTGCATTCAATCAAAAAAATGTGTAGAGTAATATAAATAATACAGTGCCCTCCACTAATATTGGCACCTTTTGGTAAATATGAGCAAAGAAGGCTGTGAAAATGTGTCTTTATTGTTTAACCTTTTGATCTTTTACTCCAGAAATACTCTGCTCTCATGAATATCACACAATTGCAAACACAACTCAGGTTTATAACCCTCCCCATTTTAAATATATGTATGGCACAATTATTGGCACCCTTTTAGTCAATACTTTGTGCTACCTCCCTTTGCTAAGAGAATAGCTCAGTCTTCTCCTATACTGCCTGATGCGGTTAGAGTATACATGGCAAGAGATCTGATACCATTCCACCATATAGAACTTCTCCAGATCCTTCACATTTTGAGGTCAATGCTGGTGGACTCTCCTCTTCAGTTCACCTTACAGGTTTTCTATTGGGTTCAAGTCAGGGGACTGGGATGGCCATGGCAGGACCTTGATATTGTGGTCAGTAAACCATTTTTGTGTTGATGCTTGTTTTGGATCATTGTCCTTCTGGAAGATCCAACCACAACCCATTTTAAGCTTTCTGGCAGAGGCAGTCAGGTGATAGAGTCCATGATGCCATGTATCCTAACAAAATCTCCAGGTCCTCTGGCAGAAAAACAGCTCCAAAACATTAAAGAACCACCACCATATTTAACTGTGGGCATGAGGTACTTTTCCATACTACAGTGATAGTTAGAAAATAGTATGCGCTAGGAGAATGATATCAGACACCTCTCTAAAAGACAGCTTCCCTAAATGTTGTCTAAGAAAAAACAGTAATAAGTTAAAAACTTATGTATAGAGAGAGCGCCTAGTAGGCTAAAGATATCAACACTTTCTAATATTTCAAATATGTATTAAAAGTTTAACAATAAAATATATTATGGGACGTCTCCCTATAAAACACAGACGACTAGATCAGATCATCTTTATAAAGCCCAGAGAAGGGCGAAACACGTTGTTTGTGTTGCACTGTGATTGTAGTTGGGCAATATACAACTATTGTCTGTCTTTTTATACAATTATTGTCTTTTTATGGTCTATGGACTTTTTAACAAAACCCAGGTTATTAACATATTTTTTCAACCACCTCTGAAAATCTGAGTTGGATTCTGGAGGGTGTAAACATACTCGACACTACCCTTTCGCTGCGTGCATAGCACTAGAACAACTGAATTACCATTGGAGTGGTATTTTGTAACAATCTTCGGAAGTACTCATTATTGGTGGTATACATTTAAAGGCTGTGTAACAATTTCTTGGTTTTGAAACATATTAATTCATCTGATATAACGGACATTGCTAAACACTTTTTTTCCTCATTTTTGGATACTAGCTTGTAACACGTATTGTGGATGCCACACACGTTTTATATTAAGTATGATTATTTAGTCGACTGTGTTTTATAGGGAGACGTCCCATAATATATTTTGTTGTTAAACTTTTAATAAATATTTGAAATATTAGAAAGTGTTGATATCTTTAGCCTATTAGGCGCCCTCTCTATACATACGTTTTTAGCTTATTACTGTACTTTTCCATACTACTACCTCTCTGTGCTCGCCAAACCCACCTCTGATGTTTATTGCAAACAAGCACTATTTTGGTTTCATCTGACTATTTGAAGTTCTAGTAGTGTCTGGCAAACTTAAGATGCTTGAGTTTGTTTTTGGATGAGAGTAGAGGCTTTTTTCTTGAAACCTTTCCAAACAACTTGTGGTGATTAGGTGACCTTGGATTGTAGTTTTAGAGACTTTCTGACCCCAAGACACAACTAACTTCTGCAATTCTCTAGCTTTAATCCTTGGAGATATTTTGACCACTCAAACCATCCTCTTCACAGTGCGTTGACAATATAACATAGTAACATAGTAGATAAGGTTGAAAAAAGACTGAAGTCCATCGAGTTCAACCTATACAAATCTAAAATAGAAAAAGCTCCAGTTACGCTTAAATAACCCCATTAAAATGTGACCCATTTAATACTAGCAATCATATCCATGAATTTTGTTTATATACAGAAATTTATCCAGACTATTTTTAAATGTATCTATGGTATTGGCATTCACTACCTCCTTTGGTAATGAGTTCCACAATTTTATTGCTCTTACAGTGAAAAAACGTTTCCGTTGCAGGAGATTAAATCTCCTTTCCTCCAACCTTAAATTATGACCTCTTGTCAGAACCAATTTTCTTGGAATAAAAAGAGCTTCTGCCATCTCTGTATATGGGCCTTGAATATATTTATATAAAGTAATCATGTCACCTCTCAAGCGCCTTTTTTCTAAAGAGAACAGACCCAGTTTGGCTAGCCTCTCCTCATAGGTTAATTTCTCCAATCCCCTTATTAGCTTTGTGGCCCTTCTCTGAACTTTTTCTAGTTCTGCAATATCTTTTTTAGCAATCGGTCCCCAGAACTGCACTCCAAACTCAAGGTGAGGTCTTACCAGGGCTTTATATAATGACAGAATTATGCTTTCCTCCCTTGAATCAATGCCTCTTTTAATACATGCTAGTATCTTATTAGCCTTTGAAGCCGCTGCCCTGCATTGTGCACTCATCTTTAGCTTGTTATCTATTACTACTCCCAAATCCCTTTCCTCCTGTGTTTGGCTAAGTCTTGTCCCATTTAAAAAATACATAGCCTGCTTATTTTTACTTCCAAAATGTAGAACCTTACATTTTTCCGTATTAAATCTCATTTTCCATTCACTTGCCCATAGTTCTAATTTTAGCAAATCCCTTTGCAAAGAGAGTTCATCCTGCTCTGACCTAATGACCTTACTTAACTTAGTATCATCTGCAAAAATAGAGATGTCGCTATTTAATCCTTGCTCCAAGTCATTTATAAAAATATTAAAAAGAACAGGGCCCAGTACTGATCCCTGGGGGACGCCACTGATTACCTTTGTCCAATCTGAGTATGATCCATTTACTGCTACTCGTTGCTCCCTATCTTTTTATCCAGTTATTTATCCATGAGCTAACATTTTCAGCTATTCCCAGTCCCTTAATTTTGTGCATTAATCTCTCATGTGGCACTGTATCAAATGCCTTTGCAAAATCTAAGTATATCACATCAACTGATTCCCCTTTATCTATATTTTTTCTTACTTCCTCGTAGAATCTAATTAGATTAGTTTGACATGATCTATTTCTCCTAAAGCCATGCTGATTAGAACTCATAATCTTGTTTACACGAATATGCTCATCAATATAATCCCTTATAATCCCTTCAAATATCTTCCCCACTATTGATGTCAGACTAACTGGTCTATAGCTTCCTGGATCATCCCTGCTTCCCTTTTTGAAGAGTGGCACCACATCAGCTTTACGCCAATCCTGGGGTACCATGCCTGAGGATAATGAGTCTTGAAAAATTAAGAGTAAAGGTTTGTCTATAACAGTGCTGAGTTCACTTAACACCCTTGGGTGTATTCCATCTGGGCTTGGAGTTTTATTTACCTTAATATTTTTTAGTTTTTTCCTGATATCCTCTAAACAAAACCCAGTTAGTGGTATGGACTGGCATGTTCTATTCTGTTCCAAAGTATCATTCAATGGTTCCTCTCTTGTGTATACTGAAGAAAAAAACTGGTTTAGTACCTCAGCCTTCTCCCTGTCATTATTTATCATGCTACCCTCCACACATTTTAATGTACCTATATTATCCTTCTTAGACTTTTTGCTATTTATGTACTTAAAGAACCTTTTAGGGTTAGACTTAGAATCCTTGGCAATTAATTTTTCATTTTCAATTTTGGCTAATTTGATTGCTTTTTTGCATGCTTTGTTACATTCCTTATAAATATTGTATGCTGAGTCTGTACTATTTTCTTTTAATAATTTAAATGCCCTACGTTTTTTCCTAATTTCTTTTAACACATTTTTATTTAGCCATAACGGCTTAGTTTTTTTATTTTTATTTTTATAACCATATGGTATGTATTGATATGTATATTTATTTAACAAATTTTTAAATATTATCCATTTATCCTCTGTATTTTTATTAGAAAATACATTGTCCCAATTTATATTATTTAATGATTTCCTTAAATCGTTGAATTTTGCTTTCTTGAAATTAAAAGTCTTAGTTAAGCCTTTAAAACACTGCATATGAAAAGAGATTTCAAATGTGACCATGTTATGATCACTGTTACCCAAATGTTCTTTAACTTCTATGTTTGATATTATATCTGTATTGTTTGATAGCACTAAATCCAATATAGCTTTACTCCTAGTTGGCTCCTCTATTAATTGTGACAAGAAGTTATCCCTGAGAACATTTAAAAATCTATCCCCCTTAGCTGAATTACTAGTTTCATTGGCCCAGTTTATATCAGGGTAGTTAAAATCTCCCATAATTACAGCACTGTTATTAGCAGCCTTACCTATTTGGATAAGTAGTTGAGTTTCCTCCGGGTCACTAATGTTGGGAGGCTTGTAGCATGTTCCTAGTAATATTTTTTTAGGATTTTTCCCCCCACTCTTTATTTCAACCCACAGGGTCTCTACATTGTCACTTGTATCATAAATATCTTCCCTTATTGTAGGTTTAAGGTCAGGTTTAATATACATGCAGATTCCTCCACCCCTTTTATTATTCCTGTCCCTCCTAAATAATGTATACCCCTCTAAGTTAACTGCCCAGTCATGTGAATCATCCCACCAAGTTTCAGTTATACTGATAACATCATAGTCCTCTTCTGCAACTAAGAGCGTCAGCTCCCCCATTTTACCTGTCATGCTTCTTGCATTTGTTGTCATACATTTAATTTTCATGTGCTTTCTGCTGCTACTTGGTGTACTTTCCTCTATACTTTCTAATGTGACACACATCCTCTTCCAGGTTAATTCATAACAGTTCCAGTTGACTGGAATTTCTTAATTATTGCCCTGATGGTGGAAATTGGAATTTCTTTCATGTAATTGGCAAGAGTCTATGAGCTAGTGACGTATGGGATATACAATCTTACCAGGAGGGGCAAAGTTTCCCAAACCTCAAAATGCCTATAAATACACCCCTCACCACACCCACAATTCAGTTTTACAAACTTTGCCTCCCTATGGAGATGGTGAAGTAAGTTTGTGCTTGATTTTCTGTGATATGCGCTTCTCAGCATTTTAAAGCCCGATTCCTTTCAGAGTTCAGTGTTTGTCAGAGGGATGTGAAGGGAGTATCACCTATTGATTCAATGGTTTTCCTCACAGGAAATCTTTTCATAGGTTCTCTGTTATCGGTCATAGAGATTAATCTCCTACCTCGCTTTTTAGTTCGATGATATACTCTCATATTCCATTACCTCTACTGATACTGTTTCAGTACTGGTTTGGTTATCTGTTATATGTGGATGGGTGTCTTTCGTTAAGTATGTTTTCATTACTTAAGACACTCTCAGCTATGGTTTGGCACTTTATGTATTAATATAAAGATTTAAATACAGGTGGCCCTCGGTTTACGACGGTTCAATTTGCGCCGTTTCAGAATAACGCCCTTTTTTTTGCTATTGAAAAGCATTGACTGATATTGAAAGCATTAGCACATGCATACATTAAAATAGCCAGTAGGTGGAGCTGTCCGCTTGTGTTGCAGCAAACACATGCAAAGAAAAGCAAGCCAGACATGATCAATGGATCAGCTTTCAAAGGAACAAGATCTAGAAGCCACTTCCCTTAGCTGCAGACTCAATGCAGAGAACTGTTTGCAGAAAAAGGCAAGTAAAAAAATGTTTTTGCTCATTAACCTCTTAAGGACATGTGACGGAATATTTCCGTCATAAAACAATTGAGCAAACTGAAAGCTGTGTCCTTAAAGGGTTAAACTTAGTTTGATGATGCTACAGTCTGTTGTGTGATTTAAACACAGGCAGGCTGAAATCAGTGTATAACCAGACCTGAGCAATGGAGCCGTTTTTAAAGGAACAAGATCTAGCAGTCACTTCCCTTAGCTGCAGAAAAATACAAGTAAAAAAATGTTTTTGTTCATTAAACTTAGTTTGATGATGATACAGTCTGTGTTTGTGTGATAATTTTATTAGGTGCGGTTTAGCAAATGTTTTTGTTCATTAAACTTAGTGTGATGATGATACAATCTATATTATTAGGTTTATAATGCTGTTTAGCATTTAAAGTCTTCATTTCAAAGCTTTAAAAATAATGTATTAGGTGTTACTTATGTCAATTTTGAGAGGGGCCTGGAACCTAACTCCCTCACTTCCCATTGACTTACATTATAAACTGGGTTTTAATTTACAACGGTTTCGATTTACAACCATTCCTTCTGGAACCTAACCCCGGCGTAAACGGAGGGCTACCTGTATATGTATTGTACTTATATTTGCCATGAGTCAGGTTAATGTACATTTCCTTTTGCAGACTATCAGTTTCAAAATTGGGAAAACATACTTAGGAAGTTATTTTTTCTTACCTGGGGTATAGTCTTTTCTTCAAATTGACTGCTTTCTCCAACATAGGTGTGTCCGGTCCACGGCGTCATCCTTACTTGTGGGATATTCTCCTCCCCAACAGGAAATGGCAAAGAGCCCAGCAAAGCTGGTCACATGATCCCTCCTAGGCTCCGCCTACCCCAGTCATTCTCTTTGCCGTTGTACAGGCAACATCTCCACGGAGATGGCTTAGAGTTTTTTAGTGTTTAACTGTAGTTTTTCATTATTCAATCAAGAGTTTGTTATTTTCAAATAGTGCTGGTACGTACTATTTACTCAGAAACAGAAAAGAGATGAAGAATTCTGTTTGTATGAGGAAAATGATTTTAGCAACCGTAACTAAAATCCATGGCTGTTCCACACAGGACTGTTGAGAGCATTAACTTCAGTTGGGGGAACAGTTTGCAGTCCTTGCTGCTTGAGGTATGACACATTCTAACAAGACGATGTAATGCTGGAAGCTGTCATTTTCCCTATGGGATCCGGTAAGCCATGTTTATTACGATTGTAAATAAGGGCTTCACAAGGGCTTATTTAGACTGTAGACATTTTTTGGGCTAAATCGATTGATATTAACACTTATTTAGCCTTGAGGAATCATTTATTCTGGGTATTTTGATATAATAATATCGGCAGGCACTGTTTTAGACACCTTATTCTTTAGGGGCTTTCCCAAAGCATAGGCAGAGTCTCATTTTCGCGCCGGTGTTGCGCACTTATTTTTGAGAGGCATGGCATGCAGTCGCATGTGAGAGGAGCTCTGATACTTATAAAAGACTTCTGAAGGCATCATTTGGTATCGTATTCCCCTTGGGTTTGGTTGGGTCTCAGCAAAGCAGATACCAGGGACTGTAAAGGGGTTAAAGCTTAAAACGGCTCCGGTTCCGTTATTTTAAGGGTTAAAGCTTCCAAATTTGGTGTGCAATATTTTCAAGGCTTTAAGACACTGTGGTGAAAGTTTGGTGAATTTTGAACAATTCCTTCATGTTTTTTCGCAATTGCAGTAATAAAGTGTGTTCAGTTTAAAATTTAAAGTGACAGTAACGGTTTTATTTCAAAACGTTTTTTGTACTTTCTTATCAAGTTTATGCCTGTTTAACATGTCTGAACTACCAGATAGACTGTGTTCTGAATGTGGGGAAGCCAGAATTCCTATTCATTTAAATAAATGTGATTTATGTGATAATGACAATGATGCCCAAGATGATTCCTCAAGTGAGGGGAGTAAGCATGGTACTGCATCATTCCCTCCTTCGTCTACACGAGTCTTGCCCACTCAGGAGGCCCCTAGTACATCTAGCGCGCCAATACTCCTTACTATGCAACAATTAACGGCTGTAATGGATAATTCTGTCAAAAACATTTTAGCCAAAATGAACCCTTGTCAGCGTAAGCGTGGATGCTCTGCTTTAGTTACTGAAGAGCATGACGACGCTGATATTAATATCTCTGAAGGGCCCCTAACCCAATCTGAGGGGGCCAGGGAGGTTTTGTCTGAGGGAGAAATTACTGATTTAGGGAATATTTCTCAGCAGGCTGAATCTGATGTGATTACTTTTAAATTTAAATTGGAACATCTCCGCATTTTGCTTAAGGAGGTATTATCCACTCTGGATGATTGTGAAAATTTGGTCATCCCAGAGAAACTATGTAAAATGGACAAGTTCCTAGAGGTGCCGGGGCTCCCAGAAGCTTTTCCTATACCCAAGCGGGTGGCGGACATTGTTAATAAAGAATGGGAAAGGCCCGGTATTCCTTTCGTCCCTCCCCCCATATTTAAAAAATTGTTTCCTATGGTCGACCCCAGAAAGGACTTATGGCAGTCAGTCCCCAAGGTCGAGGGAGCGGTTTCTACTTTAAACAAACGCACCACTATTCCCATAGAGGATAGTTGTGCTTTCAAAGATCCTATGGATAAAAAATTAGAAGGTTTGCTTAAAAAGATGTTTGTTCAGCAGGGTTACCTTCTACAACCCATTTCATGCATTGTCCCTGTCACTACAGCCGCATATTTCTGGTTTGATGAACTGATTAAGGTGCTCGATAGTGACTCGCCTCCTTATGAGGAGATTATGGACAGAGTCAATGCTCTCAAATTGGCTAATTCTTTCACTCTAGACGCCTCTTTGCAATTGGCTAAGTTAGCGGCTAAGAACTCTGGGTTTGCTATTGTGGCGCGCAGAGCGCTTTGGTTGAAATCTTGGTCGGCTGATGCGTCTTCCAAGAACAAGCTACTAAACATTCCTTTCAAGGGGAAAACGCTGTTTGGTCCTGACTTGAAAGAGATTATCTCTGATATCACTGGGGGTAAGGGCCATGCCCTTCCTCAGGATCGGCCTTTCAAGGCAAAAAATAGACCTAATTTTCGTCCCTTTCGTAAAAACGGACCAGCCCAAGGTGCTACGTCCTCTAAGCAAGAAGGTAATACTTCTCAGGCCAAGCCAGCTTGGAGACCAATGCAAGGCTGGAACAAGGGAAAGCAGGCAAAGAAACCTGCCACTGCTACCAAGACAGCATGAAATATCGGCCCCCGATCCGGGACCGGATCTGGTGGGGGGCAGACTCTCTCTCTTCGCTCAGGCTTGGGCAAGAGATGTTCTGGATCCTTGGGCGCTAGAAATAGTCTCCCAGGGTTATCTTCTGGAATTCAAGGGACTTCCCCCAAGGGGAAGGTTCCACAGGTCTCAGTTGTCTTCAGACCACATAAAAAGACAGGCGTTCTTACTTTGCGTAGAAGACCTGTTAAAAATGGGAGTGATTCATCCTGTTCCATTGAGAGAACAAGGGATGGGGTTCTACTCCAATCTGTTCATAGTTCCCAAAAAAGAGGGAACATTCAGACCAATCCTAGATCTCAAGATCTTAAACAAATTTCTCAAGGTCCCATCTTTCAAGATGGAAACCATTCGAACTATCCTTCCTTCCATCCAGGAAGGTCAATTCATGACCACGGTGGATTTAAAGGATGCGTATCTACATATTCCTATCCACAAGGAACATCATCGGTTCCTAAGGTTTGCATTCCTGGACAAACATTACCAGTTCGTGGCGCTTCCTTTCGGATTAGCCACTGCTCCAAGGATTTTCACAAAGGTACTAGGGTCCCTTCTAGCTGTGCTAAGACCAAGGGGCATTGCTGTAGTACCTTACCTGGACGACATTCTGATTCAAGCGTCGTCCCTCCCTCGAGCAAAGGCTCACACGGACATCGTCCTGGCCTTTCTCAGATCGCACGGCTGGAAAGTGAACGTGGAAAAGAGTTCTCTATCCCCGTCAACAAGGGTTCCCTTCTTGGGAACAATTATAGACTCCTCAGAAATGAGGATTTTTCTAACAGAGGCCAGAAAGACAAAGCTTCTGGACTCTTGTCGAATACTTCATTCCGTTCCCCTTCCTTCCGTAGCTCAGTGCATGGAAGTGATCGGGTTGATGGTAGCGGCAATGGACATAGTTCCTTTTGCGCGCATTCATCTAAGACCGTTACAACTGTGCATGCTCAGTCAGTGGAATGGGGACTATACAGACTTGTCTCCAAAGATACAAGTAAATCAGAGGACCAGAGACTCACTCCGTTGGTGGCTGTCCCTGGACAACCTGTCACGAGGGATGACATTCCACAGACCAGAGTGGGTCATTGTCACGACCGACGCCAGTCTGATGGGCTGGGGCGCGGTCTGGGGATCCCTGAAAGCTCAGGGTCTTTGGTCTCGGGAAGAATCTCTTCTACCGATAAATATTCTGGAACTGAGAGCGATATTCAATGCTCTCAAGGCTTGGCCTCAGCTAGCGAGGACCAAGTTCATACGGTTTCAATCAGACAACATGACGACTGTTGCGTACATCAACCATCAGGGGGGAACAAGGAGTTCCCTAGCGATGGAAGAAGTGACCAAGATCATTCTATGGGCGGAGTCTCACTCCTGCCACCTGTCTGCTATCCACATCCCGGGAGTGGAAAATTGGGAAGCGGATTTTCTGAGTCGTCAGACATTGCATCCGGGGGAGTGGGAACTCCATCCGGAAATCTTTGCCCAAGTCACTCAACTTTGGGGCATTCCAGACATGGATCTGATGGCCTCTCGTCAGAACTTCAAAGTTCCTTGCTACGGGTCCAGATCCAGGGATCCCAAGGCGGCTCTAGTGGATGCACTAGTAGCACCTTGGACCTTCAAACTAGCTTATGTGTTCCCGCCGTTTCCTCTCATCCCCAGGCTGGTAGCCAGGATCAATCAGGAGAGGGCGTCGGTGATCTTGATAGCTCCTGCGTGGCCACGCAGGACTTGGTATGCAGATCTGGTGAATATGTCATCGGCTCCACCTTGGAAGCTACCTTTGAGACGAGACCTTCTTGTTCAGGGTCCGTTCGAACATCCGAATCTGGTTTCACTCCAGCTGACTGCTTGGAGATTGAACGCTTGACTTTATCGAAGCGAGGTTTCTCAGATTCTGTTATCGATACTCTTGTTCAGGCCAGAAAGCCTGTAACTAGAAAGATTTACCACAAAATTTGGAAAAAATATATCTGTTGGTGTGAATCTAAAGGATTCCCTTGGGACAAGGTTAAGATTCCTAGGATTCTATCCTTCCTTCAAGAAGGATTGGAAAAAGGATTATCGGCAAGTTCCCTGAAGGGACAGATTTCTGCCTTGTCGGTGTTACTTCACAAAAAACTGGCAGCTGTGCCAGATGTTCAAGCCTTTGTTCAGGCTCTGGTTAGAATCAAGCCTGTTTACAAACCTTTGACTCCTCCTTGGAGTCTCAATTTAGTTCTTTCAGTTCTTCAGGGGGTTCCGTTTGAACCCTTACATTCCGTTAATATTAAGTTATTATCTTGGAAAGTTTTGTTTTTAGTTGCAATTTCTTCTGCTAGAAGAGTTTCAGAATTATCTGCTCTGCAGTGTTCTCCTCCTTATCTGGTGTTCCATGCAGATAAGGTGGTTTTACGTACTAAACCTGGTTTTCTTCCAAAAGTTGTTTCTAACAAAAACATTAACCAGGAGATTATCGTACCTTCTCTGTGTCCGAAACCAGTTTCAAAGAAGGAACGCTTGTTGCACAATTTGGATGTTGTTCGCGCTCTAAAATTCTATTTAGATGCTACAAAGGATTTTAGACAAACATCTTCCCTGTTTGTTGTTTATTCAGGTAAAAGGAGAGGTCAAAAAGCAACTTCTACCTCTCTCTCTTTTTGGATTAAAAGCATCATCAGATTGGCTTACGAGACTGCCGGACGGCAGCCTCCCGAAAGAATCACGGCTCATTCCACTAGGGCTGTGGCTTCCACATGGGCCTTCAAGAACGAGGCTTCTGTTGATCAGATATGTAGGGCAGCGACTTGGTCTTCACTGCACACTTTTACCAAATTTTACAAGTTTGATACTTTTGCTTCTTCTGAGGCTATTTTTGGGAGAAAGGTTTTGCAAGCCGTGGTGCCTTCCATTTAGGTGACCTGATTTGCTCCCTCCCTTCATCCGTGTCCTAAAGCTTTGGTATTGGTTCCCACAAGTAAGGATGACGCCGTGGACCGGACACACCTATGTTGGAGAAAACAGAATTTATGTTTACCTGATAAATTTCTTTCTCCAACGGTGTGTCCGGTCCACGGCCCGCCCTGGTTTTTTAATCAGGTCTGATAATTTATTTTCTTTAACTACAGTCACCACGGTACCATATGGTTTCTCCTATGCTATTATTCCTCCTTAACGTCGGTCGAATGACTGGGGTAGGCGGAGCCTAGGAGGGATCATGTGACCAGCTTTGCTGGGCTCTTTGCCATTTCCTGTTGGGGAGGAGAATATCCCACAAGTAAGGATGACGCCGTGGACCGGACACACCGTTGGAGAAAGAAATTTATCAGGTAAACATAAATTCTGTTTTTTCATTAAATTTCGCGGGCAAAATTAGGCTTGCGAGGTCGCAAAATGCTGATATTTATTGCAGGTATGTTCGGTGACGCAAATTCATCATTTCTGGCGTCTTAGTTGATGCCAGGTTTCCTTGCACAAGGTTGTGTCTCCTATGACGCGAGTGGCGTCATTTCCGGATGTTGTTAGCACCAAAAAAATTCATTTTGCGTTGTGCGTCATACTTGGCGCCAAATAATTTAATTATTTAAACCCCACTTCCTATATGGCTCTTGCCTTTCTTTTTTTATGCTCAGATGGCTATGCTGTTTGTATTTTTTTTCCCATTCCTGAAACTGCCATGTAAGGAAATTGATAATTTTACTTTATATGTTGTTTTTTTCTCTTACATTTGCAAGATGTCTCAATATGATCCTGTCTCAGAAATCACTGTTGGAACCCTGCTGCCTGATAGCAGTTCTACCAAAGCTAAGTGTATCTGTTGTAAGTTAGCGGAGATTATATCTCCAGCTGTAGTATGTAACGGTTGTCATGATAAACTTTTACATGCAGAGAATGTATCCATCAGTACTAGTACAATGCCTGTTGTTCCTTCAACATCTAATGTACATGATATCCCTGTGAATCTAAAAGATTTTATTGCTGATGCGATTCAGAAGGCTTTGTCTGCTATTCCGCCTTCTAATAAACGTAAAAGGTCTTTTAAAACTTCTCATAAAGTTGATGAAATTTCAAATGACCAACAACATACTGAATTATCCTCCTCTGATGAGGATCTATCTGCTTCAGAAGATCCTACCTCAGATATTGACACTGGCAAATCTACTTATCTCTTTAAGATGGAGTATATAAGTTCCTTGTTAAGAGAGGTGTTGATTACTTTGGATATTGAGGAATCTAGTCCTCTTGATACTAAAACTAGTAAATGTTTAAATTCTGTTTATAAACCTCCTGTGGTTACTCCAGAGGGTTTTCCAGTTCCTGATGCTATTTCTGATATGATTTCAAAGGAATGGGATAGGCCTGGTACTTCTTTTATTCCTTCTTCTAGGTTTTAAAAGTTGTATCCTTTGCCAGCAGCTAGATTGGAGTTTTGGGAAAAAAATCCCCAAAGTTGATGGGGCTATCTCTACTCTTGCCAAATGTAATACTATTGCTATGGAAGATAGTACTTCCTTTAAGGATCCTTTAGATAGGAAATTTGAATCTTATCTAAGGAAAGCTTATTTATTTTCTGGCTATATTCTTAGACCTGCTATATCTATGGCTGATGTTGCAGCTGCATCAAATTTTTGGTTGGATAACTTAGAGCAACAGGAAACAGATTCTGATTTGTCTAGCATTGTTTGCTTGCTTCAACATGCCAATCATTTTATCTGTGATACTATTTTTGATATCATCAAAATTGATGTTAAATCTACGTCTTTAGCTATTTTAGCTAGAAGAGCTTTGTGGCTGAAATATTGGAATGCTGACATGGTATCTAATTCTAGATTACTATCTCTTTCTTTCCAAGGTAACAATTTATTTGGTTCTCAGTTGGATTCTATTATTTCAACTGTCACTGGGGGGAAGGGAGTTTTTTTGCCTCAGGATAAAAGATCTAAGGGTAAATCTAAAGCTTCTAATTAGGGCTGCAACAACTAATCGGTAAGTTTGATCATAAAAATAGTTGTCAACAAATCTCATTATCAATTAGGTGGTCAGCGATTAGTGGGTAAGTTGCACAGCACCAGCTGCTTTAATCTGATGATCTACTTCAACTAAGATTGTGGAAAAAAAATTGAATTTATTTTTTTAATCTTTTTTTCTATCCGATTAATCGGACAATAATCATCCGATTAATCGGAAAAAAATAAAAAAATAAAATAAAAATGTTTGCACAATACCATGTGCAGGAGTTCATCGGATTGAAGCAGCTGGTGCTGTGCAATTAACCAACTAATCGCTGACCACCTAATTGATAATGAGATTCTTTGACAACTATTTTTTTTTATCAATCTTACCGATTAGTTGTTGCAGCCCTACTTCTAATAGTTTTCTTGTTTTTCGACAGAATAAGGAACAGAAAGCCAATCCTTCCCCTAAAGAATCTGGTTCCAATTGGAAACCTTCTTCAAGTTGGAATAAACCCAAGCCTTTTAAGAAACCAAAGCTAGCCCCCAAGTCTGCATGAAGATGCGGCCCTCATTCCAGTTCAGCTGGTGGGGGGGGGGGGGGCAGATTACATTTTTTTCCAATACATTTGGGCAGATTCTGTCCAAAATCGGTGGATTCAGAGTATTGTCTCTCAAGGGTATTGAATAGGATTCAGAGTAAGACCTCCTGTGAGAAGATTTTTTCTCTCACACGTTCCAGCAAATCCAGTGAAGGCTTAGGCTTTTCTGAAGTGTGTTTCAGATCTAGAGCTTTCAGGGATAATCATACTAGTTCCATTTCAGGAACAGGGTCTGGGGTTTTATTAAAATCAATTCATTGTCCCAAAGAAAGGAAATTCATTCAGGCCAGTTCTGGATCTGAAAATTTTGAATCGTCTTGTAAGAGTGCCAACTTTCAAAATGGTGACTATAAGGGCTATTCTGCCTTTTGTTCAGCAAGATCATTATATGTCCATGATAGACTTACAGGATGCATATCTTTATATTCCGATTCATCCAGATCACTATCGATTTCTGAGATTCTCTTTTCTAGACAAGCATTACCAATTTTTCGCTCTTCCATTTGGCCTAGCGACAGCGCCAAGAATTGTTTTCGAAGGTTTTCGGTGCCCTACTCTCTGTAATCAGAGAACAGGGTATTGCGGTGTTTCCTTATTTGGAGGATATCTTGGTACTAGTTCAGTCTTTACATTCTGCTGAATCTCACACAAATCAACTAGTGTTGTTTCTTCAAAGATATGGTTGGAGGATCAATTTACCAAAAAGTTCCTTGATTCCTCAGGCACGGGTTACCTTTTTAGGTTTCCAGATAGATTGTGTCCATGACTCTGTCTCTAACAGACAAGAGACGAATAAAATTGGTTTCAGCTTGTCGAAACCTTCAGTCTCAATCATTCCCTTCAGTGGCTATGTGCATGGAAGTTTTAGGTCTCATGACTGCAGCATCGGACGCGATCCCCTTTGCTCATTTTCATATGAGACCTCTTCAGCTTTGTATGCTGAATCAATGGTGCAGGGATTATACAAGGATATCACAATTAATATCCTTAAATCCCAATGTTCGACTCTCTCTAACTTGGTGGTTAGATCACCATCATATAGCTCAAGGGTCCTCTTTTGTTCGTCCAACCTATACTGTAATCACAACAGATGTAAGTATTTCAGGTTGCGGAGCTGTCTGGGGATCTCTGACAGCACAAAGGGTTTGGAAATCTCAAGAGGCGAGGTTACCAATCAATTTTTTAGAACTCCGTGCTATTTTCAGGGCTCTTCAGGTTTGGCCTCTGTTGAAGAGAGAACCATTCATTTGTTTTAAGACAAACAATTTCACAACTGTGGCATATGTCAATCATCAGGGTGGGTCTCACAGTCCCCTAGCTATGAAAAAAGTATCTCAGATACTTTCTTGGGTGGAATCCAGCTCTTTAAGAAAAAGAAGCACAGAAGCGCCTCTGTGCTTCTTTTTCTTATAGATCACGCCTCACCAGGATGACCGTCCTATGACAGAGAGCTGCCTTCTTTCTTTTGGATTATTCTTTGTGCGGACATTTTATTATTTGATTATACCAATATCATCTGGGTCCACTTGTGAGCATATCATCTCTAATTATCTGATATAAGTGTGCTAGGTTTATTGTATATTCTCTTAATTATCTGTATATATTTGCTTACCTGTTTGCCGCTTATTGTTAGCGCCCCCTAGGAGTGTGGTGTATGTTCTATATGCACCACCCTCCTTATATCTTTTGTTATGGAATCCAGCTCTTGTCTAATTTCTGCGGTACATATCCCAGGTGTAGAAAATTGGGAAGCGGATTATCTCAGCCGTCAGACTTTACATCCGGGGGAGTTGTCTCTCCATCCAGATGTGTTTTTTCAGATTGTTCAGATGTGGGGTCTTCCAGAAATAGATCTGATGGCTTCCCATCTAAACAAGAAACTTCCCAGGTACTTGTCCAGTTCCAGGGATCCTCATGCGGAGTCGGTGGATGTGTTAGCAGTTCCTTGGTTTTACCAACCTGCTTATATATTTCCATCTCTAGTTCTTCTTCCAAGAGTGATCTCCAAGATCATCATGGAACAATCGTTTGTGTTTCTGGTAGCACCAGCATGGCCTCACAGGTTTTGGTATGCAGATCTTGTCCGAATGTCCAGTTGCCAACCTTGGCCACTTCCGTTAAGACCAGACCTTCTTTCTCAAGGACCGTTTTTCCATCAGGATCTCAAATCGTTAAAATTGAAGGTATGGAAATTGAACGCTTAGTGCTTAGTCATAGAGGTTTCTCTGACTCAGTGATTAATACTATGTTACAGGCTCGTAAATCTGTTTCTAGGAAGATTTATTATCGAGTTTTGAAGACTTATATTTCATGGTGTTCTTCTCAAATTCTCCTTTTAGAATTCCTAGAATTTCAAAGTTTCTTCAGGATGGTTTGGATAAAGGTTAGTCTGCAAGTTCCTTGAAGAGACAAATCACTGCTCTTTCTGTTTTATTTCACAGAAAGATTGCTAAGCTTCCTGATATTCTCTGTGTGCAGGCTTTGGTCCGTATCAAGCCTGTCATTAAATCAATCTCTCCTCCTTGGAGTCTTAATTTGGTTTTAAAGGCTTTACAGGCTCCTCCTTTTGAGCCTATGCATTCTTTGGATATTAAACTACTTTCTTGGAAAGTGTTGTTCCTTTTGGTTATCTCTTCAGCTAGAAGAGTTTCCGAGTTATCTGCTTTTTCTAGTAAGTCTCCTTTTCTGATTTTCTATCAGGATAAGGCAGTTTTGAATTATAACATTAATAGGGAAATTGTTGTTCCCTCTTTGTGTCCGTATCCTAAGAATTATTTGGAGAGATCCTTACATTCTCTGGATGTTGTAATAGCTTTGAAATATTATGTTGAAGCTATCAAAGATTACAGGAAGACTTCTAGTCTATTTGTTGTTTTTTCTGGTCCTAGGAAAGGTCAGAAAGCTTCTGCCATTTCCTTGGCATCCTGGTTAAAGCTTTTGATTCATCAGGCTTATTTGGAGTCGGGTCAAGCCCCCGCCTCAGAGAATCACAGCTCATTCTACTAGATCAGTCTCCACTTCGTGGGCTTTTAAGAATGAAGCTTCAGTTGATCAGATTTGCATAGCAGCAACTTGGTCTTCTTTGCATACATTTACTAAATTCTACCGTTTTAATGTATTTGCTTCTTCAGAAGCAGTTTTTAGTAGAAAAGTTCTTCAGGCAGCTGTTTCAGTTTGATTCCTAATGTTTTAAGTTTTTTTCTTTTCAATTATGAGAAAAACATTTTTTTTTTTTTGGATGTGGATTTAATTTTTTCAGCGGAAAATTCCTGTTTTTATTTTCATCCCTCCCTCTCTATTGACTCTTCGGAGTACCACGTCTTGGTTATTACTATCCCATACGTCACTAGCTCATGGACTCTTGCCAATTACATGAAAGAAAACATAATTTATGTAAGAATTTACCTGATAAATGCATTTATTTCATATTGGCAAGAGTCCATGAGACCCACCCTTTTTATGGTGGTTATGTTTTTTTGTATAAAGCACAATTATGTTTCTAGTTCCTTTTTTGATGCTTTTTACTCCTTTTTCTATCACCCACTACTTGGCTATTCGTTGAACTGAATTGTGGGTGTGGTGAGTGGTGTATTTATAGGCATTTTCAGGTTTGGAAAACTTTGCCGCTCCTGGTAGGATTGTATATCCCATACGTAACTAGCTCATGGACTCTTGCCAATATGAAAGAAATTAATTTATCTGGTAAGTTCTTACACAAATTATGTTTTTCAATGTTTTTGCTATTTTCTTATAGCCATCACATGTATATTACTTGGTCTTACCCATTGTGATGAATGATTAAGTGAATTTGGCCTATTTGTTACCTCATATTATTTATTTTTTTAAAGAATGTACATTAGGATAGCATACATTTTCACACAGTGAGATGACATAGATAAAGAAGGTATGTAAAAGGAAAAATAATAAAAGAAAAAAGGGAAGAGTTGTGAGGGAAGAGTCAAAGAAAATTTAAATAAAATAAGTGCCAAAAAAAAAAATACAGTTCATTGGATCATTGTGTATCTTATACTGTGGAGACATGTTCAGTTTGTTTCTTCTATTCTCCAGTCTGTTTTGATTGAGTCCATATTTAGTTATATAGTCCATAAATCAGCATACTCAAGGTAAATTTCAGGTGCATTATGACATGTTTCATTGAACAATTGTACAACAAGAAGTACCATTGAGTTTACTTGCCCAAAAATGGGTCTTTTGACATAGCAGATATATTTTGGGCTATTTTATTGTGGATCTGATAGACGGACCCCCCTGTTGCTTCCTCAGAGTAGTTATGTGGTTATGTTTGTAATGTGAGTAATTTGATTATTTCAGTGTCCCAAAGGAATTCCATAAAGGCAAATAGGTCCTTCTTCCCTTTGTATGTGTATGTGATTCTTTCGAGGTTTAGGGTGAAATTCACGAGGTTCACCTATTCAGCTAAGGTTGGAGATTTAGACTTTTTCCAATATCTAGGCATTAATCTTTTTGCTGAGTTAATTAGTATTTGGAATAGAGAGGCTCTTAGTTTACATGGTAGCCTAGTTTTCCAATTTAGAAGAAAAAATAGGGGTTTGGGGGATCTTACAATCAAACAGCTTTTCTACTGTATTATGATTTGTATTCCAAAAAGGTTTTATTATTTGACATTTCCACCATATATGTAGTAGTGTGCCTTTTGCACCGCATCCTCGCCAGCATCTGTCTGATACCGAAGGATATATGTAATGTAGTCTTGTGGGTGTGAGGTACCAGCGAGAAAGTATTTTGATGTTTGTTTCTAGGGTGAGTACTGAGATTGAGCTTTTATTTGTCGATGTGAGTATTTGTGTCTTTTCTTATGGGTTAAGGGTGAGGTTAAGATCTTGTTCCCATTTTAAAATGTATGGGGAGTCTGAGTTTGAATTCAGGTCTAAAAGGAGTTTATAGAATGATAAAAAGTGTTTGGCGGGTGTTCCCGAATTGCAAACATGTTTAAATGTGGTTGAAGGGTGAAAGAAATTGTCTTTGTTTGTGTGTAGTTATATAATTTGTTACTTGAAAGTAAGATAGCCAGTGTATAAAGGGATAGACTATTTCTTCTTTAAGTGTTGTAAGTTGTTTTAATGTTCCGGAGTGTATAATTTGTGAAATAGGGATGTTGCTGGTAGAATCTGATAGTGTATTGGGAGTAGAAATTCTGTCAAAGGGGAGGTTTGAGTTATCTGGTAAAGTTGTGAAGGTATAGTTGATATTTTCGGGTATTTGTGTATAATTTGGTCCCATATTCGCAATGTTGTCGAAATTAAAGGATTTTCTCTCTTTGATGTAAATCTGTCTTGTGGTTGTAGTCCACACATGCTTCCTAAGTTGTGTTACCTTATATTTATACCCCTTTGAAACAGGAAGTCATGGTTGAACAATTTCCTGTTACTAGTCACCCAGGTGTTCTAAAATATGTAAAATATCAATGGGAATATACTTCAAATATATCTTTCTTGTATGAATTCATAGGGGTACCAATAATTGTGTTACACATATATTTAACAAAGATTTTGTTGTGTTTTTTTTTTTTTTTTAAACAAAAGATCAAAAGGTTTAGCAATAAAGACAATTTCTCCAACATAGGTGTGTCCGGTCCACGGCGTCATCCTTACTTGTGGGATATTCTCTTCCCCAACAGGAAATGGCAAAGAGTCCCAGCAAAGCTGGTCACATGATCCCTCCTAGGCTCCGCCTACCCCAGTCATTCTCTTTGCCGTTGCACAGGCAACATCTCCACGGAGATGGTTAAGAGTTTTTTGGTGTTTAAATGTAGTTTTTATTCTTCAATCAAGTGTTTGTTATTTTAAAATAGTGCTGGTATGTACTATTTACTCTGAAACAGAAAAGAGATGAAGATTTCTGTTTGTAAGAGGAAGATGATTTTAGCAGACGTTACTAAAATCGATTGCTGTTTCGACACAGGACTGTTGAGATGAAGTAACTTCAGTTGGGGGAAACAGTTGGCAGACTTTTCTGCTTGAGGTATGACTGGCCATATTTCTAACAAGACTATGTAATGCTGGAAGGCTGTCATTTCCCCTTATGGGGACCGGTAAGCCATTTTCTTAGATTAAGTAAAAGAATAAAGGGCTTCATAAGGGCTTAAAAAACTGGTAGACATTTTTCTGGGCTAAAACGATTACTTTGCTAAGCATAATTTGCAGATTCTAACTCTTAATAGTTATTATAGATAGCTGGGACTGTATAGGGGTTAAATGTAAAAACGGCTCCGGTTCCGTTAATTTAAGGGTTAAAGCTTTGAAATTTGGTGTGCAATACTTTTAAGGCTTTAAGACACTGTGGTGAAATTTTGGTGAATTTTGAACAATTCCTTCATACTTTTTCACATATTAAGTAATAAAGTGTGTTCAGTTTGAAATTTAAAGTGACAGTAACGGTTTTATTTTAAAACGTTTTTTGTGCTTTGTTGACAAGTTTAAGCCTGTTTAACATGTCTGTACCATCAGATAAGCTATGTTCTATATGTATGAAAACCAAGGTTTCTCCCCATTTAAATTTATGTGATAATTGTGCCATAGTGTCCAAACAAAGTAGGGACAATGATGCCACAGATAATGATATTGCCCAAGATGATTCCTCAAATGAGGGGAGTAAGCATGATACTACATCATCCCCTTCTGTGTCTACACCAGTTTTGCCCACACAAGAGGCCCCTAGTACATCTAGTGCGCCAATTCTTATTACCATGCAACAATTAACGGCTGTAATGGATAACTCTATAGCAAACATTTTATCCAAAATGCCTACTTATCAGAGAAAGCGCGATTGCTCTGTTTTAAACACTGAAGAGCAAGAGGACGCTGATGATAACTGTTCTGACATACCCTCACACCAATCTGATGGGGCCATGAGGGAGGTTTTGTCTGAGGGAGAAATTTCAGATTCAGGAAAAATTTCTCAACAGGCTGAACCTGATGTTGTAACATTTAAATTTAAATTAGAACATCTCCGCGCACTGCTTAAGGAGGTATTATCTACTCTGGATGATTGTGACAATTTGGTCATTCCAGAGAAATTATGTAAGATGGACAAGTTCCTAGAGGTTCCGGTGCCCCCCGACGCCTTTCCTATACCCAAGCGGGTGGCGGACATAGTAAATAAGGAGTGGGAAAGGCCCGGCATACCTTTTGTTCCCCCCCCTATATTTAAGAAATTATTTCCTATAGTCGACCCCAGAAAGGACTTATGGCAGACAGTCCCCAAGGTCGAGGGGGCGGTTTCTACTCTAAACAAACGCACTACTATTCCTATCGAAGATAGTTGTGCTTTCAAAGATCCTATGGATAAAAAATTAGAGGGTTTGCTAAAAAAGATGTTTGTTCAGCAAGGTTACCTTCTACAACCAATTTCATGCATTGTTCCTGTCACTACGGCAGCGTGTTTCTGGTTCGAGGAACTAGAAAAGTCGCTCAATAAAGAATCTTCGTATGAGGAGGTTATGGACAGAGTTCAAGCACTTAAATTGGCTAACTCTTTTATTTTAGATGCCGTTTTGCAATTAGCTAGATTAGCGGCGAAAAATTCAGGGTTTGCTATCGTGGCGCGCAGAGCGCTTTGGCTAAAGTCTTGGTCAGCGGATGTGTCTTCCAAGACAAAATTGCTTAACATCCCTTTCAAGGGTAAAACACTATTTGGGCCTGATTTGAAAGAGATTATTTCAGACATCACCGGGGGAAAGGGCCACGCCCTCCCTCAGGATAGGTCTTTTAAGGCTAAAAATAAGCCTAATTTTCGTCCCTTTCGCAGAAACGGACCAGCCTCTAACTCTACATCCTCTAAGCAAGAGGGTAATACTTCACAACCCAAACCAGCCTGGAGACCGATGCAAGGCTGGAACAAGGGTAAGCAGGCCAAGAAGCCTACCACTGCTACCAAAACAGCATGAAGGGATGGCCCCCGATCCGGGACCGTATCTGGTGGGGGGCAGACTTTCTCTCTTTGCTCAGGCTTGGGCAAGAGATGTTCAGGATCCTTGGGCGCTAGAAATAGTTTCTCAATGTTATCTCCTGGAATTCAAGGAACTACCCCCAAGGGGAAGGTTCCACAGGTCTCAATTATCTTCAAACCAAATAAAAAGACAGGCATTCTTACATTGTGTAGAAGACCTGTTAAAGATGGGAGTGATTCATCCAGTTCCAATAAGAGAACAAGGGATGGGTTTTTATTCCAACCTGTTCATAGTTCCCAAAAAAGAGGGAACATTCAGACCAATTTTAGATCTCAAGATCCTAAACAAATTTTTCAGGGTTCCATCGTTCAAAATGGAAACCATTCGAACGATTCTTCCCACCATCCAGGAAGGTCAATTTATGACCACCGTGGATTTAAAGGATGCGTACCTACATATTCCTATCCACAAGGAACATCATCAGTTCCTAAGGTTCGCTTTTCTGGACAAGCATTACCAGTTTGTGGCACTTCCATTCGGATTAGCCACTGCTCCGAGAATTTTCACTAAGGTACTAGGGTCCCTTCTAGCGGTTCTAAGACCAAGGGGCATTGCAGTAGTACCTTACTTGGACGACATCCTGATTCAAGCGTCGTCTCTGTCAAAAGCAAAGGCTCATACGGACATCGTCCTAGCCTTTCTCAGATCTCACGGATGGAAGGTGAACAAAGAAAAGAGTTCTCTGTCCCCGTCAACAAGAGTTCCCTTCTTGGGAACGATAATAGATTCCTTAGAAATGAGGATTTTTCTGACAGAGGTCAGAAAATCAAAGATTCTAAGCTCTTGTCAAGTACTTCATTCTGTTCTTCGTCCTTCCATAGCGCAGTGCATGGAAGTAATAGGATTGATGGTTGCTGCAATGGACATAGTTCCTTTTGCACGAATTCATCTAAGACCATTACAACTGTGCATGCTTAGACAGTGGAATGGGGATTATACAGACTTGTCTCCGACGATTCAAGTAGATCAAAAGACCAGAGATTCACTCCGTTGGTGGCTGACCCTGGACAATCTGTCACAGGGAATGAGCTTCCGCAGACCAGAGTGGGTCATTGTCACGACCGACGCCAGCCTGGTGGGCTGGGGCGCGGTCTGGGAACCCCTGAAAGCTCAGGGTCTATGGTCTCGGGAAGAATCTCTTCTCCCGATAAACATTCTGGAATTGAGAGCGATATTCAATGCTCTCAAAGCTTGGCCTCAACTAGCAAAGGCCAAATTCATAAAGTTTCAATCAGACAACATGACGACTGTTGCATATATCAATCATCAGGGGGGAACAAGGAGTTCCCTGGCGATGGAAGAAGTGACCAAAATAATTCATTGGGCGGAGGATCACTCCTGCCACTTGTCTGCAATCCACATCCCAGGAGTGGAAAATTGGGAAGCGGATTTTCTGAGTCGTCAGACATTCCATCCGGTGGAGTGGGAACTCCATCCGGAAATCTTTGCCCAAATAACTCAATTATGGGGCATTCCAGACATGGATCTGATGGCGTCTCGTCAGAACTTCAAGGTTCCTTGCTACGGGTCCAGATCAAGGGATCCCAAGGCGACTCTAGTGGATGCACTAGTAGCGCCTTGGACCTTCAACCTAACTTATGTGTTCCCACCATTTCCTCTCATTCCCAGGCTGGTAGCCAGGATCAATCAGGAGAGGGCTTCGGTAATCTTGATAGCTCCTGCGTGGCCACGCAGGACTTGGTATGCAGACCTGGTGAATATGTCATCGGCTCCACCATGGAAGCTACCTTTTGAGACAGGACCTTCTTGTTCAAGGTCCATTCGAACATCCAAATCTGGCTTCCCTCCAACTGACGGCTTGGAGATTGAACGCTTAATTTTATCAAAGCGTGGGTTTTCAGATTCTGTAATAGATACTCTGATTCAGGCTAGAAAGCCTGTAACTAGAAAAATTTACCATAAAATATGGAAAAAATATATCTATTGGTGTGAATCTAAAGGATTCCCTTGGAACAAGATAAAAATTCCTAAGATTCTTTCCTTTCTACAAGAAGGTTTGGAGAAAGGATTATCTGCAAGTTCTCTGAAGGGACAGATCTCTGCTTTATCTGTTTTACTTCACAAAAGACTGGCAGCTGTGCCAGATGTTCAAGCATTTGTTCAGGCTCTGGTTAGGATCAAGCCTGTTTACAGACCTTTGACTCCTCCCTGGAGTCTAAATTTAGTTCTTTCAGTTCTTCAAGGGGTTCCGTTTGAACCCTTACATTCCGTAGATATTAAGTTATTATCTTGGAAAGTTTTGTTTTTGGTTGCAATTTCTTCTGCTAGAAGAGTTTCAGAGTTATCTGCTCTGCAGTGTTCTCCGCCCTATCTGGTGTTCCATACAGATAAGGTGGTTTTGCGTACTAAGCCTGGTTTTCTTCCTAAGGTTGTTTCTAACAAAAATATTAACCAGGAGATAGTTGTTCCTTCTTTGTGTCCGAATCCAGCTTCAAAGAAGGAACGTTTGTTACACAATTTGGACGTAGTCCGTGCTCTAAAGTTCTATTTAGAGGCTACTAAAGATTTCAGACAAACATCTTCCTTGTTTGTGGTTTATTCTGGTAAAAGGAGAGGTCAAAAAGCGACTTCTACCTCTCTTTCCTTTTGGCTTAAAAGCATTATCCGATTGGCTTATGAGACTGCCGGACGGCAGCCTCCTGAAAGAATCACAGCTCACTCTACTAGGGCTGTGGCTTCCACATGGGCCTTCAAGAACGAGGCTTCTGTTGATCAGATATGTAAGGCAGCGACTTGGTCTTCACTGCACACTTTTGCAAAATTTTACAAATTTGATACTTTTGCTTCTTCGGAGGCTATTTTTGGGAGAAAGGTTTTGCAAACTGTGGTGCCTTCCGTTTAGGTGACCTGATTTGCTCCCTCCCTTCATCCGTGTCCTAAAGCTTTGGTATTGGTTCCCACAAGTAAGGATGACGCCGTGGACCGGACACACCTATGTTGGAGAAAACAGAATTTATGCTTACCTGATAAATTACTTTCTCCAACGGTGTGTCCGGTCCACGGCCCGCCCTGGTTTTTTTTTTTTTTAATCAGGTCTGATGAATTATTTTCTCTAACTACAGTCACCACGGTATCATATGGTTTCTCCTATGCATATTTCCTCCTGTCCGTCGGTCGAATGACTGGGGTAGGCGGAGCCTAGGAGGGATCATGTGACCAGCTTTGCTGGGACTCTTTGCCATTTCCTGTTGGGGAAGAGAATATCCCACAAGTAAGGATGACGCCGTGGACCGGACACACCGTTGGAGAAAGTAATTTATCAAGTAAGCATAAATTCTGTTTTTTTTACAGCCTTCTTTGCTCATATTTACCAAGGGTGCCAATATTAGTGTAGGGCACTGTATACTGCTTTTTGCTGGGGGCACGCAACCACTACTATAATATAAAATGATGTATAGAATAATGTAATATATGTATCTATATTGCCCAATAAACACTCCGTATTGGTTAAAGCAAGTGGTTTTATTAAACAATTCAATTACTGAGTTGTTAAGCAATACTTTGTTACATACTATAAGCAAGAACTAATATAAATTACTACATCACCAGATTTTGCATCATATATGTTCCAATTTGGCTGGGGATTCCTGTCACTGCAGCCCGAACAATATAGGGATTCTGGGAGTTCACCTTGCCTGGTATCCACACGGCGCCTTTGCCCATGAACAGGGAATCAGAAAAGAGGAAGTGCCAGCTCTCCTTTATACTGTTGCTGAAATAAAACTGTGTGTATAGTTCCTCTTTTCATAGCTGTGTATATGTCATTATTTGTGCTGAGATTATTCAGACAAATGTTCTTGGCATCTTAATAGTGTACGTGTTTGTGGTTTCCTGTTAGGCAGATTTAATTCTTGTCAGCATTATAATTATATAAGCATGAGGCATTATAACAACTAGTTAAGGTCTTCAACTAACATATAGATCAGTTAAAACATTGGTTCATCCAACAATTCACTCATATATGGCCTGCCATATCACATTTGTATCACAGTATGATATTCAAAATCATAAAGGAGGGTCTAAAATGAAATACTAATCTAAACATGTGATGTTAGTTGCGCTAAAAGCGGACATCTAGCAATATATATATATATATACTGTGTGTGTGTGTATATGTATGTGTGTATATATATATATATATATATATATATATATATATATATATATATATATATATATATATATATATATATATATATATATATATATATATATATATATATATATATAAAAACACACAGGTGTCCGGACAAGATTCTCAAAACAGGTTCTTTTATTGAAGAAAAATAGCATATAAAAGCTTGCACACAGCGGCTCTGCAAATATCTATAAAGTGTTAGCTTGTAAAATAGTAGCTTGCAGGCATTGATGGTAACATGGCCAGATGGATAAGGGCTGTTAGGTGCACAGATAGTGGGCTATGTCTGACGCGTTTCAGCTCCTATAGAGCCTTACTCATAGACTGCATAATGCCCACTTCTAACATGCAGCTTTAAATAGGCTAACCTAACTTATTATTGGTTGTAATGTGGCCCAAATCATGTAACAGGTGTGTACACTTAATTGGGGGAAGGATAGGGAAATGTGTGGTTAACTTGAAAGCAAGCTATTAGATGTGTTATGTGCTGCGTTCACACCCACTCTTAGTAGTATCTCCTTAGGAGGAGTTAAAAACTTGATAATGTCTCCTCCGAAGGAGTTAAAAAATTAAAGACTATAGAGAGTAAAAAACAAGGGTGTTGTTAAGCAGTACCTAACATGTCAATAGCTGCAGCCTTAGGGTGACCCATCTAATAATACATTTGTAATTGAATCAGTGCGAGCATAAATTACATTCAGAGCAATAAGGCACTAAACGTTTATATATGTTTAATTAATAGTATTAATCTTGTGTAAATTAGTGATCTAATAGCCGATCTCATTTGAATGGCATGTAGCCCATATATGATCGTAAGATGTGCAATATATGCTTGTATATCCTATGAGCACTCATGTACTATTGTATGTACTAGGTGTCAAGTGCCTATTACTAGGTACTGAAAAAGAACTTAATCTTGAAACTTATACCATATTATATTATATATGGTATTGCTTGGTTAATTCTGTATCTATTATGTACAGTATTAAACGACCTACTAATGGCACTTCTGGTAATTATTTTGATGAGTGGTTCACATACATGATATTTTCGCTATGATAACTTATTTTAGATAAAATTACTATACTCAAAGCACCAAAAAATGGTTTCTTTGGAATATGATCTATGATTAGCCATGTAAAATTCCTGACATCTCTGTGATGCACTTCGATGAAGTGCTTGGCTGCTCCTGTGGTTAGGATACCCCGCTCAATATCATTGAGATGGGCTCATATCCTCTCTCTCGCCTCTCGGGAGGTACAACCTACGTACTGCTTATCACATGCCAAGCATGTAATCATATAAATAATATATGTCGTTCGACAGTTTGTACAGTAGGAATGTGTGTATACCTTTTGTGTGACTGTGGATTGGAACGTCCTATTGACACTCACATAGCCACAAGCTTTGCAAGTGCTGTTACCACATTTGTAGTGCCCTTTTTGAGTTAACCAGCTGCTTGTCGGTTTTTGCTTTTTGAGTAAGGAGGGGGAAACTCGGTTCCCAATTGTTATATTGCACTTTGGGACACAGAAGCAACCCTCCCTAATCTCATCTTTTAAGATGTCGTCAGCTAGCAGAATCGGGAGATTCCTCCACAAAATTTTGCAGACCTGGTAATATTGGGAGCTGTACGTGGTTACAAAAGTAGGTTTGTTCCTAGAAGGCTTTTGTTTTGGCTTCTCTTTGAGTAAAGTAGACCTATCTTGATGGCAAAACATCATTGAAGGCCCTGTTTATAGTCTTTTTGTTGTACCCTCTCTCAAGAAATTTTTGGGTAAGTGAGTGACTCTCTCGCAAGAAGCTGTCATGCTCTGAGCAATTGCGCCTTAGTCTTAGAAATTGGCCTTTTGCAATCCCATAGCTTGTATGTCTAGGGTGACAGCTCCTAGCATGGAGGAAAGTGTTGGATGTGATAGGTTTAGTGTAGAGTGAGGTACTTACTTTGTTCTCCAAAAGCCTACCTATCAAAATGACATCCAAGTATGGTACCTGGACTTTATCAAAGCTGTGGGTAAAGCTTAAACCCACCATGTTGTCATTGATATACTCACAGAAGTTTACTATATCTCCTTGTATACCAGACCATACGATTAGAAGGTCATCAATATAGCGTTTATAGCTAGTGATTGATGACAGGAAGGGGTTCTGATCAGAGTATAGGTGCGTCAACTCCCACCAGCCCATGAAAATATTGGCATAGGCTGGTGCGAATTTCGCACCCATAGCTGTCCCTCTCTGTTGGAGAAAAAAGCTTCCTGAAAACTCAAAATAGTTATGAGTTAACAGAAAATCTAACACTCTCACTATATATGCCTTGAGGTCAGTGTTGTAGTTGCTGAAATTATCCAGCATATATCTTGTGGCTGCTATCCCTTTATCGTGTGGAATGGCCGAATAAAGGCCAACCACATCAATCGTTAGCCAGCCCATTTTATCATTCCAAGTATGTTCTTGCATCAGTCTCAAGAGATGTTTGGTATCCCTCAAGTATGATGGCAATCCATACACAAGGGGTTGTAATAAGGATTCCAGCCAATTTGATAAGTTTTCAAAGAGGGATCCTATTCCCGAAACTATCTGGCGTCCTTTCACCTCCTCCAAAGATTTATGTACTTTGGGGAGGTGATAGAATATCGGTACTATCGGATGCTGAACATTTAAATAATCAAATGTTTCATCATCAATAATCCCCTGATGTTTTCCATCATCAAGCAGATCTAGTAGGAGGGACCCAAAGCGTTGTGTTGGGTCCCCAGGCAATCTTGTATAAACCTCTTTGTCAAGTAATTGCCTTTCTGCTTCCTTAATATAATAAGATTTGTCCAGAACCACTATGGATCCCCCCTTATCAGACTGCTTGATGATGATGTTGTCTCTATCTTGTAGTTGTTTGAGTGCCTTTCTTTGTTGTGTGGTTAGATTCTCATGTTCCCTACTCTGAGACTGTATATGTGCCTTACTATAACAAAATCAAGTTGACAAATTGTAAAAGTAAAACAAGTCCCAAAGTCCATGTTTTGGACAAGATCTGTTTAATGCTGAGAGACTTCTCCACTTGAAACCACAGGTGTAGAAGTCAGTCTGTGCATGAAAGACAAAAAATATCTAATATCACATGCAGTCTCACACTTCCTTACACTAATAAACTCAAGGACATAACTCACTACTCATCATATAATCACCGCCATGGACTCAATCAGTCACACACTAGCAACATATACATTTTTTTTATTTTTTATAATTTACAATTGAACACAATACGTTTTCTTACATTCCCTGGCACTTTAGATGAACATCACCCACCACTCATCACTCAAATCATCACTATGGATACAACAGCCACAGACACCAGCTATACTTTTATATGCACGATATAGTACACTTACAAATAATTATTTACACACATCATAGCTATCAATCACAGAGTTTATCATCCACATAGCAACAGAATGCTAATATTTATTCTATTAGGTTAGATACACAAAACAAGCATCTAGTCTTATATCATATACTTGCGCCAGTAACACGTGTGTATGTGCAGACATTTGTCTTCCTAATGGGAAAGAGTCCACAGCTGCATTCATTGCTTGTGGGAAATAAGAACCTGGCCACCAGGAGGAGGCAGACACACACTAGCCAAAGGCTCAAATTCTCCTCCCACTTCCCCTATCACCCAGTCATTCTTTGCCTTTAATCCCAGGAGGTTGGCAGAGAAGTGTCAAGTTTTATTTTTTAAAGAACATACTTTTATTACTTTTTACGTAAAGTGTGTCTCTCATGGAGGGTAGTACTCTTCCCAATGGGACATGAGTTTTAAGTAGTTCTGTTAGTCTCTCAGTGAGGGCCTGGGCGAATGTTAGAGTCCGCTGAGGCAGTGGGAGTTCTCTCTGCGACACCAACCCGACTCGTATTAACAGCTCCTCTAGCACTTGGCATTGCCGATCCTTTGCTTCTCTACCTGCTGTCTTCTCTCAAGTCCATGACGGAGGTGACACTTCTATCCGTCACACTTGAAGGGCTGTGTTCCTGTTCCACGGCGTAGATTTTGGTAAGACTGTTTCATTTTATCAATATGAATGCTGTGATATTATGTGACAGATAGGTATGGGACTCAGTGAGACTCCTCTGTACGTATCTGGGAATCATGGGGTAATTCCTTCCTTAGGGGGGAGTTGTGAACAGGGAGGGGTTCCTTAATCATGTTTCTTATGTGATCTCCCTGCTTTGTGTAGTGGGTATTGGCTCTGGGGCTGAGACAGGAGATTGGCTTGGAGATTTAAGTGGGGCCTAGTTGGCACCTTTTTCTGGCACGCTTTTTTGGACTTTACGGTTCACCTTATGACCGGGCGTTGTTACGCTGGGTGTTTACGCTTCCGCATTCCTGACCATGTGGCGACGAAGACTTTCTGCTTCGTTTGAATTTGGTCATAGGAGGTGGTGAGTGCCCCAGCCATTGTGGGTGTCACGTTTTTTTTATATAGTCCTATTTTTCTCTTTGGTTTTAAGCATGGAGGATTCTAAAGCTGACACTGTCGTTGTTTCTGATTCCGATTCTTCCTCTTGTGAGGAAGGTGCTTTGGCCCCACTGACGCAGGTTTACCAGTCCTGTCTCTTTTGCCTTCTTAGAGCGTCTGGTTCCTCGGGCTCGGGGAACCAGGGGCCTATTGAGCCATCAGCTTCTGGGGGCTTTGTCCCTCAAGCAGCGGATTCCCAGCAGCACCCTTCCTCTACATTTGCGGGTAACCCTAATGTTAATTCTCCCTCCGCACAGGGTGGTTTCTTTCCCCCCTGGAGAATGCGGGTCATTTCCGCTTCAATATATTGATGGCGCTAGTTTGCCTGGAGGAACCGGAGGTTTCTGCGCGGTTGTGTTCTTGTCTAATTATCCCGGGTGTCCAGACTTCGGGTGGGTCTATTCAGTTTCCTCCGGGGGTGAATATTCCTCCATGTTGCACCTTTCATTATCGGATCGTGCGGCTGTGCATTCTCCTCTGTCGTCTTTTGACTTATTGGGGGACCCTCTCCTCTATCAGTCGGGGAATGTGTCTTCTAATGGTGCTTCGAGCTAGACTATTGGGGGTGTTGATAGTCTCCTGTCGGTCGCTCGTGTCCTTTCCCAGAGTTTTCTTGGCGGATGCCTTCAGGCTGCCTTATTTTCTTCCATCCAGTTAGGATATGTTTTTATTTGATTGCTCGGGAATTTCTGGGATGGACTTGCTTTTTATTACTTCCTTGGAAGTTGTTTGCGGACTGTTGGGTCCGGTGTTTGTGTGCACTTTGTTGAGTTGTCAGTGACGCCTGTTGTGCCTGGCGGGACCTTGAGTGTTTTGTTTTATTGTTTGTTTTCACAAACTACACTATACATCTACATCCGGGATTGGGCGTGCCACTCTGTTCCCGGGGCTTGGTGGCTTCCGCCGTGTCGCTCTGGCTCTCCTTTCATGGGGCGGGGCCTTCTCTAGGGCGCTTTTTGGGCCTTGGTCTTCTTGCTACCCTTTGGGTGGTTTAGACTCCTAGGGTCTCTGGACCTCGTTTCATTCTGTTTTTAAGGAATCCTTTTCATGGATTAGCGGTGGAGCGGTTGATTGGTATGCGAGACATAACGGGATCATGCCTGCATTCTCTGTGATCCGGCAGTGGTGCCTGATCGCCTTCTTCGCTGCTGGTGGTCTCTTCTAGCTGGAACCTGTTGTTATTGGGGTCGCCTTGCTTCGGTTCTTTTATCCATCCTCTTAGGGTCGGGTGCCGACGTGGGACCCTAGTTTCTGAAAGTCGCAGAGATTAGCTCTGTGTCGTGGGTTCTATCGCCTTGAGATCGGCTCTGTGTTTTTTCGCGGTTTTTAGGGTTTTGCTAGAGTTCCCGTTTTTTTCGGGTTCCCTCCTTGGGTGAGAAGTATCTGACCAGAAATTTTCGTCGGGGTCCTCTTCTTCAGGTCTATTCGTGGATCTGGGATTGGACTGGGTTTTCCGAGTGGTGTTGGTATAGCTCTGTCTATGCTTGTCCCGGTTTTTCCCTCTGGTATTCGGGTTGCGTCTGGAAGGGGTTCTTCTATTTCTCTCTTTAGGGAGCCTGGTCCCCTTCTTATGGTTACTCGGGTATTGTGTATTGTGTTCTGGACTTCCTTTGGGGTCCGTTGTTCTGGTGCTCTGGCCTTGCATCAGCATTCCTGTGTAGTGCCTTGGTAAGGGTCACTTTGTCCTCATCTTCCCCACCGGTCTCTGTTGTGGGGCCCTGAGATTGTTACCTTGGGCAGTCTCTGCTCCTTTGGGGGCTGGCTCGTTTTTGGTTTGTTTTGACTCCTGTGTCGAGTTTTGTGTCCGAGGGGGCAAGGTTCCCTTGAGGAACTTTTGTCTCTGGGGGTGTGTTCTTATTTGTCCCTGGTTCAGGAATGGAGATGCCCTTGGGAGTGGACTTCTGGGTTTGGTGTTCCTCTGGTTATGGTGGGACTCTGCCGTGTTTCTGATCACACTCTTTCAAGGTGGCTGGTGGTGTTCCTCCCTCTCGTTCAAAGGGGAGGGGGTGGGGCTCTGTCCCTGGACTTTTCACTGTCGTTGACAGGTTGCTCTTTTTTTGTGTGTGAGCGGTCCTCGTTACGGCGGTTCTGCGGTAGTTGAGGATGTCTCTGTGTCTCTGTTTCTGGTCATCTTTTGACTTTTGAGCTGTCTGTTTCTTTTGGATGCAGTGGGTCCCTATTGAGGTGCTCTCCGGGGGGATTTGGATCTCTGAATTTTCCCTCCATCGAGGGGTGTTTTGTCTAGGAACTTAGTTTTTGCTGGCTCCTTTTCTCCAAGATAGGTGTGTCCGGTCCACGGCGTCATCCTTACTTGTGGGATATTCTCTTCCCCAACAGGAAATGGCAAAGAGCCCAGCAAAGCTGGTCACATGATCCCTCCTAGGCTCCGCCTTCCCCAGTCATTCTCTTTGCCGTTGTACAGGCAACATCTCCACGGAGATGGCTTAGAGTTTTTTAGTGTTTAACTGTAGTTTTTATTATTCAATCAAGAGTTTGTTATTTTAAAATAGTGCTGGTATGTACTATTTACTCTGAAACAGAAAAGAGATGAAGATTTCTGTTTGTAAGAGGAAAATGATTTTAGCAACCGTTACTAAAATCGATGGCTGTTCCACACAGGACTGTTGAGAGGAATTAACTTCAGTTGGGGGAACAGTGAGCAGACTTTTGCTGCTTGAGGTATGACACATTCTAACAAGACGATGTAATGCTGGAAGCTGTCATTTTCCCTATGGGATCCGGTAAGCCATTTTTATTACAGAAAGAAAAAAAAGGGCTTCACAAGGGCTTTCTAAGACTGTAGACATTTTCTGGGCTAAATCGATTTATATTTTATACTCCATAGCCTTGAGGAATTATTTTAATCTTGGGAATTATGTAAAATAACCGGCAGGCACTGTATTGGACACCTTATTCTCTAGGGGCTTTCCCTAATCATAGGCAGAGTCTCATTTTCGCGCCTGTATTGCGCACTTGTTTTTGAGAAGCATGACATGCAGATGCATGTGTGAGGAGCTCTGATACATAGAAAAGACTTTCTGAAGGCGTCATTTGGTATCGTATTCCCCTTTGGGCTTGGTTGGGTCTCAGCAAAGCAGATACCAGGGACTGTAAAGGGGTTAAATATAAAAACGGCTCCGGTTCCGTTATTTTAAGGGTTAAAGCTTCCAAATTTGGTGTGCAATACTTTTAAGGCTTTAAGACACTGTGGTGAAATTTTGGTGAATTTTGAACAATTCCTTCATACTTTTCGCAATTGCAGTAATAAAGTGTGTTCAGTTTAAAATTTAAAGTGACATTAACGGTTTATTTTAAAACGTTTTTTGTACTTTGTTATCAAGTTTTTGCCTGTTTAACATGTCTGAACTACCAGATAGACTGTGTTCTGAATGTGGGGAAGCCAAGGTTCCTTCTCATTTAAATAGATGTGATTTATGTGACACAAAATTTAGAGAAAATGATGCCCAAGATGATTCCTCAAGTGAGGGGAGTAAGCATGGTACTGCATCATCCCCTCCTTCGTCTACACCAGTCTTGCCCACACAGGAGGCCTCTAGTACATCTAGCGCGCCAATACTCCTTACTATGCAACAATTAACGGCTGTTATGGATAATTCTATCAAAAACATTTTAGCCAAAATGCCCACTTATCAGCGAAAGCGCGACTGCTCTGTTTTAGAAAATACTGAAGAGCATGAGGACGCTGATAATATTGGTTCTGAAGGGCCCCTACACCAGTCTGAGGGGGCCAGGGAGGTTTTGTCTGAGGGAGAAATTTCAGATTCAGGGAAAATTTCTCAACAAGCTGAACCTGATGTGATTACATTTAAATTTAAATTGGAACATCTCCGCGCTCTGCTTAAGGAGGTGTTATCCACTCTGGATGATTGTGAAAATTTGGTCATTCCAGAGAAACTATGTAAAATGGACAAGTTCCTAGAGGTCCCGGGGCCCCCCGAAGCTTTTCCTATACCCAAGCGGGTGGCGGACATTGTAAATAAAGAATGGGAAAGGCCCGGTATACCTTTCGTCCCTCCCCCCATATTTAAAAAATAGTTTCCTATGGTCGACCCCAGAAAGGACTTATGGCAGACAGTCCCCAAGGTCGAGGGGGCGGTTTCTACTCTAAACAAACGCACCACTATACCCATAGAAGATAGTTGTGCTTTCAAAGATCCTATGGATAAAAAATTAGAAGGTTTGCTTAAAAAGATGTTTGTTCAGCAAGGTTACCTTCTACAACCAATTTCATGCATTGTTCCTGTCACTACAGCCGTGTGTTTCTGGTTCGATGAGCTAGAAAAGGCGATCAATAATAATTCTTCTTCTTATGAGGAGATTATGGACAGAATTCGTGCTCTCAAATTGGCTAATTCTTTCACCCTAGACGCCACTTTGCAATTGGCTAGGTTAGCGGCGAAAAATTCTGGTTTTGCTATTGTGGCGTGCAGAGCGCTTTGGTTAAAATCTTGGTCAGCGGATGCGTCTTCCAAGAACAAATTGCTTAACATTCCTTTCAAGGGGAAAACGCTGTTTGGCCCTGACTTGAAAGAGATTATCTCTGATATCACTGGGGGCAAGGGCCACGCCCTTCCTCAGGATAGGTCTTTCAAGGCCAAAAATAAACCTAATTTTCGTCCCTTTCGCAGAAACGGACCAGCCCCAAGTGCTACGTCCTCTAAGCAAGAGGGTAATACTTCTCAAGCCAAGCCAGCCTGGAGACCAATGCAAGGCTGGAACAAAGGAAAGCAGGCCAAGAAACCTGCCACTGCTACCAAGACAGCATGAGATGTTGGCCCCCGATCCGGGACCGGATCTGGTGGGGGGCAGACTCTCTCTCTTCGCTCAGGCTTGGGCAAGAGATGTTCTGGATCCTTGGGCGCTAGAAATAGTCTCCCAAGGTTATCTTCTGGAATTCAAGGGGCTTCCCCCAAGGGGGAGGTTCCACAGGTCTCAATTGTCTTCAGACCACATAAAAAAAACAGGCATTCTTACATTGTGTAGAAGACCTGTTAAAAATGGGAGTGATTCATCCTGTTCCATTAGGAGAACAAGGGATGGGGTTCTACTCCAATCTGTTCGTAGTTCCCAAAAAAGAGGGAACATTCAGACCAATCTTAGATCTCAAGATCCTAAACAAGTTTCTCAAGGTTCCATCGTTCAAAATGGAAACCATTCGAACTATTCTTCCTTCCATCCAGGAAGGTCAATTCATGACCACGGTGGATTTAAAGGATGCGTATCTACATATTCCTATCCACAAGGAACATCATCGGTTCCTAAGGTTCGCATTCCTGGACAAGCATTACCAGTTTGTGGCACTTCCGTTCGGATTAGCCACTGCTCCAAGGATTTTCACAAAGGTACTAGGGTCCCTTCTAGCGGTGCTAAGACCAAGGGGCATTGCAGTAGTACCTTACTTGGACGACATTCTGATTCAAGCGTCGTCCCTTCCTCAAGCAAAGGCTCACACGGACATTGTCCTGGCCTTTCTCAGATCTCACGGGTGGAAAGTGAACGCAGAAAAAAGTTCTCTGTCTCCGTCAACAAGGGTTCCCTTCTTGGGAACAATAATAGACTCCTTAGAAATGAGGATTTTTCTGACAGAGGCCAGAAAATCAAAACTTCTGAACTCTTGTCAAATACTTCATTCTGTTCCTCTTCCTTCCATAGCGCAGTGCATGGAAGTAATAGGTTTGATGGTAGCGGCAATGGACATAGTTCCTTTTGCACGCATTCATCTAAGACCATTACAACTGTGCATGCTCAGTCAGTGGAATGGGGACTATACAGACTTGTCTCCGACGATACAAGTAAATCAGAGGACCAGAGATTCACTCCGTTGGTGGCTGTCCCTGGACAACCTGTCACAGGGGATGAGCTTCCGCAGACCAGAGTGGGTCATTGTCACGACCGACGCCAGTCTGGTGGGCTGGGGCGCGGTCTGGGGACCCCTGAAAGCTCAGGGTCTTTGGTCTCGGGAAGAATCTCTTCTACCGATAAATATTCTGGAACTGAGAGCGATACTCAATGCTCTCAAGGCTTGGCCTCAGCTAGCAAAGGCCAAGTTCATACGGTTTCAATCAGACAACATGACGACTGTTGCGTACATCAACCATCAGGGGGGAACAAGGAGTTCCCTGGCGATGGAAGAAGTGACCAAAATCATTCAATGGGCGGAGACTCACTCCTGCCACTTGTCTGCAATCCACATCCCAGGAGTGGAAAATTGGGAAGCGGATTTTCTGAGTCGTCAGACATTTCATCCGGGGGAGTGGGAACTCCATCCGGAAATCTTTGCCCAAATCACTCAATTGTGGGGCATTCCAGACATGGATCTGATGGCCTCTCGTCAGAACTTCAAGGTTCCTTGCTACGGGTCCAGATCCAGGGATCCCAAGGCGACTCTAGTAGATGCACTAGTAGCACCTTGGACCTTCAAACTAGCTTATGTATTCCCGCCGTTTCCTCTCATCCCCAGGCTGGTAGCCAGGATCAATCAGGAGAGAGCATCGGTGATCTTGATAGCTCCTGCGTGGCCACGCAGGACTTGGTATGCAGACCTGGTGAATATGTCATCGGCTCCACCATGGAAGCTACCTTTGAGACGAGACCTTCTTGTTCAAGGTCCGTTCGAACATCCGAACCTGGTCTCACTCCAACTGACTGCTTGGAGATTGAACGCTTGATCTTATCAAAGCGAGGGTTCTCAGATTCTGTCATTGATACTCTTGTTCAGGCCAGAAAGCCTGTAACTAGAAAAATTTACCACAAAATATGGAAAAAATATATCTGTTGGTGTGAATCTAAAGGATTCCCTTGGGACAAGGTAAAAATTCCTAAGATTCTATCCTTCCTTCAAGAAGGTTTGGAGAAAGGATTATCTGCTAGTTCCTTGAAGGGACAGATTTCTACCTTGTCTGTGTTACTTCACAAAAAACTGGCATCTGTGCCAGATGTTCAAGCCTTTGTTCAGGCTCTGGTTAGAATCAAGCCTGTTTACAAACCTTTGACTCCTCCTTGGAGTCTCAATTTAGTTCTTTCAGTTCTTCAGGGGGTTCCGTTTGAACCCTTACATTCCGTTGATATTAAGTTATTATCTTGGAAAGTTTTGTTTTTGGTTGCAATTTCTTCTGCTAGAAGAGTTTCAGAATTATCTGCTCTGCAGTGTTCTCCTCCTTATCTGGTGTTCCATGCAGATAAGGTGGTTTTACGTACTAAACCTGGTTTTCTTCCGAAGGTTGTTTCTAACAAAAACATTAACCAGGAGATAGTCGTGCCTTCTTTGTGTCCGAATCCAGTTTCAAAGAAGGAACGTTTGTTGCACAATTTGGATGTTGTTCGTGCTCTAAAATTCTATTTAGATGCTACAAAGGATTTTAGACAAACATCTTCCTTGTTTGTTGTTTATTCTGGTAAAAGGAGAGGTCAAAAAGCAACTTCTACCTCTCTCTCTTTTTGGATTAAAAGCATCATCAGATTGGCTTACGAGACTGCCGGACGGCAGCCTCCTGAAAGAATCACAGCTCATTCCACTAGGGCTGTGGCTTCCACATGGGCCTTCAAGAACGAGGCTTCTGTTGATCAGATATGTAGGGCAGCGACTTGGTCTTCACTGCACACTTTTACTAAATTTTACAAGTTTGATACTTTTGCTTCTTCTGAGGCTATTTTTGGGAGAAAGGTTTTGCAAGCCGTGGTGCCTTCCATCTAGGTGACCTGATTTGCTCCCTCCCTTCATCCGTGTCCTAAAGCTTTGGTATTGGTTCCCACAAGTAAGGATGACGCCGTGGACCGGACACACCTATGTTGGAGAAAACGGAGAAAGTAATTTATCAGGTAAACATAAATTCTGTTTTCTCCAACATAGGTGTGTCCGGTCCACGGCCCGCCCTGGTTTTTTAATCAGGTCTGATAATTTATTTTCTTTAACTACAGTCACCACGGTATCATATGGTTTCTCCTATGCAAATATTCCTCCTTTACGTCGGTCGAATGACTGGGGAAGGCGGAGCCTAGGAGGGATCATGTGACCAGCTTTGCTGGGCTCTTTGCCATTTCCTGTTGGGGAAGAGAATATCCCACAAGTAAGGATGACGCCGTGGACCGGACACACCGTTGGAGAAAGTAATTTATCAGGTAAACATAAATTCTGTTTTTTCCCGAACTGCGGGGTTCTGGGGAGCTGGACAAGGGTTTTTTTCCCTTTATCTGTGGCTGCACTATAGCATGCTACTTAGTCGTCTGTGCGGTTTCCTGTTTCTCAAGATACTTTTTGTTCTCTTTCGGTTTCCAACTTGGTCGTGTTTGGCTGATGATGCTCTTTTTTTCTGGCATCTAGTGAGGCTTTCTAGAGTCTCCCGAGCTAGTTTGATCTGTCTTTTGGAAGACGGGGTTCTGGTTAGTTATCCCTCTACCTTGCTTCTTCCTTAGGGGAGTTGTTGGTCAGGGTTCCCTATGGGGGCGTCTGTATGGGATCTGCCTTTGGGAGATCATCTGCTTAGAGTCCTGTTGGCTCGGTGGTGTTGCATGTGGTTTTTACCCAAGTTTGGGACTGTCGTTTGTGTCCTTGGGGCCCTTTTTTCTTTATTTGTTTATTCCCTGCTTTTGGATGAAGCAGGACTTTTTTTTTAATTTATGGGATGTGGTTCAGTACTGGTGCCCTGATACCCTGCCGTTCTTGACATTCAGTGTCCGCTTTGGCTTGGGTATAATTTTCCCACAAGTAATGAATGCGGCTGTGGACTCTTTCCCATTAGGAAGAAAAACATAAATTATGCTTAACTGATAATTACATTTTTTTCTGTGGGAAAGAGTCCACAGAACCCCCCCCCGTTCTTTTAGGCGTTTTTCGTTTATATTCTTCTGGCACCCTTTCACCTTGATATTTCTTCCACTGATCCATGTTTTCTCGGCAGAATGGCTGGTGTGTCTTTGCCTCCTCCTGGTGGCCAGGTTCTTATTTCCCACAATTAATGAATGCGGCTGTGGACTCTTTCCCACGAAAGAAAATGAAATTATCAGGTAAGCAAAATTTGTTTTTTTCAATGCACAATCAACAAATGATTCATAGTTATACACACATGCTGGTTTCTAATTTACCATTATCAAATTTTGCACAGTATTTTTATATTCACATTTTCTAGGGAACAAGATCCTACTGAGCATGTGCATAAGCTCACAGGCCCAGAGGCAGAACTTTTTTTCACTTTCTGCGATGAGATTTTTTTGTAGTGAAAATTTTTCTGCAGGTCATTTTAAAATGAAATTCAGTTTTAACATGCATGTAAACGATATTTATTTAGAACAAAATAAACAAACAAACATTTATTTAAAACATGGTAAACTTTCACATGTAGCATCACAATTTTTTAATTCCTGGAGAGGCTTAGAAATCAGCCTATTTGCCTATCTAGGTTTAGCTTTTAACAAATAATACAAAGAGAACTAAACAAATTTGATGATAAAAGTAAATTGGAGAGTTGTTTAAAATATTCATGCCCTATCTGAATCATGAAAGTTTAATTTTGACTTTAATGTTCCTTTAACCCCTTAAGGACAAGACCATTTTTCAATTGTCTTACCCTTAAAGGGATACTATACCCATTTTTTTTCTTTCATGATTCAGATAGAGCATGGGATTTTAAGCACCTTTCTAATTTACTCCTATTATCAATTTTTCTTTGTTCTCGTCCTATCTTGATTTGAAAAAGCAGTACTGTAAGCTTTAGAGCTGGACCATTTTTTGTTCAGCACCTGGGTAGCACTTGCTGATTTGTGGCTAAATGTAGCAAACCAATCAGCAAGCTCTACCAAGGTGTTGAACTAAAAATGGGCCGACTCCTAACCTTTTATTACTGCTTTTTCAAATCAAGATAACATGAGAACGAAGAAACATTGATAATAGGAGTAAATTAGAAAGTTGCTTAAAATTGCATGCTCTATCTGAATCATGAAAGAAAAAATGTGGGGTTAGTATCCCTTTAAGGACCAGGGCTATTTTTAAATTTCTGCAGTGTTTGTGTTTAGCTGTAATTTTCCTCTTACTCATTTACTTTACCCACACATATTATATACCGTTTTTCTCGCCATTAAATGGGCTTTCTAAAGATACCATCATTTTCATCATATCTTATAATTTACTATAATTTTTTTTATAAAATATGATGAAAAAATTGAAAAAAAAACACACCTTTTCTAACTTTGACCCCCAAAATCTGTTACACATCTACAACCACCAAAAAACAACCATGCTAAATAGTTTCGGAATTTTGTACTGAGTTTAGAAATACCCAATGTTAACATGTTCTTTGCTTTTTTTGTTGTTGCAAGTTATAGGGCAATAAATACAAGTAGCACTTTGCTATTTCTAAACCATTTTTTAAAAAAATTAGCGATAGTTACACTGATATCTGTCAGGAATCCCTGAATATCCCTTGACATGTATATATTTATTTTTAGTAGACAACTCAAAGTATTGATCTAGGCCCATTTTGGTATATTTCATGGTACCATTTCACCGCCAAATGCGACCAAATAAAAAAATCGTTCACTTTTTCACAAACTTTCACAAACTTTAGGTTTCTCACTGAAATTATTTACAAACAGTTTGTCCAATGATGTCACAAATGGTTGTAAATGCTTCTCTGGAATCCCCTTTGTTCAGAAATAGCAGACATATATGGCTCTGGCGTTACTTTTTGGTAATTAGAAAGCCGCTAAATGCTGCTGCTCACCACATGTGTATTATGCCCAGCAGTGAAGGGGTTAATTAGGGAGCTTTTAGGGTTAATTTTAGCTGTAGTGTAGTAGACAACCCAAAGTATTGATCTAGGCCCATTTTGGTATATTTCATGCCACCATTTCACCGCCAAATACGATCAAATAAAAAAAATGCTCACGTTTTCACAAACTTTAGGTTTCTCACTGAAATTATTTACAAACAGTGTGTGAAATTATGGCACAAATGGTTGTAAATGCTTCTCTTTAGTGTAGAGATCAGCCTCCCACCTGACACATCCCACCCCTTGATCCCTCCCTGACCCCACTCAAACAGCTCTCTTCCCTCCCCCACCCCACAATTGTCCCCACCATCTTAAGTACTGGCAGATATTCTGCTTTGTAGCTGTCTGCCAGTAACCAGTTTGCATACAAATTTTTTATTTTATTTATTTATTATTTATTTTTCTCTAGTGTAGCTCCCCCCCCTCAATAACTAACCCCCTCCCAGATCCCTTAGATAAAAAATGTCCCCCCTCCTTTCTCCCTCCTTCCCTTTACACTGTTCCATAGTGTATGGTGCCCACCCGCCTTCCTGCAGCTGCTCCCACCCACCAACGATAGCACCATTGCTTGCCGAGGCTTCCAGCCGCTTTAAACTCCTAACGACGTACAGGGTACGTCGTCGGTCTTTAACCAGCAGTTTGTGTATGACATACCCTGTACGACGTGTGTCGTTAAGACACTTTTAAATTCACTGTTATTAACAAATATACTTTGTTATATTGAGATCCTTTGTTGAAAATCATATATACATATTTTCTGCAGAAATGCACTTCTGAGCTAGCAGGGGACTACAAACAGTGGGGCCCATTTATCAAGCTCCTCTAAAGACTGCTGCTCCATAACCTGTCCGCCTGCTCTGAGCAGACGGACAGACATCGCAGCATTTCAACCCGATCGAGTACGATCGGGTTAATTGACACCCCCTGCTGGCGGCCGATTGGCCGCGAATCTGCAGTGGGCGGCGTTGCACCAGCAGCTCACAAGAGCTGCTGGTGCAATGCTAAATACGGAGAGTGTATTGCTCTCCGCATTCAGCGAGGTCTGTCGTACCTGATCCGCACTGTCAGATCAGGTCCGACAGACTTTCTTAAATAGGCCCCACTGTCTCTTGTCATTAGCTCACCAGTGCAGTGCATTGCTGTTGACTTTAACCCATTTGCAGGGGTTAAACACATAGGTATATATACAAGCAATAGTGCAATAATAAAATCCCCCAACATTTTAGAACATTTTCAATTTGCACTTCTATGACCCTTTTACAATATGCTTTTTAAATCCATTACAGCTACAGTGTTTTTTATTTTTAGTATATAAAAAGGCAGGTGATACGTTTGGCACATTGTGCCATAATGAAGTTTAATAAGTTGACATACAACATGTGTATATTTATACGGTAAAAGGGGGTGATCTAATAAAAATAAGATAAAAAAACAAAAGGTGGTGGATATATAATTTCAGTTTTTGAAAAATATGTTCAAATTCTAGGAAGCAGGTATATTTTGGAGTGTGTATAAGCATGATATATATATATATATATATATATATATATATATATATATATATATATATATATATACCGTAAACTCTCAGTTAACCGGAACTCAAGAAACCAACACTCAAGCAGCCAGAAAAAAACAGAATTTATGCTTACCTGATAAATTACTTTCTCTTGTGGTGTATCCAGTCCACGGATTCATCCTTTACTTGTGGGATATTCTCCTTCCCTACAGGAAGTGGCAAAGAGAGCACACAGCAGAGCTGTCCATATAGCTCCCCCTCTAGCTCCACCCCCCAGTCATTCGACCGAAGAAAAAGGAGAAACCATAGGGTGCAGTGGTGACTAGTTTAAACAAAACAAATCTACCTGACTTAATAGCCAGGGCGGGCAGTGGACTGGATACACCACAAGAGAAAGTAATTTATCAGGTAAGCATAAATTCTGTTTTCTCTTGTAAGGTGTATCCAGTCCACGGATTCATCCTTTACTTGTGGGATACCAAAGCTTTAGGACACGGATGAAGGGAGGGAACAAGACAGGTACCTTAAACAGAAGGCACCACTGCTTGTAAAACCTTTCTCCCAAAAATAGCCTCCGAAGAAGCAAAAGTATCGAATTTGTAAAATTTGGAAAAGTATGCAGCGAAGACCAAGTCGCTGCCTTACAAATCTGTTCAACAGAAGCCTCATTTTTAAAAGCCCATGTGGAATCCACTGCTCTGGTAGAATGAGCAGTAATTGTTTCAGGAGGCTGCTGGCCAGCAGTCTCATAGGCCAAACGGATGATGCTTTTCAGCCAAAAGGAAAGAGAGGAAGCAGTCGCCTTTTGACCTCTCCTCTTAACAGAATAGATAACAAACAAAGAAGTTGTTTGTCTGAAATCCTTAGTTGCTTGTAAATAGAACTTTAAAGCACGAACCACATGAAGATTGAGTAACAGACGTTCCTTCTTCGACGAAGGATTAGGACACAGAGAAGGAACAACAATTTCCTGGTTAATATTCTTATTAGACACAACCTTAGGAAGAAAACCGGGTTTGGTACGTAAAACTACCTTATCCGCATGGAACACCAGGTAAGGTGAATCACACTGTAAAGCAGATAACTCTGAAACTCTTTGAGCAGAAGAGATTGCTACCAAAACCAAAACTTTCCAAGATAAAAGCTTAATATCTATGGAATGTAAAGGTTCAGACGGAACCCCTTGCAGAACTGAAAGAACTAAATTCAGACTCCATGGCGGAGCCACAGGTCTATAAACAGGCTTGACTCTGACTAAAGCCTGACTAAACGTCTGGTACCTCTGCCAGACGTTTGTGAAAAAGAATAGACAAAGCAGATATCTGTCCCTTTAAGGAACTAGCTGATAATCCTTTCTCCAATCCATCTTGGAGAAAGGACAAAATCCCAAGAATCCTAACCTTACTCCATGAGTAACCCTTGGATTCGCACCAAAAAAGATATTTTCGCCAAATCTTATGGTAGATTTTCCTGGTGACAGGCTTTCTAGCCTGAATCAGGGAATCAATAACCGACTCAGAGAACCCACGCTTTGATAGAATTAGGCGTTCAATCTCCAAGCAGTCAAACGCAGAGAAATTAGATTTGGATGTTTGAAAGGACCTTGCATTAGAAGGTCCTGCCTCATTGGTAGTGTCCTTGGTGGCACAGATGACATGTCCACTAGATCTGCATACCAGGTCCTGCGTGGCCACCCTGGCGCTATTAGAATCACCGAAGCCCTCTCCTGCTTGATTCTGGCAACCAGACGTGGGAGGAGAGAAACGGTGGAAAAACAAGCCAGATTGAAGGACCAAGGCGCTGCTAGAGCATCTATCAACACCGCCTGGGGATCCTGGGACCTGGACCCGTAAAGAGGAAGTTTGGTGTTCTGACGGGACGCCATCAGATCCAGTTCTGGAGTGCCCCATAGCTGAGTCAGCTGGGCAAATACCTCCGGGTGGAGTTCCCACTCCCCCGGGTGAAAAGTCTGACGACTTAGGAAATCCGCCTCCCAGTTGTCTACTCCTGGGATGTGAATTGCTGAGAGATGGCAAGAGTGATCCTCCACCCACCTGATTATTTTGGTTACTTCCATCATTGCTAGGGAACTCCTTGTTCCCCCTTGATGATTGACATAAGCTACAGTCGTGATGTTGTCCGACTGAAATCTGATGAATTTAGCCGCAGCTAGCTGAGGCCATGCCTGAAGCGCGTTGAATATCGCCCTCAGTTCCAGAATGTTTATCGGGAGAAGAGCTTCTTCCCGAGACCATAAGCCCTGAGCTTTCAGGGAGTCCCAGACTGCACTCCAGCCCAACAGACTGGCGTCGGCCGTTACAATGATCCACTCTGGTCTGCGGAAACACATTCCCTGAGACAGGTGAACCTGAGACAACCACCAGAGAAGAGAATCTCTGGTCCCCTGGTCCAACTGTATTTGAGGAGACAAATCTGCATAATCCCCATTCCACTGTTTGAGCATGCACAGTTGCAGTGGTCTGAGGTGTATCCGTGCAAAAGGGACTATGTCCATTGCCGCTACCATTAGTCCGATTGAGACCTCAGAAAAGGCCACTACAATTTCCGTGTGAGACTTGGCTCTTTGGAAAGTCGACGCCTGAATTAAGATGTCGTCTAGATAAGGCGCCACTGCTATGCCCCGCGATCTTAGCACCGCCAGGAGGGACCCTAGCACCTTTGTGAAAATTCTGGGAGCAGTGGCCAACCCGAAAGGAAGAACCACAAACTGATAATGCTTGTCCAGAAAGGCGAACCTGAGAAACTGGTGATGATGTTTGTGGATAGGAATGTGTAGGTACGCATCCTTTAGATCCACGGTAGTCATATATTGACCCTCCTGGATCATTGGTAAGATTGTCCGAATGGTCTCCATCTTGAATGATGGGACTCTGAGGAACTTGTTTAGAATTTTGAGATCCAGGATTGGTCTGAAAGTTCCTTCTTTTTTGGGAACCACAAACAGGTTTGAGTAAAACCCCAGCCCTTTTTCCGCAATTGGAACTGGGTGGATCACTCCCATTGTAAGTAGGTCTTCTACACAGCGTAAGAACGCCTCTTTCTTTGTCATGTCTGAAGACAGACGAGTCCTTGAATTCTAGAAGATATCCCTGGGATACAATCTCTAAGGCCCAGGGATCGTGTACGTCTCTTGCCCAGGCCTGAGCGAAGAGAGTCTGCCCCCTACTAGATCCGGTCCCGGATCGGGGGCTACCCCTTCATGCTGTCTTAGAGGCAGCAGCAGGCTTCTTGGCCTGTTTACCCTTGTTCCAGCCCTGGTAAGGTTTCCAGGCTGCCCTGGGTTGTGAAGTGTTACCCTCTTGCTTTGCAGCTGGGGAGGATGAAGCAAGACCGCTCCTGAAATTCCAAAAGGAACAAAAATTATTTTGTTTGTTCTTCGTCTTGAAGGACTTGTTCTGGGGGAGGGCATGGCCTTTTCCCCCAGTGATTTCTGAAATAATCTCTTTCAATTCAGGACCGAAGAGGGTCTTTCCTTTGAAAGGGATGTTCAATAGTTTGGATTTTGATGACACATCGGCCGACCAGGACTTTAGCCATAACGCCCTGCGCTCTAAAATGGCGAAACCTGAATTTTTTGGCACTAACTTAGCTAGTTGGAAAGCGGTATCTGTGATAAAAGAATTAGCCAGCTTAAGAGCCTTAATTCTGTCCATAATGTCCTCATATGAGGTCTCCGTCTGGAGCGCATCTTCCAGCGCCTCGAACCAGAAAGCAGCTGCAGTGGTTACAGGAACAATGCACGCAATAGGTTGGAGAAGAAAACCTTGTTGAACAAATATTTTCTTAAGTAAACCCTCTAATTTTTTATCCATAGGGTCTTTAAAAGCACAACTGTCTTCGATTGGTATAGTTGTGCATTTAGCAAGTGAAGAAACAGCCCCCTCCACCTTAGGGACCGTCTGCCACTAGTCCCGCATGGGGTTAGATATGGGGAACATTTTCTTAAAAACAGGAGGGGCAACAAAGGGAATACCTGGTTTATCCCACTCCCTAGTAACGATATCCACAATCCTCTTAGGGACCGGGAACACATCAGTGTAGACAGGAACTTCTAGGTACTTTTCCATTTTACACAATTTCTCTGGAACCACCATAGGGTCACAGTCATCCAGAGTAACTAATACCTCCATGAGCAATAAGCGGAGGTGTTCTAGTTTAAATTTAAAAGCCAACGTATCTGAGTCTGTCTGAGGAGCAACCTTTCCCGAATCGGAAATTTCTCCCTTAGACAGCACATCCCTCGCCCCCATTTCAGAGCGTTGTGAGTGTATATTGGATACGGCTACTAAAGCGTCAGGATGCTCAGAATCTGTTCTTAAAACAGAGCTATCACGCTTTGCAGGTAACATGGGCAGCTTAGATAAAAACACTGAGAGGTTATTATCCATAACTGCCGCCAAGTCTTGTAAGGTAAAAGAGTTAGACGCACTAGAGGTGCTAGGCGTTGCTTGAGCAGGCGTAACTGGTTGTGACACTTGGGGAGAGGTTAACGGGCAAACCTCATTACCTTCTGTCTGAGAATCATCTTGGGCCACATTTTTAAGTGCAACAATATGTTCTTTAAAGTGTATAGACATATCAGTACAAGTGGGACACATTCTGAGAGGGGGTTCCACCATGGCTTCTAAACACATTGAACAAGGATTTTCCTTGGTGTCAGACATGTTTAACAGACTAGTAGTAAGGCAAACAGGCTTAGAAATCACTTTAATCAAGTAAAAACTCACTTTGCAAAAAACGTTACTGTGCCTTTAAGAGGTTAAAAAGGCACACAATTTTCCAAAACAGTGAAAAATGCAGCAAACTTTTCGAAATTTTTACAGTATGTACCTAAAGCATTAGTAAGATTACACCACTAGCAATAAAAACGATTAACCCCTTAATGCCCAAACCGGATCGATATTAAGCCAACAGACCGGTTAAAACAACTTCAGCACCTTGCCACAGCTCTGCTGTGGCCCTACCTGCCCTTAGGAGTCAGTTTTGTGGGGAAAAAGCTTCTTATGGGTCCTCAAACTGTAACAGGACCCTCCATGTGAAACAGCCTGAAGTTCTAGTCACTAAAACTGCGCAACTGAGGCGCGAAATTAGGCCTCTCCCACCTTACTCCGGTGCTGTGAGGCCTAAAGAAACACTCCTAAGTGTTTTAATAATAGCCATGTGGGTAACAACCCCTGAAAGAAACCCAAAGGAACCTTCAAAGTGTCTCAAAAAACAATATTTTTCAATAAAAACCGTTTGCTATAAAGTAGTGTCAACCAGCATAAATTAGCCCTGTTATGTAAGCTTGCAATTCCATACTTAGTTTCTGAATACAGCTTACCCTTCCCTTATGGGGATCTTATCAGTCTTTTCTAGCATTATCACATTCTTGTCTAGAAATAAATGACTGAACATACCTTATTGCAGCCTGACCTGCAAACCGTTCCCCCCCAACTGAAGTTTTCTTGTACTCCTCAGTCCTTTGTGGGAAATCTTCATCACTTTTCTGCTGGAGAGTAAATAGTACACACCGGTACCATTTAAAATAACAAACTTTTGCTTGTAGACAATAAAAACTACAATTCTAACACCACATTCACTTTACCCTTCCGATTGTTTTGAGCCGGCAAAGAGAATGACGGGGGGTGGAGCTAGAGGGGGAGCTATATGGACAGCTCTGCTGTGTGCTCTCTTTGCCACTTCCTGTAGGGAAGGAGAATATCCCACAAGTAAAGGATGAATCCGTGGACTGGATACACCTTACAAGAGAAAAAACATCGAAAATACTGTACATTTAAATTAACACTAACTTTTCTCTGCAGCCTCCTTTCTCTATAGTGGGCTCTGGAAGGTTAAAGCAAGCCCGTTTCATGCCACCAGACCCTACATAACTGCTCTTGAAAGTTGTGAGTACAAGACAGTCTGAGAATTAGACATCACGCTGCCACTTTGTGCCCGGGACTGAATGGAGGCGGCATTAATATTAATTAATGATTTTCTTCTATTTACTGTAGTTAAATATTAATATTAAATAAATACCGAGTTTATAGTATGGGTTATAGAACTTGTTAGGCCTATTTTTAATAGTAACTCTCAAGCAACTAGAAACTACACTTATCCGTAATCTACCAATCCCCATAGGTGCCGGTTAACTTTGAGTTTACTGTGTGTGTGTGTGTGTGTATATATATATATATATATATATATATATATATATATATATATATATATACACACACACACATATATTGGGTTTGTTTGGCCATTAAAAGATAATTACAGTGAACAAGGTGTTTATATTAAAGTTTTTATGTGAGCTGTGACATCACACACATCTACAACAAGCAACAGTTTTACTAGGTAGCATGAAAACATTAGCAATAACACAGGTAATAAAGAAAGATTGAGAATAGCCCCTGCCACCACAGTAATTGTACTGTATATTCTACCCCAGAACAAGCAGAGAGACTCTTAAAGGGACATAATACCCAAATGTTTAAACACATGAAAGTGATGCAGCATAGCTGTAAAAAGCTGACTAGAAAATATCACCTGAACATCTCTATGTAAAAAAGAAAGATATTTTACCTCAAAATGTCCTAAGTATTCACACCCTATTGTAAAGGGCTTTAAGCAGCAAATCAGTATGCCTGTCCTGGGACAGGCAAGAGAGTGAGCCTTGTGCACACTAATGTTATTTCCCTATTAAGTTTAAGGAAGTTTACTATGAAATCTCATGAGAGTTAAGTGAAATCTCATAAGATCACAGTAAAAGAGTTCATGACCTCAGCACTGCTGATGCTGATTGGCTGCTGTTCATTTCTTCCTTTTTTTTTTTACCTGCCGCTGGACAGCAGCTGAAGTATAACTTTTTACACAGCACATACTCTAATGAGCTGATTGCACTGCATCAAACTTATTGTCAGTAACGTGCCAGTAGTTGGTAAGTATGAGGAGTGCGAACAACAGAATATTATGGTCAGATTACCGCCAATCATCGATCAGAGTGACTAATATTGGCCAGTCAGTTAGAAAATGACAGGTGGACGGAATAAACTGTGAGGCTAAATAAACTGAGTTTAGGACCATTCTATGCGCAACAGACAATTTTTTTTTTTTTGCAGACATGCTGCATTTTCTGAGTTGATATCGCAGATCGCAGTATGTTCTGCCTTGGGGCTCACAGGGTATACATATACTAGTCTGGGATTGACTGTCACATGATACAGGGAGCCGGAAAATAGGGGAGGGGAATACATTTGTTAGAAAAAAAATCTGCTTATTTGAAATTCTATTTGCTTTGTCTTTATATTATGTAATTATTAATGTTAATTATACAATTCTACTGCATTAAGTGATCCTTTAAGTATGCACCTGACAAGATATGTATCATCGTAAAATATATACATATATACATTTAGCAGATTGAAACAACCATACATAGCATGTATATGCACTGTGTTAATATATATAGGCTTCTATTCTTATTCCTTTTTGAAATTAAAAGACTTCTAAATAGTATCATGTATTAACTGTTAATACCACTACCTGAAGATCATTTGGTATTTTGTTTGACGTTTAATATTTTTAATAAAGTGAGAACGGCCAATAAAGGAACAGTGTAGTTTGTTTAGATGGAGATGTTACTTTTAAAATTCTATTTATAGACATACGTAACTATGTAACGACTCTCGATTGATCCATTTAAAATTGGCACATACGGGTTTTGTCTTTAAATTAGCACTTTTTTTAGGCCGAGAAACGCATTGTATTAAAGTTTGTCACAATTTTAAATGTATCTGAATAGGACTTGTCACTTGGGTGTGCGCTCACCCTTTTTATTTGACAAATACATTCCCTGTGTTGCTCCTTCAACTATCTGCTGTGCCACGGAGAGTGATACCAGTTTTAAAGAGCCTGTATCCAGTGAGTTACGCACTAGACCTCCAGGTTTGCTGTTATGAGTTTCCAACGAGCTGACCGGTGCGGTGTCAGCCGTCCTATTTTTACCTACGTCCCTCAGGGGCTATCACATCTGTGAATGTGATTCTTATGGGTTGGAAATATTGAGATTTTTACAAACATGGCTACGCTATGAGGCACCCCTTCTCCTTTTTTTGTGTGTGCAGCCAATGACTGTATGGAATATAACAGAGTTCTTCACTTCCATTTATAACAGGAACTGAAAAGCTCACTTTCTTCTATAAGATACGTCGAGTCCACGGATTCATCCTTTGCTTGTGGGATATTATCCTCCTGCTAACAGGAAGTGGCAAAGAGCACCACAGCAGAGCTGTCTATATAGCTCCTCCCTTGACTCCACCCCCTGTCATTCTCTTTGCCTACTCTAAGTAATAGGAAGGGTAAAGTGAAAGAGGTGATAAAATGTTAGTTTTTATTTTTTTCAAGCAAGACTTTTTTATTTTAAAATTGTACCGGTGAGTGCTATTTTTTTCTCAGGCAGCAGATGGATGAAGATTTCTGCCTGGAGACTGATGATCTTAGCAGTTGTTACTAAGATCCAGAGTAGTTCCTACAGAATGGCTGAGGAGTACTTAAGAAACTTCAGTGTGAGGAACGTTTTTCATGCTACAAGCATTGAGGTATGTTCAGTCATTTTTTTTCTGTAGAGAATGTGTTATTTCAGAATTGGCTGACAGTATCCCCATGAGGGAAGGGGTAAGCAGTAATCCTAATGTATAGAGAGGGGTATTACTGGACCTGTATATTGGGCTGTAAAAAATGGTTGACACTGATGATATGATGTTTGTGGGCAAACGATTCTATGATGGGAGATAAAATCAAAGATTCTAACTACTTGCCGAGCATTTCATTCCATTCCTCGGCCATCAGTGGCGCAGTGTATGGAGGTCATTGCGTTAATGGTAGTGGCAATGGACATTGTTACGTTTGCTCGCTTACATCTCAGACCACTGCAGCTGTGCATGCTCAGACAGTGGAATGGGGATTATGCGGATTTATCTCCGCAGATAAATCTGGATCTAGAGACCAGAGACTCTCTTCATTGGTGGTTGTCACAGGATCATCTGTCCCAGGGAATGTGCTTCCGCAGGCCAGCATGGGTCATAGTGACGATGGACACCAGCCACTTGAGCTGGGGTGCAGTCTGGAATTCCCTGAAGCCTCAGGGTGTGTGGACTCAGGAGGAGTCCCTACTACCAATAAATATTCTGGAACTGAGAGCGATATTCATGCGCTTCAAGCGTGGCCTCAGCTGACTTCGGCCAAATTCACGACTGTAGCGTATATCAATCATCAAGGGGGAACAAAGAGTTCTCCAGCGATGATAGAGGTTTCCAAAATAATTTGATGGGCAGAGACTCACTCTTGCCATCTTTCAGCAATATATATCCCAGGAGTGGACAACCTGGCTTATGTGTTTCCTCCTTTTCCTCTCCTACCTCGTCTGATTGCCAGAATCAAACAGGAGAGGGCTTCGGTAATCTTGATAGTGCCTGCGTGGCCACACAGGACTTGGTATGCAGACCTGATGGAAATGTCATCTCTGCCACCGTGGATACTGCCACTGAGACATGACCTTTGTCATAGCCATAAATTGGCTATTGTAGTTAAATTTCTCTGGTGTTTATTAAGTTATTTGTAGCTATTGTGATATATTTTAAAACATGTCTTATTGTGTCTAAATAAGAGGTTATTTCAACTCAGATTAATTGGCATATAATTTGGCTATTGCACAATACACACTTTTTGGTGGTTTAATTGGAATTATATAGAAACATTTGTGATATTGTAATAAGCGTATAATTGATTCATAATCTATTTTCTACATAAATATAATTCAAAGTGTATATAAGGATAACTAATCTAGAACTAAGGAATAAATATTGATTTTAATAAATAAAATATATATTGTTACGTATATACATTTTATTGGTTGGCAACTTCTAAGGTAAGTTCTTTAACATTTTACTGGAGATTACTGCTGATATAATTATACATGATATTGTAAACCCTCGTATATACCGACACTGTACATTTATTTTCCTTCTATTGGCAGTGAGAGTCCACAAAAACATTTATAACCTAAGGGAAATACTATTTCTAGCCACCAGGAGGAGGCAAAGACACTCCAGACAAGACTATAAATATCCCTCCCTCTTCCCCTAATCCCCAATATTTCTTTGCCTCGTATCATGGAGGTAGGTAGAGAGAGGTGCTCTGTAAGAAACATGAAGTTAACTTGGATTGACTTATTGATTTAGGGATAATATATCCATATAAATCTCCATGAAGTATTAGTATATATTGTGCTGGTTGATGCTGGGTTTCCCATACCTTTTTCCAGTTAACCTAAATCCCCTGTCTAATAACACAGTGTGTTTCACACTAAATTACAGATTTATGATAGCTATGATAGGATCAGGGGCTGTGAGGGCTGCATCTTGGCGCCTTTATTGCAGGACATTGATCATCATTACATATTCCCTGTCACGAGGTGTAATAAAATGTTAGCTATGTCTTAAAGGTAATATATAAGGTAGTATGAAGCAGTTCTCTTGATAGTAATCGCTGCCAGCCCAGGTCCTCCTCTACCGTATACAGGATAAAAGATGCAGATATGGCGGCGCTGTATCTCTGGGAATGGAGCTGCATATCCCTCCTTGCTTCTCCGACCAACTTCTTTAACCTCCAAAAGAAAGTAGCCCATAATAGTGCAATAACGTCACACAGGGGAGTACACAAAATTGAAGATACTCACAAGATTTAAAGTAAAGGTCAGCTTTTATTATCGGAGTCGCCAGCAAGACATCGGTGGGATACAGCTTCATTAAAGATTTTTCTTCTGTTATGTGTGATCAGTCCACGGGTCATCATTACTTCTGGGATATAACTCCTCCCCAACAGGAAATGCAAGAGGATTCACCCAGCAGAGCTGCATATAGCTCCTCCCCTCTACGTCAGTCCCAGTCATTCTCTTGCACCCAACGACTAGATAGGATGTGTGAGAGGACTATGGTGATTATACTTAGTTTTTATGACTTCAATCAAAAGTTTGTTATTTTAAAATAGCACCGGAGCGTGTTATTACTTCTCTGGCAGAGTTTGAGGAAGAATCTGACAGAGATTTTTTACTATGATTTTAACCGGAGTCGTTAAGATCATATTGCTGTTCTCGACCATCTGAGGGAGGTAAAGGCTTCAGATCAGGGGACAGCGGGCAGATGAATCTGCATTGAGGTATGTGGCAGTTTTTATTTTCTGAATGGAATTGATGAGAAAAGCCTGCCATACCGTTAAAATGACATGTATGTATACACTTCAGTATTCTGGGGATGGTATTTCACCGGAACTACTGTGTTAAGGTCACTAATCCTTTTAATAACTATTCTCATGTTAAACGTTTTTGCTGGAATGTAGAATCGTTTACATTGCTGAGGTACTGTGTGAATAAATGTTTGGGCATTATTTTCCACTTGGCAGTTTTTTGCTTTAATTGTGACAGTTTCGTTTCTCTTCACTGCTGTGTGGGAGAGGGAGGGGCCGTTTTTGGCGCTCTTTGCTACGCATCAAAAAATTCCAGTCAGCTACTTTTATATGTCCTGCATGATCCGGTTCATCTCTGACAGATCTCAGGGGTCTTCAAACTTCTTTGAAGGGAGGTAAATTCTCTCAGCAGAGCTGTGAGAATTCTTATAGTGACTGTGTATAAAAAACGTTGTTTTGTTTTTCTTATGTACAAATTTAATTAGTGTTGTTTTTTACTAATGGGAACAAACCTTTGCTAAAAGTTGTGTTGTTTTAAAATTTGATGCAATAACTGTTTTTCAGTTCATTATTTCAACTGTCATTTAATCGTTAGTACCTCTTTGAGGCACAGTACGTTTTTTGCTAAAAAAGATTATAACCAAGTTGTAAGTTTTTTGCTAGTGTGTTAAACATGTCTGACTCAGAGGAAGATATCTGTGTCATTTGTTCCAATGCCAAGGTGGAGCCCAATAGAAATTTATGTACTAACTGTATTGATGCTACTTTAAATAAAAGTCAATCTGTACAATGTGAACAAATTTCACCAAACAGCGAGGGGAGAGTTATGCCGACTAACTCGCCTCACGCGACAGTACCTGCATCTCCCGCCCGGGAGGTGCGTGATATTTTGGCGCCTAGTACATCTGGGCGGCCATTACAGATAACATTACAAGATATGGCTACTGTTATGACTGAAGTTTTGTCTAAATTACCTGAACTAAGAGGCAAGCGTGATCACTCTGGGGTGAGAACAGAGTGCGCTGACAATGCTAGGGCCATGTCTGATACTGCGTCACAGCTCGCAGAGCATGAGGACGGAGAGCTTCATTCTGTGGGTGACGGTTCTGATCCAAACAGATTGGACTCAGATATTTCAAATTTTAAATTTAAATTGGAGAACCTCCGTGTACTACTAGGGGAGGTCTTAGCAGCTCTCAACGATTGTAACACTGTTGCAATACCTGAGAAACTGTGTAGGTTGGATAAATACTTTGCGGTACCGGCGAGTACTGACGTTTTTCCTATACCTAAGAGACTAACTGAAATTGTTACTAAGGAGTGGGATAGACCCGGTGTGCCGTTCTCACCCCCTCCAATATTTAGAAAGATGTTTCCAATAGACGCCACCACTCGGGACTTATGGCAAACGGTCCCCAAGGTGGAGGGAGCAGTTTCTACTTTAGCTAAGCGTACCACTATCCCGGTGGAGGATAGCTGTGCTTTCTCAGATCCAATGGATAAAAAATTAGAGGGTTACCTTAAGAAAATGTTTGTTCAACAAGGTTTTATATTACAACCCCTTGCATGTATCGCGCCGATTACGGCTGCGGCAGCATTTTGGATTGAGTCGCTTGAAGAGAACCTTAGTTCCTCTACGCTAGACGACATTACGGACAGGCTTAGAGTCCTTAAACTAGCTAATTCTTTCATTTCGGAGGCCGTAGTACATTTAACCAAACTTACGGCTAAGAACTCAGGATTCGCCATACAGGCACGCAGGGCACTGTGGCTAAAATCCTGGTCAGCTGATGTTACTTCTAAGTCCAAATTACTTAATATACCTTTCAAGGGGCAGTCCTTATTCGGGCCCGGTTTGAAAGAAATTATCGCTGACATTACGGGAGGTAAGGGCCACGCCCTACCTCAAGACAAGGCCAAAGCTAAGGCTAGACAGTCTAATTTTCGTCCCTTTCGGAATTTCAAAACAGGAGCAGCATCAACCTCCACTGCACCAAAACAGGAAGGAGCTGTTGCTCGTTACAGGCAAGGCTGGAAGCCTAACCAGTCCTGGAACAAAAGCAAGCAGGCCAGGAAACCTGCTGCTGCCCCAAAGACAGCATGAACCGAGAGCCCCCGATCCGGGACCGGATCTAGTAGGGGGCAGACTCTCTCTCTTCGCCCAGGCCTGGGCAAGAGATGTTCAGGATCCCTGGGCACTAGAGATCATATCTCAGGGATACCTTCTAGACTTCAAATTATCTCCCCCAAGAGGGAGATTTCATCTGTCAAGGTTGTCAACAAACCAGATAAAGAAAGAAGCGTTTCTACGCTGCGTACAAGATCTGTTAACAATGGGAGTGATCCATCCGGTTCCGTGGTCGGAACAAGGACAAGGGTTCTACTCAAACCTGTTTGTGGTTCCCAAAAAAGAGGGAACTTTCAGGCCAATCTTAGATTTAAAGACTCTAAACAAATTCCTAAGAGTTCCATCGTTCAAAATGGAAACTATTCGGACAATTTTACCCATGATCCAAGAGGGTCAGTACATGACCACAGTGGATTTAAAGGATGCTTACCTTCACATACCGATCCACAAAGATCATCACCGGTATCTAAGGTTTGCCTTCTTAGACAGGCACTACCAGTTTGTAGCTCTTCCATTCGGATTGGCTACGGCTCCAAGAATCTTCACAAAGGTTCTGGGTGCCCTTCTAGCGGTACTAAGACCGCGAGGGATTTCGGTAGCTCCGTACCTAGACGACATTCTAATACAAGCTTCAAGCTTTCAAACTGCCAAGTCTCATACAGAGTTAGTTCTGGCATTTCTAAGGTCGCATGGATGGAAAGTGAACGAAAAGAAGAGTTCTCTCTTTCCTCTCACAAGAGTTCCATTCTTGGGGACTCTTATAGATTCTGTAGAAATGAAGATTTACCTGACAGAAGACAGGTTAACAAAACTTCAAAATGCATGCCGCGTCCTTCATTCCATTCAACACCCGTCAGTAGCTCAATGCATGGAGGTGATCGACTTAATGGTAGCGGCAATGGACATAGTACCTTTTGCACGCCTACACCTCAGACCGCTGCAACTATGCATGCTAAGTCAGTGGAATGGGGATTACTCAGATTTGTCCCCTACTCTGAATCTGAATCAAGAGACCAGAAATTCTCTTCTATGGTGGCTTCATCGGCCACACCTGTCCAGGGGAATGCCATTCAGCAGGCCAGACTGGACAATTGTAACAACAGACGCCAGCCTACTAGGTTGGGGCGCTGTCTGGAATTCTCTGAAGGCTCAGGGACTATGGAATCAGGAGGAGAGTCTCCTTCCAATAAACATTCTGGAATTGAGAGCAGTTCTCAATGCCCTTCTGGCTTGGCCCCAGTTAATAACTCGGGGGTTCATCAGGTTTCAGTCGGACAACATCACGACTGTAGCTTACATCAACCATCAGGGAGGGACAAGAAGCTCCCTAGCAATGATGGAAGTATCAAAGATAATTCGCTGGGCAGAGTCTCACTCTTGCCACCTGTCAGCAATCCACATCCCGGGAGTGGAGAACTGGGAGGCGGATTTCTTGAGTCGCCAGACTCTTCATCCGGGGGAGTGGGAACTTCATCCGGAGGTCTTTGCCCAAATACTTCGACGTTGGGGCAAACCAGAGATAGATCTCATGGCGTCTCGCCAGAACGCCAAACTTCCTCGCTACGGGTCCAGATCCAGGGATCCGGGAGCAGTTCTGATAGATGCTTTGACAGCACCTTGGAACTTCAGGATGGCTTATGTGTTTCCACCCTTCCCGCTGCTTCCTCGATTGATTGCCAAAATCAAACAGGAGAGAGCATCAGTAATTCTAATAGCACCTGCTTGGCCACGCAGGACTTGGTATGCAGATCTAGTGGACATGTCATCCTGTCCGCCTTGGTCTCTACCTCTGAGACAGGACCTTCTGATACAGGGTCCATTCAAACATCAAAATCTAACTTCTCTGAAGCTGACTGCTTGGAAATTGAACGCTTGATTTTATCAAAACGTGGTTTTTCTGAGTCGGTTATTGATACCCTGATTCAGGCTAGGAAGCCTGTTACCAGAAGGATTTACCATAAAATATGGCGGAAATACCTATACTGGTGCGAATCCAAAGGTTACTCCTGGAGTAAGGTTAGGATCGCTAGGATATTGTCTTTTCTACAAGAAGGTTTAGAAAAGGGTTTATCAGCTAGTTCATTAAAGGGACAGATTTCAGCTCTGTCCATCTTGTTACACAGACGTCTGTCAGAAAATCCAGACGTCCAGTCCTTTTGTCAGGCTTTAGCTAGGATCAAGCCTGTGTTTAAAGCTGTTGCTCCACCATGGAGTTTAAACTTAGTTCTTAACGTTTTACAGGGTGTTCCGTTTGAACCCCTTCATTCCATTGATATAAAAATGTTATCTTGGAAAGTTCTGTTTTTAATGGCTATTTCCTCGGCTCGAAGAGTCTCTGAGTTATCAGCCTTACATTGTGATTCCCCTTATCTGATTTTTCACTCAGACAAGGTAGTTCTGCGTACTAAACCTGGGTTCTTACCTAAGGTAGTCACTAACAGGAACATCAATCAAGAGATTGTTGTCCCATCCTTGTGTCCAAATCCTTCTTCAAAGAAGGAACGTCTTTTACACAATCTGGATGTAGTTCGTGCCCTCAAGTTCTACTTGCAGGCAACTAAAGATTTTCGCCAAACTTCTTCCTTGTTTGTCGTTTACTCTGGACAGAGGAGAGGTCAAAAAGCTTCTGCTACCTCTCTCTCTTTTTGGCTTCGTAGCATAATACGTTTAGCCTATGAGACTGCTGGACAGCAGCCTCCTGAAAGAATTACAGCTCACTCCACTAGAGCTGTGGCTTCCACTTGGGCCTTTAAGAATGAGGCCTCTGTTGAACAGATTTGCAAGGCTGCAACTTGGTCTTCGCTTCATACTTTTTCCAAATTTTACAAATTTGACACTTTTGCTTCTTCGGAGGCTATTTTTGGGAGAAAGGTTCTCCAGGCAGTGGTTCCTTCTGTATAATGAGCCTGCCTATCCCTCCCGTCATCCGTGTACTTTTGCTTTGGTATTGGTATCCCAGAAGTAATGATGACCCGTGGACTGATCACACATAACAGAAGAAAACATAATTTATGCTTACCTGATAAATTCCTTTCTTCTGTTGTGTGATCAGTCCACGGCCCGCCCTGTTTTAAGGCAGGTAAATATCTTTTAAATTATACTCCAGTCACCACTTCACCCTTGGTTACTCCTTTCTCGTTGTTTCTTGGTCGAATGACTGGGACTGACGTAGAGGGGAGGAGCTATATGCAGCTCTGCTGGGTGAATCCTCTTGCATTTCCTGTTGGGGAGGAGTTATATCCCAGAAGTAATGATGACCCGTGGACTGATCACACAACAGAAGAAAGGAATTTATCAGGTAAGCATAAATTATGTTTTTCTACCTTAATTCCGATTGGCTGATGGAATCCTATCAGCCAATCGGAATTCGAGGGACGCCATCTTGGATGACGTCATTTAAAGGAACCTTCATTCGGACTTAGGACGTCGTTGGAAGAGGGTGGATCCGCGTCGGCTGCTTCAAGATGGTCCTGCTCCGCGCCAGATGGAAGAAGATAGAAGATGCCGCTTGGATGAAGATGTTTGCCGGTCCGGATCTCCTCTTCTGGCCGAATAGGATGAAGACTTCGGAGCCTCTTCTGGACCTCTTCTTGCCAGATAGGAGGAAGACTTCGGACCCTCTTCTGGACGGATCGGTGATACCCGGCATGGTGAAGACAAGGTAGGAAGATCTTCAGGGGCTTAGTGTTAGGTTTTTTAAGGGGGGTTTGGGTTAGATTAGGGGTATGTGGGTGGTGGGTTGTAATGTTGGGGGGGTATTGTATGTTTATTTAAATGCAAAAGAGCTGTTTTCTTTGGGGCATGCCCCGCAAAAGGCCATTTTAAGGGCTGGTAAGGTAAAAGAGCTTTACAATTTTTATTTTTGAATAGGGTAGGGCATTTTTTATTTTGGGGGGCTTTATTTTTTTAGGGGGCTTAGAGTGGGTGTAATTAGTTAAAAATTCTTGTAATCTTTTTTTATTTTTTGTAATTTAGTGTTTGTTATTTTTTGTAATTTAGTGTTTTTTTTTTTTTTTGTAATTTAGTTTTGTTGATTTAATTGTAGATAATTATAGATAGTTTAATTAATTTATTGATAGTGTAGTGTTAGGTTTAATTGTAACTTAGGTTAGGATTTATTTTACAGGTAATTTTGTACTTATTTTAACTAGGTAGCTATTAAATAGTTATTAACTATTTAATAGCTATTGTACCTGGCTAAAATAAATACAAAGTTGCCTGTAAAATAAATATTAATCCTAAAATAGCTACAATATAATTATTAGATATATTGTAGCTATATCGACGTTGGGGGCGGCAGATTAGGGGTTAATAAATATAATATAGGGGTCGGCGGTGTTAGGGGCAGCAGATTAGGGGTACATAGGGATAATGTAGGTTGCGGCGGTGTATGGAGCGGCAGATTAGGGGTTAAAAATAATATGCAGGGGTCAGCGATAGCGGGGGCGGCAGATTAGGGGTTAATAAGTGTAAGGTTAGGGGTGTTTATACTCGGGGTACATGTTAGGGTGTTAGGTGCAGACTTGGAGAGTGTTTCCCCATAGGAAACAATGGGGCTGCGTTAGGAGCTGAACGCTGCTTTTTTGCAGGTGTTAGGTTTTTTTTCAGCCCAAACTGCCCCATTGTTTCCTATGGGGGAATCGTGCACGAGCACGTTTTTGAAGCTGGCCGCGTCCGTAAGCAACGCTGGTATTGAGAGTTGCAGTGGCGGTAAATATGCCTCTACGCTCCCTTTTTGGAGCCTAACGCAGCCCTTCTGAGAACTCTCAATACCAGCGTTGTTTAAAAGGTGCAGGGGAAAAAAAGCACACGCAGCTAACGCACCCCTTTGGCCGCAGAACTCTAAATCTAGGCGTCAGTTTGTTATGTGAATTTGGGACAAACGTTTTTGTGTCTGGGAGTATTGTTTTCTGTTTTATGGGAAATTTGCTTGAGGGTTCTTTGGGGTTGTTTATAACCCACATGGCTTTCAGGCAGGGTTTTTAGTTTTGTGTAGGCCCCAGCAACATCGAGTGTGGTGGGCGGGGCCTACATTTACAAGCAGCAAGCAACTTCTCCTAAGGTCCTGAGAGTCTTCTGAGGGAATAATTGAAGCTTTAAACCCCATATTATCGCTTCCTAAGGGCAGGTAGGGCCACAGCAGAGCTGTGGCAAGGCGCTTTAGGGGTTTTAGACATATTTCAATCTGTTTTTTTTCATTTGTGGGTTTATTGCTTATTAACTTGTGGTGCAATCCTTCTAAAGCTTAGTGGGTACACTGTTAAAATTTCAGAAAAATGTAAGCAATTTTAACCTGTTTTGCAGTTTGTGTATGCCTTTTTTTCTCTTAAAGGCACAGTACCGTTTTTGCAAATTGTGTTTTTTTCATTTCAAGTGTTTTCCAAGCTTGCTTGCTTTATTACTAGTCTGTTAAACATGTCTGACACTGAGGAAACTCATTGTTCAATTTGTTTAGAAGCCATTGTGGAACCCCCTCTTACAATGTGTCCCACTTGTACTGATATGTCTATAAATGGAAAACAGCATATTTTGACTTATAAAAGTTTGGCATTAGATGATTCTCAGACAGAAGGAAATCAGGTTTTGCCATCTAGTTCTCCCCAAGTGTCACAACCAGTAACGCCCGCACAAGCGACGCCAAGTACTTCTAGTGCGTCTAATTCTTTCACCTTGCAAGATATGGCTTCAGTTATGAATACTTCCCTCACAGAGGTTTTATCTAAGCTGCCTGGGTTGCAAGGGAAGTGCAGTAGCTCTGGGTTAAGAACAAATGCTGAGCCTTCTGACGCTTTAGTAGCCGTATCCGATATTCCCTCACAATGTTCTGAAGTAGGGATGAGGGATTTGCTGTCTGAGGGTGAGATTTCTGATTCAGGAAAGATGTTCTCTCAGACAGATTCAGATATGACGGCATTTAAATTTAAGCTAGAGCACCTCCGCTTATTGCTCAGGGAGGTTTTAGCTACTCTAGATGATTGTGACCCTATTGTAGTTCCAGAGAAATTGTGTAAAATGGACAAATATTTAGAGGTTCCTGTTTACACTGATGTGTTTCCGGACCTTAAGAGGATTTCGGACATTGTTACTAAGGAGTGGGATAAACTAGGTATTCCGTTCTCTCCCCCTCCTGTTTTTAAGAAAATGTTTTCCATTTCTGACACCATAAAGGACTCATGGCAGACGGTCCCTAAGGTGGAGGGAGCTATTTCTACCCTGGCTAAGCGTACAACTATACCTATTGAAGACAGTTGTGCTTTCATTGATCCTATGGATAAAAAATTAGAGGGTCTCCTAAAGAAATTTTTTGTTCATCAAGGTTTTCTTCTTCAACCTATAGCATGCATTGTTCCTGTAACCACTGCAGCTGCCTTTTGGTTTGAGGCTCTAGAAGAGGCTCTTCAGATGGAGAACCCACTAGATGATATTTTGGACAGAATTAAGGCTCTTAAATTGGCTAATTCTTAGACGCCGCTTCTCATCTTGCTAAATTAGCGCCTAAGAATTCAGGTTTTGCCATTTTAGCGCGTAGAGCATTATGTCCATCCCTTTCAAAGGTAAGACCCTATTCGGGCCTGCATTGAAAGAGATCATTTCAGACATTACTGGAAGGAAGGGTCATACCCTCCCTCAGGATAGGTCAAATAAGACAAGGACCAAACAAAATAATTTTCGTTCCTTTTGAAACTTCAAGAGTGGTCCCTCTACCTCTTCCCCTGCTGCAAAGCAAGAGGGGAACTTTACTCAATCCAAGCCAACCTGGAGACCTAATCAGGCTTGGAACAAGGGTAAACAGGCCAAAAAGCCTGCTGCTGCCACTAAGTCAGCATGAAGGGGTAGCCTCCGATCTGGGACCGGATCTAGTAGGGGGCAGACTCTCTCTCTTTGCTTAGGCCTGGGCATGAGACGTTCATGATTCCTGGGCAGTAGAAATTGTAACCCAGGGATACCTTCTAGATTTCAAGGATTCCCCTCCAAGGGGGAGGTTCCATCTTTCTCAATTGTCTGTAAACCCGACAAAAAGAGAGGTGTTCTTACGCTGTGTAGAAGACCTTTTTACCATGGGAGTGATCTGCCCAGTTCCAAAAGCAGAACAGGGGCAGGGGTTCTACTCCAATCTGTTTATAGTTCCCAAAAAGGAGGGAACCTTCAGACCAATTCTGGATCTCAAGATCCTAAACCAATTCCTAAGAGTTCCATCTTTCAAGATGGAGACCATTCGGACTATCTTACCATTGATCCAGGAGGGTCAATATATGACCACCGTGGACTTAAAGGATGCGTATCTGCACATTCCTATCCACAAAGATCATCACCAGTTCCTCAGGTTCGCCTTTCTGGACAAGCATTATCAGTTTGTGGCTCTTCCTTTCGGGTTGGTCATGGCGCCGTGAATCTTCACGAAGGTGCTAGGGTCTCTTCTGGCGGTTCTAAGGCCACGGGGCATAGCAGTGGCGCCTTATCTAGACGACATTCTATTTCAAGTGTCGTCCTTCCAACTAGCCAAGTCTCACACGGACTTAGTGTTGGCCTTTCTAAGGTCTCACGGGTGGAAAGTGAACGTAAAAAAGAGTTCTCTTTCCCCCCTCACAAGAGTTTCATTTCTAGGACTCTGATAGACTCGGACATGAAAATATTTCTGACGGAGGTCAGGAAATCTAAGATTTTGTCCACCTGCCGAGCTTTTCATTCCATTCCTCGGCCGTCAGTGGCTCAGTGTATGGAGGTAATCGGACTAATGGTAGCGGCAATGGACATAGTTCTGTTTTCTCGCTTGCATCTCAGACCACTGCAACTATGCATGCTCAATCAATGGAATGGGGATTGTGTGGATTTATCTCCTCAGATAAATCTGGATCAAGAGACCAGAGACTCTCTTCTTTGGTGGTTGTCACAGGATCATCTGTCCCAGGGAATGTGTTTCCGCAGTCCAGAATGGGTTATAGTGACGACAGACGCCAGTCTTCTGGGCTGGGGTGCAGTCTGGAATTCCCTGAAAGCTCAGGGTTTGTGGACTCGGGAGGAGGCTCTCCTACCGATAAATATTCTGGAATTAAGAGCGATATTCAATGCTCTCCAGGCATGGCCTCAGCTGGCTTCGGCCAGATTCATCAGGTTTCAGTCGACATCACGACTGTGGCTTATATCAATCATCAGGGCGGGACAAAGAGTTCCTTAGCGATGATAAATGTCTAAATAAACAATGTCTAAATAAACAAAAATGTATTCACATTAAGTGATATGTAAAAACGGACGTCTCCGTAATTAAAAACAAGAATTACAATATAGTTGCCACCATTTGATATATGACTAGACTTGAGTTGCAAAGTTCACAATAACAGCAAGGATAGTCCGATTCCACACTGAAATTTCAATCGGAAGTTGGTTTGCTAGCAAAACAGGGGCTTACCCAGACGAGTGCACATTCAGTCTCCTCCGTGACTAGTTGTACGGCCGTAATGACGTCACTATTGAGGGCGCTGTCCCAAACACACCTTCTGATTGGTGTAAATGCGAGGTCAGTAAGTTGCAGTATTACTTGGCTTTCTTTGCTATAATGTAGCAATCATTGAAGAAAAGATTCCTGCACTTAGTGCCAGATAGCACGCAGGATGCCGAACACAAGGCTGAGGATTGTCGTTTAGAGTAATGTCCAATAATGACCCGTTACAGGTCTAGTGGCAAAATTGGAAAAAGCTGACAGTGTTAGCAGTATTGCACACTTTTCATATGACGAATAGTAACTTCAGCTTGTATGTCAAAGCTTGTCTTTGTCTTGTCTTTATCAGTTGCAGCACATCAACGCGTTTCTCCCTCTGCAGGGCTTTTTCAAGATGAATATTCTGCAACAGGTGTATCTTCTTTTAAAGGTGTAGCTTGCTTCTCATTGGTCAAATTCCACCTGGGAAATTGGAACTGAGGCGGGCTTTGGTTTTAAGGTGGTCATACTTTTAAGATGGTATTGGCAACATTTGTCTAGCTTAGGCAACTTATATATAAAAACATATATACAATCTTAGGGAGTTTTACACTTGGTTTTCCCAGCTCCCTCAGAAGGGATTATTTAATAAGAAAGATTAATAATCTTTATATATATAGATAATGAATAATAGAAAAGGGTAAAAGGTGAATAGAAAGAGTATCATTAGAACCTGCTAAGTGATATGGTGTAATGTTTATGTCTACATAATGATTTTTAATCAAATAGAAATAGAGAAATGTCTAATTCAGAGTTCAGACCGGCAGGGAACAAGGTATTATATCTATAAATCAATTCTGCTTCTTTAATTTTCAAAGCTTTTTCTATATTTCCTCCCCTCCAGTTCTGCTTCACCTGTATTATTCCCCAATAGCTCAAATCTTTAGTGTTCCCATTGTGTATTGACTTAAAGTGCTTATATAAGTTAGTGTCCACCATTCCTTTCTCAATGCATAGTAGATGCTCCCTGATCCTATCCCTAATCATACGTTTGGTCTCCCGAAAATATATCAAATTACATGTACACCTCAGAATGTAAATTACTCCCTTTGTAGTACATCTAATACAGTCCTTAATAATAATTTCTTCATCTGATTTTGGGATATGTATTATTTTTCTCTTATCACTATGCTTGCATGCCTTGCAAGAATAGCAGGGAAAAAAAACTGATATTTTCCCCCCTTGTAGATCTTTCTGTGTGAGGATAGGTTTTTGAGTTCTTACACGTGAACTAGGTGCAAGTAATGTTTTGAAATTTTTGGGTTTTTTGAAGATCATTCTTGGTTTGTGTGGGAGAGAATCTCCTAATATAGAGTCGGCTTTTAATATGGGCCAATGTTTATTTAGAATTTTTCGCATAATTCTATGGTCCACATTATATTCGGTTATGAATGGGACATTTATTATTTCAGAGTCATTCTTAGGGGGTTTCTGGAGGCTTTTTCTGTCTGTGTTCCTTGCTCTTACCACAGCCTTATTTATGACCTCATCGTCATAGCCTCTATCTTTGAATTTATCAATCAGGGATTCTATTTGGTTGTCAAAGTCTGAGATCCTGGAGCAGTTCTTCCTTACTCTCAGGCTTTGGCCCACTAGAATGTTGTCTATCCATTGCTGGAGATGACAGCTTTTTGAATGGATAAAGCTATTACAGTTGACTTCTTTGAAATGTGTTTTAGTCTCTAAATTGCTATTTATAACCATTATTTCTAGATCTAGGAATACCACCCTATCTTTACTGTGGTTAAAGGAAAAATTGAGCCCTTTGTCATTCAGATTTATATCAGAAAATAATTTCAATAGCTCAGATTCGGACCCCTTCCATATTAGTAAGACGTCATCTATGTAACGTCTATAGAGCACAAGGTTCGCGCCATAGCCACCCAACTGGAAGAAGGATTCTTCCCAGTTACCAACAAACAGGTTGGTGTAACTTGGTGCGAACCTCGTGCCCATAGCCGTACCTTCTATTTGTAAATAAAATTTGTTGTTATACATAAAGTAATTGTTTTTTAGGATAAATGAAATACTTTTTAACAGAAATTCTTTTTGTTCAGATTTTAGCTCCACATCTCTATCCAGATATTGTTTAACTGCCATGACTCCTTTCTTGTGATCAATTACCGTGTATAGGGACGTGATGTCCCCAGTTACTAGAATAAAGTCATCTTCCCAATTAACTTGTTCTAAGATATTAAGAACCTGAGTAGAGTCTCTCAGATATGAGTCCAAACCCCTTACATATTTTTACAGGAATGTGTCCACATATTGTGAGAGATTTGAAGAGAGTGACCCTATACCCGAGATAATAGGCCTCCCTGGGGGTTGGGAAAGATTTTTATGTATTTTTGGGAGGAAGTAGAATACCGGGACCCTTGGATAATTGGGGTCCAGGTATTCTACCTCCCTTTCATTTAGTATTCCTAAATCTCTGCCTTCTCTTATCAATTTTTTGAGTAATGCAGCAAACTTATTGGTGGGGTTTAGATCAAGTTTTTTATACGTTTTATTGTCTCCTAAAAGTCTTAGGTCCTCGGTTTCATAATAAGTTGTATCCATTACTACAATCCCGCCGCCCTTGTCGGCGGGCTTAATGGTAACTTTTTGATTCTTTTTTAGATTTTCTAGAATTAGGGTCTCTTTTTTTGTCATATTTGTTTTAAGAAACTTTGATGGTTTGCTATTTTTCAGATCTTTTAGTACTAATTGTTCAAAAGTCTCAAGGTGATTCCCTTTCGCAGAGATAGGGTTAAAGGTAGATTTTGGTTTTAGATTAGTGTGACTAAATTTATCTTCTGATGATTTTGCTTTATTAACAGAGATTCTCTCCAGAGGACCTTTCATATAGAATCTCTTCAGGGTGAGGTTTCTAATTAATTTTTTGACGTGAATGTGTGTATTAAATTTGTTTAGCCTCACACTAGGGGCAAAGGAGAGACCATAGTTCAAAATCTTTGTTTCCTCATCTTGTAGTGTAATGCTACTAATATTAAAGACTCCATTTTTTGTTATCTCCCTCTTTTTGCCTCTTTTGTTGATCCCACTACCTCTTGTTCCTCTAGAGGTCTTTTTCTGTTTTTCTGTTGTGGATACTGTCCCCATACACTCATCTTGTTGCTCTCCATGAGATCTTTTGATGTGCCCTCCCTTGGAGGGTTGTTCACTAAAAAAGGAGTGTTAGTCTCCCCACGACTTTTTTTTTCAGTATCAGGATCCAGGGGTAAATACCTATTTCTTACAGGTGTCTCCCACTTATCTTTATATTCCCAAATGGGTCTATTTGTACAATAGGGTAATTCTCTGTCTGAGTGATTATTATAGTGGTCATTAGATCTGCCTCCCATATAGTGGTTATAGTAATTATTCCGATTATCATATGAGTGGGCATTTCTATAGTTATAATGTTCATTATTATGTCCCCTGTTGTGATGTGAGTAATTTGGCCTCCAGGATCTATTTGGATCTCTGTTGGATTCCCTAGTATCTCTATCTCTATAATTATAAGTATTAGATCTAGAGACATGGAAATTTCTCTTATCTTTCTTTTTACTATAACTGACTGTTGTCCAATTTTCATTTGAAATGTGGGGATCCCTAATATTACTCTCATTGTTTACATTTTCATCTGGTTTCTTTTTCCATTTAGTTCTTAAAATATCTTTGTTCAAGATGTTTAATCTGTCAATAATATCTTTCTGTTTTTCTTTAAAAGATAACGATTTTTTATCCTTCAATTTATCCTTAATATCCACTATTTCTTTCTCTAAATCCACTAAGGTATCTTTTCTAGATCTTTTTAAGATCTCTATTAGATTCCGGATCATTTACCTAGTGGGAATATCAAGCTCTGGGGTAGCAAGTCAGGTAGGCACCTCAGCAAAGAAGCTGAGGTGTAGAGGTGTTAATTTTATTATTATCATTCAGATAATTTTTCACTTTTGCAGCCCAAGTAAAAAAGGTTACGGTTTAAATTTAAAGAGACAGTAACGGTTTTGTTATTTTAATTAAAAATTCAAGGTTATATTTTGACAATTTGATCCATTGTGAATCAGGATGGACCCAAGAGGCTTTGCAAAATGTCACTTGTTCTTTGTGTTTTAATACCAATGTGGAACCACCAATCCCTTTCTGTTCCTCATGTATTGAGAGAACTTTAAATTACAGGGATAGACTCTTTTCTGAGCCAACATTTTCCAAGGAGGATGCTGTTCAGGAGTCTAATGTCAATGTACAATATATGCCGCAGCTTTCTCCTCAAGTGTCCCAACTTGTATCGCCCACACATGCAGTGCCCTGCGCTTCCTCTCTAACTCCTCCTGGAGTTACGTTGCAAGACATCGCTTCTCTCATGTCCTCTGCGGTTTCTGATGCATTATCGGCCTTTCCCTTGCTGCAGGGAAAGCGCAAGAGGAAGAGTAGACATTCAGTAGGTGAGGTTACTGATGCAGTTGTGGCTATTTCGGATGCCCCCTCCCAGAAGCCTGAGGAGGAGGTTTCTTCGGTAGCATCTGAGGGTGAGATCTCAGACTCTGACAGTGTAATTCCTCCTGCTGATACTGAAGTTGTATCCTTCAGGTTTAAGTTTGAACCCCTCCGTCTGTTACTTAAGGAGGTTTTAGAAACATTGGACGATAGCGACACTATGGTCGTAGTTAATCCGAAGAAATCCAGTAAGATAAACAAATATTTTGAGGTACCTTCCTCAGTAGAGGTTTTTCCGGTACCGGATCGAGCTTCTGAGATCATTGCTAAGGAATAGGAGAGACCGGGTATCCCTTTTTCTCCATCTCCTATTTTTAAAAAGATGTTTCCCATTTCAGACTCTGTCAAGGAGGCTTGGCAGACAGTACCCAAGGTGGAAGGAGCTATTTCCACTCTGGCCAAGAGAACTACTATTCCCATAGAGGATAGTTGTGCCTTTAAAGATCCTATGGACAAAAAATTAGAGGGGTTACTCAAGAAGATGTATGTACACCAAGGTTTACAATGGAAACCTGCTGTGTGCATTGCTACCGTCACTAGTGCGGTGGCATATTGGTTTGATGCGTTGTCTGACGCTATTAGGACAGACACTCCCCTTGATGAGATCCAGGATAGGATAAAAGCCCTTAAGTTGGCTAATTCCTTTAATACTGATGCTTCCCTACAGGTTATCAAACTGGGAGCAAAGATTTCAGGTTTTGCTGTTCTAGCCTGCAGAGCCTTATGGTTAAAACCTTGGTCTGCGGATGTGTCATCTAAGTCTTTAAAGTTTTAGCGATTCCTTACATAGGGAAGACCTTGTTTGGACCGGGCTTGACGGAAATAATCTCTGATATTACAGGAGGAAAGGGTTATCTTCTCCCTCAGGATAAGAGAAACAAGCAAAAGGGACGTCAGAGTAATTTTCGTTCCTTTCAAAATTTCAAGGGAAATTCTTCCACTTCCTCTTCCAAGCAAGAACAGTCTAAACCTTCCTGGAGACCCAATTAGTCTTGGATCAAGAAAAAACAATCCAAAAAGCCTGCTATTGAATCAAAGACAGCATGAAGGGCCTGCCTCCGATCATCCGGGACCGGATCTTGTAGGGGGCAGGCTTTCCTTCTTCGCTCAGGCTTGAGTTCGAGATGTTCAGGATCCCTGGGCAGTGGACATAGTGTCCCAGGGATACAAACTAGAGTTCAAAAGTTTTCCTCCCAGAGGCAGGTTTCTACTTTCAAGATTATCTGTAGACCAGACAAAAAGAGAGGCGTTCTTACACTGTGAACGGGACCTCTCCGTCCTTTGAGTGATAGTTCCTGTTCCAATGCAGGAACGGGGTCTGGGGTTTTATTCCAATCTGTTCGTGGTTCCCAAAAAGGAGGGAACCTTCAGGCCAATTTTAGATCTCAAGAGTCTAAACAAATTCCTCAGAGTTCCGTCCTTCAAGATGGAAACTATTTGTTCCATTCTTCCTTTGGTCCAAGAGGGTCAATTTATGACAACGGTGGATTTAAAGGACGTGTACCTGCATGTTCCCATTCACAGGGATCATCACAAGTTTCTAAGGTTTGCCTTTCTAGACAAACACTTCCAATTCGTGGCTCTTCCTTTCGGTCTTGCCTCAGCTCCCAGAATTTTCTCAAAGGTACTAGGATCTCTGTTGGCGGTGCTCCGATTGCAGTGGCGGCCTATCTGTATGACATCCTGGTCCAGACGCCATTCTTTCAACAAGCAAGGTCCCACATGGAAATATTGTTATCCTTCCTGAGATCTCACGGATGGAAGGTAAATTTGTAAAAGAGCTCCTTGGTTCCAAATACAAGGGTAACTTTCTTGGGGACCATAATAGATTCCCTATCAATGAAGATTTTTCTGACAGAAGTCAGGAAATCAAAGATTTTCGATTCTTGACTAGCGCTTCAGTCCGCTCCTTGGCTATCAGTGGCTCAGTGCATGGAGGTAATCGGGCTCATGGTGGCGGCAGTGGACATCATCCCGTTCGCTCATTTCCATCTCAGACCTCTGCAGTTAAACATGCTCAGTCAAGGGAACCAAGATTATGCGTATTTGTTTCCACGAATACTACTGAAGCAGGAGACAAGGATTCTCTTCAATGGTGGTTGTCTCAGGATCATCTCTCCCAGGGAACCTGCTTTCGCAGACCCTCCTTGGTGATTGTGACAACAGACGCCAGCCTTCTAGGATGGGGAGCAGTCTGGGGCTCTCTAAAGGCTCAGGGAGTTTGGACTCAGTCAGAGTCTGTTCTGCCTATAAACATTCTGGAGCTGAGAGCGATCTTCAATGCTCTTCTGACCTGGCCCCAGTTAGCCTCGGTCCATTTTATCAGGTTCGAGTCAGACAACATAACTTCAGTGGCTTCCATCAATCATCAGGGAGGAACGCGGAGTTCCTTAGCAATGACAAAGGTAGCCAAGATAATTCGGTGGGCGGACACCCACTCTTGCTGACTGTCAGCGATCCACATCCCAGGGGTGGACAACTGGGAGGCAGACTTCCTGAGCAGACAGACCTTTCACCCGGGGGAGTGGGAACTCCATCCGGAAGTGTTTTCCAGCCTGATTCTGAAATGGGGTCAGCCGGAATTGGATCTCATGGCATCTCGACAGAATGCCAAGCTTCCAAGGTACGGATCAAGGTCAAGGGACCCTCAGGCGGTAATGATAGACGCCCTGGCGGTACCTTGGAATTTCAGTCTGGCATACCTATTTCCTCTGTTCGCTCTTCTTCCTCGGGTCATTGCTCGAATCAAGCAGGAGAGGGCGTCGGTGATCCTCATTGCACCGGCTTGGCCTTGCAGGATTTGGTATGCAGACCTGGTGGAAATGTCATCTCTTCCACCTTGGAGACTTCCGTTGAGGACGGACCTTCTACTTCAAGGGCCCTTCCTTCATCCAAATCTAGTTTCTCTGAAGCTGACTGCTTGGAGATTGAACGCTTAATTTTATCCAAGCTGGAATTTTCAGATTCAGTCATAGAGACCATGATTCAGGCTCGTAAACTTGTGACTATAAAGATTTACCACAAGATATGGCATAAATATCTATATTGGTGTGAATCCAAGGGCTACTCTTGGAGCAGAGTTAGGATTCCTAGAATTATATAATTTCTCCAAGAGGGTTTGGAGAAAGGATCATCGGCTAGTTCCCTAAAGGGTCAAATATCTGCCTTGTCTATTTTGTTACATAGAGGTCTGGCAGACGTTCCAGACGTGCAGTCGTTTTGTCAGGCCTTGGTCAGGATCAGGCCCGTGTTCAAACCAGTTATTCCTCCCTGGAGTCTTAATTTAGTTCTTAAAGTTCTTCAAGGGGCTCCGTTTGAGCCCATGCAACTTAGATATAAGTTGTTATCTTGGAAAGTTTTGTTTCTCGTGCCTATTTTATCTGCTCATAGAGTGTCAGAGCTCTCACCTTACCTTATTTTTCATTCGGATAAGGTAGTTTTATGTACAAAGTTAGGTTTTCTTCCTAAAGTAGTTTCTGACCGGAACATTAATCAGGAGATTGTTGTTCCTTCATTGTGTCCTAATCCTCCTCCTCAGAAGGAACGACTTCTGCATAATTTAGACGTGGTCCGTACTTTAAAATTTTACTTACAGGCGACTAAGGATTTTCACAGTCTTCTGCCTTGTTTGTGGTTTTCTCTGGAAAACGTAAGGGACAGAAAGCTACAGCTAGTTCTCTTTGGCTGAAGAGTATCATACATTTTGCCTATAAAACTGATGGACAGCAGCCTCCAGAGAGGGTTACGGCTCATTCCACAAGGGCTGTTTCTTCCTCATGGGCATTCAAAAATGAAGCTTCTGTAGATCAGATTTGCAAGGTTGCAACTTGGTCCTCTCTTCACACTTTTTCAAAATTTTCAAAATTTGACACTTTTGCCTCGGCTGAGGCCGCTTTTGGGAGAAAGGTTGTACAAGCAGTGGTGCCTTCCGTTTAGTTTCCTTGTCTTGTCCCTCCCTTATCATCTGTGTACTCTAGCTTGGGTATTGATTCCCAATAGTAATTAGATGATCCGTGGACTCATTGTGTCATTAGAAAGAAAACAAGATTTATGCTTACCTGATAAGTGTTCTTTCTTGACTCGATGAGTCCACGGCCCGCCCTGTTCTTTAGACAGGTTGTGATTATGTTATAAACTTCAGACACCTCTGCACCTTGTTGCTTCCTTTCTCTCCTTTACTTCAGTCGAATGACGGGTGGGAGGGAAGGAAGGTGATATTTAACAGCTTTGCTGTGGTGCTCTTTGCCGCCTCTTGCTGGGCAGGATTGATATTCCCAATAGTAATTACATGATCCGTGGACTCATCATGTCAATAAATAAATACATTTATCAGGTAAGCATAAATTATGTTTATTTTTTTCTACATTATATAACGTTTGTATTGCCATTACCAGTTACCACTAGTCTTTTCAGCTGCTGCTTTTCCTAAACTAATGCTGCATGTTTAGTTCTTTCACTGCTGATATTTTACTGATCTGGTTTATATTCTTTGGGAGTGTCTGCTTTGCACTCAAAACTTTCTACCGAAATACCAGCCTCTGTGTTTGCTTATGCTTATGTGTCTGCATATACCTGCATCTGTGTTTGCTTATGTGTGTGTCTGCATATACCTGCCTCTGTGTTTGCTTATGTGTGTCTCTGCATATACCTGCCTCTGTGTTTGCTTATGTGTGTCTCTGCATATACCTGCCTCTGTGTTTGCTTATGTGTGTCTCTGCATATACCTGCATCTGTGTTTGCTTATGTGTGTCTCTGCATATACCTGCCTCTGTGTTTGCTTATGTGTGTCTCTGCATATACCTGCCTCTGTGTTTGCTTATGTGTGTGTCTGTATATACCTGCCTCTGTGTTTGCTTATGTGGGTCTGCATATACCTGCCTCTGTGTTTGCTTATGTGGGTCTGCATATACCTGCCTCTGTGTTTGCTTATGTGTGTCTGCATATACCTGCCTCTGTGTTTGCTTATGTGTGTCTGCATATACCTGCCTCTGTGTTTGCTTATGTGTGTCTGTCTATCCCTGCCTCTGTGTTTACCTATATGTGCCTGTCTATCCCTGCCCCTGTGTTTGTCCGAGTGTCTGCCTAGCTCTACCTCTGTGTTTGTATGGGTTACTTTCTGCCTATATTTGCCTCTGTTTGCTTATCAGGGCAATTTCTAGGGGTGGGCAGAAGGGGCAGTGGCCCATTGTGTGCATGTCTCTGTCTATTAATGCCTGTTTGTGCATGTCTGTCTATTACGGCCTGTTTGTGCATGTCTGTCTATTACTGCCTGTGAGTGAATATCTCTGTATATTACTGTCTGTGTGCGCATGTCTCTGTCTGTTACTGCCTGTGTGTATAGTATATTTGAAAAATAAACAGCTATTACAGTTCTTTATCAAATTATTTAGGTGCAAAAATTTCATAGACTTTAAAAGTGAATTTTGTAAAAAAAAAAAAAAATTGTTATAACTTTTCTAAATAATTGTAATAGACCCCTAAATATGTTGCAAATACACTCAGTGACATATTACAATCCTTTAGAAAATCTTACCTGATTACTTTTTTGCAAAGTTCAACTTTAAAGTCTATTGGAAGTTTTGTAGATACATTTTGGATAAGAATTTAAAGGGATTGATATGCATTAAACAAATAAATATGCATAGCTATAAGAAAAGTATAAATATAATGGCAATTAGTAAAAGATATAAAGATATCATCAATATATTTAGAAAAAAACATTGTAGTAGAAAAAGGACATATTTAAAGGGATAGGAAAGTCAAAATTAAACTTTCATAATTCAGGATACACCAAAAAATTTTAAGACAATTCTATTATTCTTGTTCTCTTGGTATCCATTGTTGAAAAGCATATGTACATATCCTTAGCAGCAGCAATGCACTACTAGGAGCTAACTGATGGTTGGCCACAACACACATTTGTCTCTTTTCATTTGCTCACCAGATGTGTTCAGCTAGGTTCCAGTAGTGCACTGCTGCTTTGGAGCTGACCTCTAAATGACAGTGACATGCAAGGTCTAGGAGGGGGACTTTAGAATTAATCTGTGAGGCGGGCACATTTTGGAATTTTGTCCTGAGAGCCAGATTCTCTAGAAACGGCCCTGAGCTAGGATCTGGACTACCTGCGGGTCAGTGTCCTTGGGGCTTTTTCCTTTTAAAGTTTTCTTGGCTTCGGACGAAGCTGGGTTCTTTGTGGGCAGTGGTTTTAGACTTGGTGCCCTCAGAATGGCCCACCCATTGTACCCTCTCGTCTTAGCATTCAGTGTCCTCTATAGCTTGGGTATTGTTTTCCCAAAAGTAATGAATGCAGCTGTGGACTCTTTCCATTTAAGAAGAAAAACATAAATTATGCTTACCTGATAATTTTCTTTTCTTCTGATAGAAAGAGTCCACAGCTCCCCACCTGTAATTTTTATGTGGGGTGTCCTTATTTTATTCTTCTGGCACCTTTCACCCTGATATTTCTTCTACTGTTCCTTGTTCCTCGGCAGAATGACTGGGGGATGAGGGGAGTGGGAGGAGTATTTAAGCCTTTGGCTGGGGTGTTTTTGCCTCCTCCTGGTGGCCAGGTTCTTATTTCCCAAAAGTAATGAATGCAGCTGTGGACTCTTTCCATCAGAAGAAAAGAAAATTATCAGGTAAGCATAATTTATGTTTTTCCTTTTCTTGGGTTTTCAAGAATGAAGTTTCTGTGGAACAGATTTGCAAGGTTGCAACTTGATTTTCCTTACATTCTTTTTTCCAAATTCTATGAATTTGATGCTTTTGTTTCGGTTGAGGCTTCTGTTGGGAGAAAAGTTTTTCAAGCGGTGGTGCCTTCTGTTTAGGTTACCTGTCTTGTCCCTCCCTAATCATCTGTGTCCTCTAGCTTGGGTATTGGTTCCCACTAGTAATTGATTATGCCGTGGACTCACCATATCTTAGGAAAGAAAACATAATATATGCTTACCTGATACATTTCTTTCTTTCTGCATATGGTGAGTCCACGGCCCCGCCCTTTATTTTAAGAAAGTAATTTTTTTACTAACACCTCAGGCACCTCTACACCTTTGTGTTTTCTTCTTTTTCCATTTCCCTTCGGTTGAATGACTGGGTGTTATAGGTAAGGGAAGTGACATTTAACAGCTTTGCTGTGGTGCTCTTTGCCTCCTCCTGCTGGCCAGGAGTGATATTCCCACTAGTAATCGATGATGCCGTGGACTCACCATATCCGGAAATAAATACATTTATCAGGTAAGCATAAATTATGTTTCTCCTACATTGGTGTATCCGGTCCACGGCTTCATCCTTACTTGTGGGATATTCTCAATCCCTACAGGAAGTGGCAAAGAGAGCACACAGCAAAGCTGTCCATATAGCTCCCCTCAGGCTCCGCCCCCCCAGTCATTCTCTTTGCCGCTTTAACTAGTAGCATCTCCCCGGGGGTGGTAAAGAGTATGTGGTGTTAGTGGTAGTTTTTTATTTCTTCTATCAAGATGATTCTTTAGCTGAAGGGTGTGAAGATAGCTCGCTATCCTCCCCTTCTGTGTCAACACCAGCTATGCCCGCGCAAGCGATGCCCAGTACATCTAACGCACCAATTGCGATTACTATGCAACAGTTAGCGGCAGTAATGGATAATTCTCTCTCAGCATTTTTATCCAAACTGCCTGCTTTTCCTAGGAAGCGTGATTGCTCAGTTTTAAACACAGAGGATGAGCAAGCAGACGCAGAGGATAAGTTATCTGTAGTTCCCTCACACCAATCTGACCTTAAAAATTCTAAACAAATTCCTCAGAGTTCCATCATTCAAAATGGAAACCATTCGGACAATTTTACCAACGATCCAGGAGGGTCAATACATGACTACCGTGGACTTAAAGGATGCGTACCTGCATATTCCTATCCACAAAGATCACCATCAGTTCCTGAGGTTCGCCTTTCTGGACAAGCATTACCAGTTTGTGGCTCTTCCGTTCGGATTAGCCAATGCTCCCAGAATTTTCACAAAGGTGCTAGGGTCCCTTATAGCGGTGCTAAGGCCGAGGGGCATTGCAGTAGCACCTTACCTAGACGACATTCTAATACAAGCGTCGTCCCTTCCCAAAGCAAGGGCTCATACAGACATTGTTCTAGCCTTTCTCAGATCTCACGGGTGGAAGGTGAACATAGAAAAAAGTTCCCTGTCCCCGTCCACAAGGGTTCCCTTTCTGGGAACAATAATAGACTCAGTAGAAATGAAGATCTTTCTGACAGAGGTCAGGAAGTTAAAGCTTCTGAACGCTTGTCGAGTTCTTCAATCCATTCCTCAGCCCTCCATAGCTCAGTGCATGGAGGTAATAGGACTAATGGTTGCGGCAATGGACGTTGTTCCTTTTGCTCGAATTCATTTAAGACCATTGCAACTGTGCATGCTCAAACAGTGGAATGGGGATTATGCAGACTTGTCTCCCCAGATTCAAATGGACCAGAAAACCAGAGACTCACTCCTCTGGTGGCTGTCTCTAGATCACCTGTCTCAGGGAATGAGTTTCCGCAGACCGGAGTGGATCATCGTCATGATCGACGCCAGTCTTTTAGGCTGGGGCGCGGTTTGGGAGTCCCTGAAGGCTCAGGGTCTATGGTCTCGGGAAGAATCTCTTCTCCCGATAAACATATTGGAATTGAGAGCGATATTCAATGCGCTCCAGGCATGGCCTCAACTAGCGGAGGCCAGATTAATCAGATTTCAGTCGGACAACATGACGACTGTAGCGTACATCAATCATCAGGGGGGAACGAAGAGTTCCCTGGCGATGAGAGAGGTATCCAAGATCATCAAATGGGCAGAGGATCGCTCCTGCCATCTATCAGCAATTCACATCCCAGGAGTGGACAACTGGGAAGCGGATTATCTGAGTCGTCAGACTTTCCATCCGGGGGAGTGGGAACTTCACCCGGAGGTTTTTGCCCAGTTAACTCAACTATGGGGCATTCCGGATCTGGATCTGATGGCGTCACGTCAGAACTCAAAAGTTCCATGTTACGGGTCCAGGTCCAGGGATCCCAAGGCGACACTGGTAGATGCCTTAGCAGCGCCTTGGTCGTTCAATCTAGCTTATGTCTTTCCACCGTTTCCTCTTCTACCACGGCTAGTAGCCAGGATCAAACAGGAGAAGGCTTCGGTAATTCTGATAGCTCCTGCGTGGCCACGCAGGACCTGGTATGCAGACCTGGTGAATATGTCATCGGTTCCACCATGGAAGCTACCTTTGAGGCAGGACCTTCTAATTCAAGGTCCATTCGTACATCCAAACCTAGTCTCTCTGCAACTGACTGCTTGGAGATTGAACGCTTGATTCTAGCTAAGTGTGGGTTTTCGGATTCAGTTATAGATACCCTGATTCAGGCTAGAAAGCCTGTCACTAGGAAAATTTACCATAAGATATGGCGGAAATATCTTTGTTGGTGCGAATCCAAGGGTTACTCATGGAGTAAGATTAGGATTCCAAGGATTTTAGCTTTTCTCCAAGAAGGATTGGAGAAAGGTTTGTCAGCTAGTTCCTTAAAAGGACAGATATCAGCTCTGTCTGTTTTGTTACACAAACGTCTGGCAGCAATGCCAGATGTTCAGGAGTTTGTGCAGGCTTTAGTCAGAATCAAGCCTGTCTACAGACCTGTGGCTCCTCCATGGAGTCTAAATTTAGTTCTTTCAGTTCTTCAGGGGGTTCCGTTTGAACCTCTACATTCCATAGATATTAAGTTACTATCTTGGAAAGTTTTGTTTTTGGTTGCTATCTCTTCCGCTAGAAGAGTTTCTGAATTGTCTGCTTTGCAGTGTAATTCACCCTATCTGGTGTTTCATACAGATAAGGTCGTTTTACGTACCAAACCTGGTTTTCTTCCAAAAGTGGTTTCCAATAAGAATATTAACCAGGAAATAGTTGTTCCTTCTCTGTGTCCTAACCCAGCTTCTAACAAGGAACGTCTGTTACACAATCTCGATGTGGTTCGTGCTTTGAAGTTTTACCTAAAAGCAATTAAAGATTTCAGACAAACATCGTCCTTGTTTGTCTATTCTGGTAAGAGGAGAGGTCAAAAAGCGACTGCGACCTCTCTGTCTTTCTGGCTGAAAAGCATCATCCGGTTGGCTTATGAGACTGCTGGAAGGCAGCCTCCTGAACGAATTACAGCTCACTCTACTAGAGCTGTGGCTTCCACTTGGGCTTTCAAGAATGAGGCTTCTGTTGAACAGATCTGTAAGGCAGCGACTTGGTCTTCACTGCATACATTTGCCAAATTTTACAAATTCAATACTTTTGCTTCTTCGGAGGCTATTTTTGGGAGAAAGGTTTTGCAAGCAGTGGTGCCATCCGTTTAGGTTACCTGACTTGTTCCCTCCCTTCATCCGTGTCCTAAAGCTTTGGTATTGGTTCCCACAAGTAAGGATGAAGCCGTGGACCGGATACACCAATGTAGGAGAAAACAGAATTTATGTTTACCTGATAAATTTCTTTCTCCTACGGTGTATCCGGTCCACGGCCCACCCTGGCATTTTAGTCAGGTTTAAATTTATTTTTTATAAACTACAGTCACCACTGCACCCTATGGTTCTCCTTTTTCTCCTAACCGTCGGTCGAATGACTGGGGGGGCGGAGCCTGAGGGGAGCTATATGGACAGCTTTGCTGTGTGCTCTCTTTGCCACTTCCTGTAGGGATTGAGAATATCCCACAAGTAAGGATGAAGCCGTGGACCGGATACACCGTAGGAGAAAGAAATTTATCAGGTAAACATAAATTCTGTTTTTTTTATATAGTTTAAGCTTTGGTGTTTTTTTTATTTCACAGGTAAGTTTTTATTTATTTTAAGATATTTATATTGTAACTTTAATTTAAATTTAAGGGGGTGTTAGGTTTAGGGGTTAAAAGTTTAATTTAGTGTGTCGCGATGTGGGGGTTAATAGATGTTTTTTAGTAGTAGCGATGTGGGGGGTTGGCGGTGTAGGGGTTAATACTTTAATTTAGTGTTGGCGATGTGGGCGGCGGATTAGGGATTAATAGATTTTATATAGTATTTGCGATGCGGGTATGGTTGTTTAGGGGTTAATAGGTAGTTTATGGGTGTTAGTGTACTTTGTAACATTTTTGTTATGAGTTTTGTGAAACTTTTTTTTTCACAAAATCTATAACTACTATTTTTTGATCGCAGAATGGATTGTTGCGGTATAAGCTATAACGTTAGCGTAATAGCCTGACCAAACAACTTGTATTACGGGAGACCACACTACACACTGAAAAGCCATTTTTTGATTGCGGAATGCAAAGTTGAAGTACAGGCTAAAACGCTTGTGGTATAGCCGTATCGCCGCTACTTGTAATATGGGTGAGCTGCTATTTCGTGTGCAAAGGCCAATTTTTCAGCGGTATAGCCGTACCCCAAAACTTGTAATTTAGGTGAATGTAATCTATATGGCACAAATAAACTAACGCCATTTAGCTGGGAAAACTGTCAAATGCTTTGAGATAAGAGGCGGCCTTCAAGATTTTAGAAATTAGAATATGAGCCAACCTAGGTTTAGCTTTCAGCAAAGAATACCAAGAACACAAAGCAAATTTCATGATAAAAGTGAGTTTTAAAGTTGTTTAAAATTGCATGCCCTTATCTGGATCATGAAAGTTTAATTTTGACTAGATTGTCCCTTTAAGGGCCAAATGTCTTATTCAAGGCTTGACTACTTTTACTGTAGGTCTTTGTGACAAATCAGGGTTAACTAAATCTGCACCAGTCATTTGTTTAGCACAGTAAAGGGTTTACAGACCCTTTCCACCTTAATCAATTTGTTACAGTCTAGCCACTCTATGCAAGCATGTGACTTAGGGATCGATTTATCAAAGCCCTACGGCTGCAAGTTCTCACAAGAACTTGCTCGCCGTAATTTAACAAGCAGCGGTCACCAGACTGCCGCTTCCCTAACTTCTTCGCCACCTCTAAGGTGGCGAAATTCAATCTCCGTGGTCGAGTCCGACCGAGGAGATTGACAGCTCCTGCCCGCACGTGATTGGCTGTATGCGGGCAGTGGGCGGGATTGCACGTGAGTGCTTGTGTGCAATGGTGATTACCTGCAGGTAATTTTGCCCCGCCACAGGTGAGCTGAGGCGTACAGGGGCGCATATACGCACCCCTGTCCACCTCAGCTTTGATAAATCTAGCCCTTAGTTCAGTGGCTGCAAGGATTACTAGTCTGTTCTAGACCTAGAAAAATGCCTAAAATTCCCCTTTAATGCCACCCACACTAAGCAATCTCTAAGCTGCAACGATTTAAGATTTATTATATGGGAAATGTTAAGGGAAACCCAGACTAACAAATTAAAATCCCAAAGTACAATTTAGCAAAAATTATTCTAAAAAAAACACAGTATTAATATACTTTCAGTAACGTGGTTCAAATATTAGAACATTTAAAGAAAGTCAGTTACAGTGCATTACTAAGAAAAGTGTGTTATTGAGGGCTCTGGGTTATCTAAGGGAAAAACACAGGAACACATTTCTTCTGAAAAAAACAAATGTTTTTAGCACACAGGCTAAATAAAAAAAACTTTAACAGCTAAATCATGAGGTCTTCATGACAGTCTTGTACCATGAATAAGGTGTAAACAGCCCTAGTTGGTACTTGTAGCATGTCCGATTATATTAGTTTGCTATTTATCTAACATGAACTCCGGTTGTCTGACTTGGAATCTGCAACTATAACTCTGAGAAGTCCTTAATTTATACTGAAACTGTGGACTTATTGAATTTAACCCATTGTCACATGTCCAACATACTGTCTTTTTTTACAGAGTATGAAGGTGGCATCATCACAAATTATCATCGTGCCAAGTATCTCTTCAGCAGTGATGCAAATCATTACGACACACTGAGGTATAGATAATTCTGTAAACTATTTTGCTGCAAAATACATTTGTCTTTGGTGTTTATTTTTTAATGTCAGCTGTTTTCTTTTATAGAATTTACAACAGCCTAGCTTATGTGAATGATAAAGCCACAGTATTTCACTCCAGCTTTCTTCAAACAAACACTAGATGTGAAAGCAAGGACTCAGTATCTCTGGGGCACTTCATTCTACCACCAACATGTCTGCAACAAGGTTGTATATCATGATATTGTACTATCTGCCAAATAAATATGTATGTGTTGTGTGAATATATCTTTATCTATATATACCGTTTCTATCTGTGTGTATATGAGCAAGTGTTACAGTCACAAGACTAAAACAACCCGGGTAATAAGCGCAAACAATAAGACACCAAAATTAAACTTGTATTGATTAAATAAATTGATTCAGCTAAAGTCCTGAGAGACAATATATGACAGGATAGAGTTAAAATGTAGCAACAGGAGTAGGGCAGTGCAGAGCATAAGGAACTTAATGGGATATAAAATGTTAAATCTTTTATTTTCTTAAATGGAAAGAGTCCACAGCTGCATTCATTACTTTTGGGAAATAAGAACCTGGCCACCAGGAGGAGGCAAAGACAAACCAGCCAAAGGCTTAAAGGGATACTGTAAGTAAATATTTTCTATGCCTGTTACTAACTAACTACCCCAAATACGCTTTTTATCAATAGCATTTCATTAACATATCTCTACCGTATATCAGAAATCTTGTCTGCAAATTTAATTGTTTTCCAAACCCACTCTGTGGGTATCCTTTGCTCTGTACCAATCCGTTTACAATACCTAGGTTTCAAAATGGCGCTTTAAACACAAAGTTATTGGTTTAAGTATTTTGAACATGCAGTGCTGAAAATAGTGGGCAGGATAACGTGACATCATCGGCGAATAAAAGATATAACTTTTAGAACGTTATGAAACTTCGTTTTGGAGAAAATATAGGTCAGTAGGTTTTAATTAATGTTTATTAACTTTAATATGTTAGTTGTTTAGCTTAAAAATTATAACAGAAAGTAATCCTTTAACTACTCCTCCCAGTCCCCTCATCCCCCATTCATTCTTTGCCTTTCATCCCAGGAGGATGGCAGAGATGTGTCAGAATTTTTAATTTTTGTTTTTGTCTCTTATGGAGGGTAGTACTCTTCGACATGGGACAGGAGTTTTAAAGGGACACTGAGCCCAAATTTTTCATTTGTGATTCAGATAGAGCATGCAATTTTAAGCAACTTTCTAATTTACTTCTATTATCAAATGTTCTTCATTCTCTTGATTTTTTTTTTTTTAAAAAGCAAGAATGCAAGTTTAGATGCCGACCCATTTCTGATGAACAACCTGGGTTGTTCTTGCTGATTGGTGGATAAATGTATCCACCAATAAACAAGTGCTGTCCAGGGTGCTGACTTTCTTTTTCAAATAAAGATAGCAAGAGAAGAAAGAAACAATGATAATAGGAGTAAATCTGAATCATTAAATAAAAAAAAATGGGTTCAGTATCCCTTTAAGTAGTCCTGTCAGTGAGGGCTTGGATGAAAGTTAGAGTCCGGAGATGCAGGGAGTTTCTTTCTTTGAAACCATCCCGACTCATATTAACAGTTCCTAAAGCAATCTGCGTTGTCTAACCGCTTCGCTGCCTGCTTTCTTCTCTCAAGTCCATGGCGGAGGCGATGCTGCTATCCGTCACACTTGAAGGGCTGTGTTCCTGTTCTACGGCGTAGATTCCGGTAAGATTGTTTCATTTTATTTTATTCGCAATGTACTGTAATGTGAATGTTTCCCGAGAGGCTACCACCTTGCAGGTCTAACTTATAACATAAGGGTCTCAGTGAGTCTCTCTTAGTATCTTGTAATCGAGGGTTAATATCTCCTGAGGGGGGTTATTGAACAGGGGGGGTTATAATCATGTTTGTTATGTGATTCAACCTGCTTATGTGCAATGTTTACTGGGCTCGTGGTTGGAACATTGAGGCCTTTGTAAGTGACACAGTCTTTTGGCTGGGCGCGCTTGTTTGGACTGTACGGTTCACCTTGTGTTCGGGCGTGACTACGTTCCGTTGTTCCATTTCTGCATTCCCGACTGCGTGGCGAAGGAAATTTTCTAGTCCGCAGGGGTCTGTTCATAGGAGGTGGTGAGTGCCCCAGCCATTGGGGGTGTCAGGTGCCATTTTAGTTTTTTGACTACTTTAGTCCATATTTAAATATCTTCTATCCAGCTATGGAGGATACTGATGCTGAGACTGTGTTAATTTCAGATTCAGTTACAGAGAATTCTGATACTGAGACTATTTTGATTTCAGATTCTGCGTCCGGTGATGAATCCGGAGTGGCCTCGTTGACGCCTGTCAACCAGTTTTGTTCCGTATGCCATTTTAGAGCTCCTGGTTCCTCAGGCTCGGGGAATCCAGGGACTGCTGAGCCATCCGCCTCTGTCCTCCAATAGGCGAGTTCCCTACCAAATCATACTTCTGCACATGCGGTTAACCTAGTTTATGGTTCCTCCATGCGGGGTGGCGTGTTTACCCCGTAGGTTGCAGCATGTTTTCGCTTCCACATAATATTGGCGATTGTTCATCTGCAGAGTCCAGTTGTTTATTTGAGAATGTGCTTGTGCCCTATTGTCCCGGGCCTTCCGCATTGGGGAGGGCCTCTACAGTTCCCCGCGGGTGTATCTGTCCCTGAGTGTTGTGCCTTCCGTTACAGGATTGCGAGCCTTCGCGTGTTGCTCAGACATGTATTTCAGTAATCTCCTGATTGTCATTTGTTAGAGAGTCATTTGTTAGAGATCTTTCCCAGTTTGGTGTGATAGGGCTCCGTTTGGCTGATCCTGCGGGTAGGCCTGTGTCTTTTTGGGTGTTAACCTCCAGGTTGCCTTATATTTTATTTATATCTGATGGAATGTCTTTTATTTGTTTTTGGTTCCTTCAGGAATCTTCTGGGATTCATACTCTTTATTACTTCTTTCTCTTGTTAAGTGTATTCAGTCCACGGGTCATCCATTACTTATGGGATATATTCCCTTCCCAACAGGAAGTTGCAAGAGGATCACCCAAGCAGAGCTGCTATATAGCTCCTCCCCTCATATGTCATATCCAGTCATTCTCTTGCAACTCTCAACATAGGAGGTCGTGAGAGGAGTGTGGTGTTTTATACTTAATTATTTCTTCAATCAAAAGTTTGTTATTTTTAAATGGCACCGGAGTGTGCTGTTTTTTTCTCAGGCAGTATTTAGAAGAAGAAATCTGCCTGCGTTTTCTATGATCTTAGCAGAAGTAACTAAGATCCACTGGCTGTTCTCGCACATTCTGAGGAGTGAGGTAACTTCAGAAAGGGAATAGCGTGTGGGGTCTCCTGCAAATGAGGTATGTGCAGTAAAATATTTTTCTAAGGAATGGAATTGACTAAGAAAATACTGCTGATACCGAAGTAATGTAAGTACAGCCTTAAATGCAGTGGTAGCGACTGGTATCAGGCTGATTAAATGTATGTGCAGTAATGTAATTTTCTAAGGAAAGGAACTTATAGGGGCATGAATTTTTCCACATGGCTGACTTATATTTCTGCATAGAAACAGTTAACTGAGGTTTCCCACTGCTGTAATAATGAGTGGGAGGGGCCTATTTTAGCGCTTTTTTGTGCAGTAAAAATTCAGTCACAGTCTTCCCGCTTCTTCCTGCATGACCCAGGACGTCTCTAGAGAGCTCAGAGGTTTTCAAAAGTCATTTTGAGGGAGGTAATCAGTCACAGCAGACCTGTGACAGTGTGTTTGACTGTGTTAAAAACGTTTATTTGCATATTGATTATCCGTTTTTGGGTATTAAGGGGTTAATCATCCATTTGCTAGTGGGTGCAATGCTCTGCTAAACTAATATATTTACTGTGAAAATTTGGTTGCTATAACAGACTTGGTTCATTGTTATTTCAACTGTGACAGTTTTTTGTGCTTCTTAAAGGCGCAGTAGCGTTTTTTATATTGCTTGTAAATTTATTTTAAAGCATTTTCCAAGCTTGCTAGTCTCATTGCTAGTCTGTTTAAACATGTCTGACACAGATGAATCTGTTTGTTCACTATGTTTGTAGGCCAATGTGGAGCCCCATAGAAATATGTGTACTAAATGTATTGATGTCACTTTAAATAATAAAAGTCAGTCTTTATCTGTAAAGGAATTATCACCAGACAACTAGGGGGAAGTTATGCCGACTAACTCTCCTCACGTGTCGGTACCTTCGCCTCCCGCTCAGGAGGCGCGTGAGATTGTGGCGCCAAGTACATCAGTGACGCCCATACAAATCACGTTAGAAGACATGGCTACTATTATGAATAATACCCTGACAGAAGTGTTATCTAAATTGCCAGAATTAAGAGGCAAGCACGATAGCTCTGGGATAAGGACAGAGCGCGCTGGTGATATGAGAGCCATGTCTGATACTGCGTCACAGTTTGCAGAACATGAGGACGGAGAGCTTCATTCTGTGGGTGACGGATCTGATCCGGGGAAGCCGGATTCAGAGATCTCTAATTTTAAATTTAAGCTAGAGAACCTCCGTGTATTGCTTGGAGAGGTTTTAGCGGCTCTGAATGACTGTAACACAGTTGCAATTCCAGAGAAAATGTGTAGGCTGGATAGATACTATGCGGTGCCGGTGTGTACTGACGTTTTTCCTATACCTAAAAGGCTTACAGAAATTATTAGCAAGGAGTGGGATAGACCCGGTGCCCTTTTCCCCACCTCCTATATTTAGGAAAATGTTTCCAATAGACGCCACTACACGGGACTTATGGCAGACGGTCCCTAAGGTGGAGGGAGCAGTTGCTACTTTAGCTAAGCGTACCACTATCCCGGTGGAGGATAGTTGTGCTTTTTCGGATCCAATGGATAAAAAATTAGAAGGTTACCTTAAGAAAATGTTTGTTCAACAAGGTTTTATCTTACAGCCCCTTGCATGCATTGCGCCTGTCACTGCTGCTGCGGCATTCTGCTTTGAGTCTCTAGAAGAGGCCATTCGCACAGCTCCATTGGATGAAATTATGGACAAGCTTAAAGCACTTAAGCTAGCTAATGCATTTGTTTCTGATGCCATTGTACATTTAACTAAACTAACGGCTAAGAACTCCGGATTCGCCATCCAGGCGCGCAGAGCGCTATGGCTTAAATCCTGGTCAGCTGACGTGACTTCTTAATCTAAATTGCTTAATATTCCTTTCAAAGGGCAGACCTTTATTCGGGCCCGGTTTGAAAGAAATTATCGCTGACATTACTGGAGGTAAGGGTCATACTTTTCGTGCCTTTCGAAACTTCAAGGCAGGAGCAGCATCAACTTCCTCCGCTACAAAACAGGAAGGAACTGTTGCTCGTTACAGACAGGCCTGGAAAACTAACCAGTCCTGGACAAGGGCAAGCAGGCCAGAAAACCTATTACTGCCCCTAAGACAGCATGAAGAGAGGGCCCCCTATCCGGAAACGGATCTAGTGGGGGGCAGACTTTCTCTCTTCGCCCAGGCGTGGGCAAGAGATGTCCAGGATCCCTGGGCGTTGGAGATTATATCTCAGGGATATCTTCTGGACTTCAAAGCTTCTCCTCCACAAGGGAGATTTCATCTTTCAAGGTTATCAGCAAACCAAATAAAGAAAAAGGCATTTCTACGCTGTGTACAAGACCTCATAGTAATGGGGGTGATCCACCCAGTTCCGCGGACGGAACAAGGGCAAGGATTTTACTCAAATCTGTTTGTGGTTCCCAAGAAAGAGGGAACCTTCAGACCAATCTTGGACCTAAAAATCTTAAACAAATTCCTAAGAGTTCCATCATTCAAAATGGAAACTATTCGAACCATCCTACCCATGATCCAAGAGGGTCAGTATATGACCACAGTGGACTTAAAGGATTCCTACCTTCACATACCGATTCACAAAGATCATTATCGGTACCTAAGATTTGCCTTTCTAGACAGGCATTACCAGTTTGTAGCTCTTCCCTTCGGGTTAGCTACGGCCCCGAGAATTTTTACAAAGGTTCTGGGCTCACTTTTGGCGGTGCTAAGACCGCAAGGCATAGCGGTGGCTCCGTACCTAGACGACATTCTGATACAAGCGTCAAGTTTTCAAATTGCCAAGTCTCATACAGAGATAGTTCTGGCATTTCTGAGGTCGCATGGGTGGAAGGTGAACGTGGAAAAGAGTTCTCTATTACCACTCACAAGGGTTCCCTTCCTAGGGACTCTTATAGATTCTGTAGAGATGAAAATTTACCTGACGGAGTCCGGGTTATCAAAACTTCTAAATGCTTGCCGTGTCCTTCATTCCATTCCACGCCCGTCAGTAGCTCAGTGCATGGAAGTAATCGGCTTAATGGTAGCGGCAATGGACATAGTACCATTTGCGCGCCTGCATCTCAGACCGCTGCAATTATGCATGCTAAGTCAGTGGAATGGGGATTACTTTGATTTGTCTTCTGGGATTTATACTTATATAAATTTATACTGATTTATACTTATATAGGAATCTTCTGGGATTTATACTCTTTATTACTTCTTTTGGACAAGTTAGTCCTATGTTAAACATGTCTGTTTTCTGGGTTTTTTCCCTATGAGGGAGAATTTATGAAGCTTGCTGGTTAGGACCCTAGGTGCAGGCTGGTCCTGTCTGGTTCGTTCGGTCTTGCGGCTGTTCAGACACGTGCCGCTGTTTCTGCTCGGCTGGTTCTGTAGAAGCGCCGAGTGCTCAGGTTATCATTGTTTTTCATGTTCAACTAAGCATTCGAGAGGACCTGTGGATCCGTGAGGCGGGAAGGATTGTTTCAGTCCTTATAGCCTTCAGTCATAGATGACCGGGCAGGGGAGTTTTTCCGCTGCGTCACTCTGACATCTGATTTCATCAGAACTTATAGTTTTCCTCCCCCATGTGGTGGAGGGTTGGAGGGCTTAACGCCCCTTACCACATTTGAGCGGTTTGGCTTCATTTTTAGGTCTCTGGATTGTCCTTTTGGGCTTGGTCCAGCTTGTACAGGATAGCTGTTTAGCATGTAGAAGTTTTGCAGTTTGAAACCAGTTGCAGCTCTTGACACCTTGCAGGTGTACACGTAAGCTGTTTATAGTGTATCTAGATACAGCTCTTACTCTTTGACGTGTATTGTCTGTCTGAGTTATAAGAGACCTTTGGTTCTTCTTCCATTGTCTCAGGGTGAGTTGAATCTCCTTTTAGGGATCTGTGTTTCCGGGTGATAGTTGTTCCCTGCGGGGACTTTGTTTAGCTCCGGGTTTTCAGGAGCTGGGTAGTCTTAGTGCCTTTCTCTTCCTTGTGTCCTCTGCTTGTGCGGAGGTGATAGGGAGACTAGTGCTGCTAGTATGATTTTTTTTTTTACCTCGAGGTATCCCTTGGTTGTCCTGAGGCTCTGAGAAGTATCTTCATACAACTTCTAGCCTTGCTCCTTGGAGCGTTGGACTTTAGCTAGGGGTGTTTCCTTCCTTTGATGGGGGCTTTTGAGTTCTTCTCGCTATTCGGATCCTATGGATATGCATCCATATCCCTTGTGTCTGGCTTTTAGCCAGCTGAGGTGTTTAGTTCTAGGGTAAGGTTTGCCTGAACTATTAGGTGCCCAGACCTGTTTTTCTCCCTGAGACTTCTGGTTGCTGAAGCTTCGCTTGGCCTTTTTCCTGACCCAGTCTTGGGTGGTTTGGAATCTTGGATCTCAGGGCTGGTCGGGGTGTTCCACAGTAGTGGGAATTTGGGCTATGTCCTTGGTCCATCTACCTTACCTGGTCATGGTTGGCCAGGTTTTGGGAGTATTTTTTACTCTTTGCCACAGAGTAGCCCATGTCATCTGGTGGTTAGCTTTGTGGCTTGCGCCTCAAGGGTTGTTGGCTCATACTCAGCTGCTGGCGCTGGATGTCCAGTTTCTGGTGCGCCTTAGGGTTGCATTCCCCTCGTCAGCTTGCCAGTGTTCCCGTGGATTCCCTGCTCTGCAGGCGAAAGGGTTGGCTGTGCCTCTGTTTGGCAAGCTACTTGTAGGGGGGTCCTTTTCTAGGACATCTGTGTTGGGAATTTCACATCCCATTAGCCGGTGCTTTCAGGCCTTGAGGACAGTTGTTTCCCTTTCGGCATCATCTTTTTTCTTTAGGGGATATTCTCCTCCCTATGGGGTTAGAGTCCTTGCTTAGGGCTTCTCCTGGATGGGAGGCGGAATGGTGGGATTGGTTCCCCCTGGGGTCTTGCTGGCTCCAAGCAGACTTGTTGGGCCTTTATTTTGATAGATCCTTAGGTCTATGGCCTTGTTGTCTGTTTTCAGAGTCGTGTTGTACTTGTGTTCTGTTGGGATGGCTGTGCTATCCTTACACTCGTTCCTGTACCTGTTTCGGGATTCTTTTGTTTCCCTTTCTTGGATCCCTGAGGCTGGGTTGGTCCAGCTGAGAGTGGGTCTGCAGGTCACTATGGCCGAGCGGTCTAAGGAACTGTGTTTGTGCAGTTTCCTCTAGATGTGTGAGCTTGTTGAGTCTATCCTGTTAGTTTAGTCTGCTAGTATATATATTTTCATTTCAACTTGCTCCATTGAGTAGAGGAGGGTTTACTCTTCCTTCAGGTTTTGAGAGTATACTCTCCTTCTTGGGGGACCTCGATTGAGGTTTTTGTGTTTCCTTTTTCATGGACCTGTGTGTAGGTCTGGCGACTTAGATTGCCTGGAATGTGCCATCTGTATGGGGGTTGCTTTTGCGGTCTTTTTTTTTTGCTTGACTGCTTCTTCTTCCTCGCAAGTACCCTCTGTGTCGTCCTGTTGTGGACCCCTTGGTATTCTATGGCCAGACACTGGGAGGACTTGGCCTCTTCCGTTACAGTCCGTGCTTGCAGGATATTTAGGAGATATCTGTTCTATCTCTGTGCCCGGTCTTATCCCTGGTTTCGCTTGGTATAGGCGTGGCCTCTTTTCCCTGTTTGGGCCCCTTTGGTTCTCTGTGAGCTGGGCTCACTAGTGGAGGTGTTCCTTTTTGTATTAAGGGTCCTTGGTTCTTCTTTGCCTTGTTCCCTTGGGGGTTTTGGCTGGTGTCTCCTTCATTTGTGGAGATGTGCAGTGGGGGACCGTTTGTTGGGCGACTTTTTCTCCTGGAGGACTGTTGGCTCAGTCGAGTCCGTTTGCGGTCTCTAGTTTGGCTTCTGGACTAACTGTGAGTCAGTGTCACTGGAGCTTTTCCTCTTTAAATTTTCTCAGCTTTGGCTGGGTTGTCTTTGCCTCCTCCTGGTGGCCAGGTTCTTATTTCCCAAAAGTAATGAATGCAGCTGTGGGCTCTTTCCATCAGAAGAAAAGGAAATTATCAGGTAAGCATAATTTATGTTTTTATCATTCCCCAGTTTAATAAAAACATGCCTAAATGCCTTCCATTTTCGGTATCGTGTACTTTTGCCACAATTTTCTCTCCAAAACCAGCTGATTTCCTAACCCACCCAGCAACCTGGGTTCTCTGATTCACGCTAATTCCGGGAGCTTGCATGTACCAAAGCATACGCAAATAAACAGCACCATCCTGCGCATGTACAATGATTTACGGACTAGACCGCTTACACCACACTAATATCGCTCACGTGACCGTAGCTAAATTGCAGCCGCAGTTGAAGAATCAAGACTGAAGAGGGAGCAACAGAGAAGATTTTGTGTTAAGTATTTCATTGATCCCCCCTAGAAAAATGAGCATAATTAATTTTTATAACGTGTTTGAAATACACATGTGATCAGGAACATGCAAAGCCAACATTAATATGTAAATTTAAACTGCTGCATTTGGACAAACTGAAATAAGGAAGCCAGACCCATTTTATGGGCTGGAGTTTGTAACTTCAATTTGGAAAATAAAATATAAGTTTTTATTATTACAGCAGCTTCGTTTTCAAGATGCAGTAAGTGTAATCTACAGAGTAAAGTTTCAACGTTCAAATTATATATTTATTTGCAGGTCATTTTGTTAACTTCTATAATCTTATAGGGTTCCTGTTTTGAATTGAACAAGATAAAAACAGAGATGCACTCTTCCCAGGAGATAATCATTAAAAATAAAGCCAAAAGCTATCAAAGTTGCCGACAGCTAAAAGTAGTTTACAGCGTACTTTTTAGTACGAGGTTTTCATTGATATATTTTGCTAAGTGCGCGCAGTCAGTCTTTTCGTGTATGTGTAAGTTAACTTGTGTTGACGCTTCCATCTGACGCAGGATTTCTAGAAAAGAAAAGAGTTTGTTGCTATGGTAATCTGACTTTACACTATAAAAGTAACGTTTAACACCTGCACTCCTTATCTGTGATTGCCTCTAGAGAGAAAGACACAGGAGTTGTGTAGGTCACAAAAAAAAGATACACTGCATTTATTACATTTTTAAATGTATTGATATATGTAATATTTAGTGATGCCCTAGGCATAGCTCTAGTTGGAATTTCCTTCTAAATACAGGGAGAGTCCACAGCTGCATTCATTACTTGTGGGAATACAGAACCTGGCCACCAGGAGGAGGCAAAGACACCCCAGACAAAGGCTTAAATACCTCCCCCACTTTCCTCATCTCCAAGTCATTCTTTGTCTTTCGTCACAGGAGGTTGGCAGAGTGTCGGAAGTTTTTCAGAGTAGTTCCTTAGGAAGGGTATCTGTCCTTCGGGATGGAACTGGAGTTTTGAAAGTTAGAGTCTGGAGATGCAGGGAGATTCTTTCTGTGAATCCATCCAGACTCATAATAACAGCTCCTATAAGCAATCAGCGTTGACGAGTTTTGCTGCCTGCTTTCTTCACTCAAGTCCATGTCAGAGGCGCTTCTGATATTCTAGAGGATTCCTCTCATACAGATTTTGATACCTGCTTATGTTGTGAGGAGGCCCGGGTAGACCAGCCCGCTCAATTATGTTCCGTCTCAATGTTGAGATGTAATAGACCACTGAGCCGTCTACCTATGAGTATTTCTCGTCCTGTGAGGTGCGTTCACTAGAATCTTCTCCTACACATGCAGTTCCCCTAAGTACCAATACTCCTTCTTCTGATTTGAGACTTTTTTCCACCGGAGGTTACTGCGCGTTTTCGCATGGCCACCTCTATGGCTTTAGCGAGTTTGCCTCTTCCTGCTACGTGCAAGGGAAGGGTTAATCCAATGCTCTCCTACCCATGGGCCGTCGTGTAAAATGACGATTGTGCCCGATTAGTCATGTGGGGATGAGGTTCCCTCTGAGGCTTAAGAGGTAGAACCTCCGGGGTCGGAGTCACCTGATTTGACTCCTCCGACTGAAGAGGATTTGGCATTCAGATTTAAAATGGCACGTCTGCGTTTACTTCTGAGAGAGGTTCCCAGTCCTGATCCGTCAGGTGGATCTCAGTCCTCTAAATTGGATAACGATCTTGAGTAGACGAGTGGAGAGGGTTGGATCCTCTTCTTTATGTCTATATGTATATAGTTATAGAATCCCAGTCCCGAGCTCTATGAGGGATTGTGTTGTATAACAGTCAGGACCTGTTTGTTTTAGTTTGCACACCCTTTTGACGTCCCTTTTTGTGTGTTTACCTATTTTCATTTCTAATCTGTTTCGTATAGTTTTTGTTTTAGAGCTCAGGGTTCTTGTGGAAGAAGTTTCGTCACTTGGGTTGTTTTTGGTTGTATCGATTTTGATGATCGTTGGAGTCTTCTGATGGAAGCTTCTAGGTCTCTGTTCGGGGTGATGATTCCCTCTATTATCTAGAGATAAAAATGTAAGCCTCAAAATTTATTTTCTTTATTTTGTTTATTCTCAGTTTTACTAGCACTGCTGGAACTTAAAGGGACATTAAACACTTGTCATTAGTTTTTTGTTTTTTTTAAGTCATAATGCTGTTTTAGTTTTTAAAATGCAAAAAATGCAAATCACATTTTTTTTTTAATTATAGGTGTTTATAGGTGTTATTTTAATTTTTTTTACATTTACTTGTGCTTTGTTCCTGCTCCCTGCCGAATCCAGACAGACATGGTAGAAGTCTGTGCTATAACGTTTGCAGTGATTATCTTTAGCTTTTTGCACAAGAATAGATTTTGAAGCAGTATCAGCTATTGATTGCTATATAGCTAATAAAATTGCATATATTATTTAAAGTTTAATTTATGTACACTACTGTATTTCTTAATTTCTATAAGCACATTTAAAATATTTTTCCCTCTTTTCCCTTCTTCCCCTCACCTCACCTTTCTCTCCAAGTTCCCACTCAAGCCATACATTATTTTGCTTTCCTATGCCTGAGTCTGATTGGACTCTATGCAAATCTACTACATTCCTAGGCTTTGATTTGCAGCTCTGCCCGGCAGCTCACTCTCTGACTGTGCTCCGCATGTGATATGGAGCAGACATTAGGAAGATCAGAGCAGGGAAAGCTTTGTCTTTTGTTAGGTGTAGGGAAAGGTCAGCCAAAGAATGTAGTGTTTAGTTTTCTGTTCCGTACACAACAGGGATAAGAAGACCAGACAGCCAAGCACTGCAGTGTAAGTGTTATGTGGCTGCAAATTACCCTTTTGTCCCTAGTGTCATTGTTATATGGTTTTGTATATGTGTAAATATTATTAGATCTAATGACATGAAGCTGCACTGACACAGTAAACAAACTCCAAGAAACAATACATTACAAAACGTTTAAAGAAAATAAAACATAATAATTATACATATATTTATACTCAACAATTAAAATGAGTAACGTTTTAAAATGTGTGTATTCTAAATCAATGGAACTAAAGATCGATGCAAAGTCCACTTAAAAGAGATGTCTTTAAAATTAATTAATTTTAAAAGAAACAAACAGTGCATAAGATACTAAGAACTGTATTGTAATGATTCTTACAGCTATTAGGTAATAAAAATCTTCAAAGAAAGTAAATTCTGACAAGCCGGTCCTCTCACACAGCTGTCATTCAGTTACATCGGCTCCACTGAATGTACGAAGCTCGTTCACAAGGTTGCTGAGTACGAGCCTCATAGATTCAGTGGAGAGTGCTCTCTTCGTATGTGCGGTAGGGGAAATGGGTGCGCACATCACGTGACACGGCATCAGCTGTAACGTGCGTTACAAGATGGCGGCGATCATTACTTTCAATAGGCGGTGCTTTAGGTAAGTATTTGAAACAGCAATAAATATGAAATGGGTAATAAAAAAAAAGTAAAAACACAATAAAGATGCAAATCAGTAACTATTAAGTTTTAAAAATTCGTAATATGAGAAACCAGAAGGTGTTTAGGGTCCCTTTTAAGAATTTGCCATTTATTTATGTTTTTTATGACAAGACGTGTTGTACCCTTGATGATGGACAGGACCTGTTTTGGGTAATAGTTAAGTCTGTTCTTCCCTTCTACTCTAGAGAAGGAGCTCTTTTTAGTTATTCTGGTCCAGACGCAGGACCTGTCTTAGGTTCTTCTGGATGGATTCTTGATGCTGGATCATATGGGTCCGGGGGTCCTATGGGCTGGAGTTGAGTTTTTAATTCCGTCTTTCTGGACTAGGTGACTTTTGGAGTCTTGTCCCAGTACTCTTCGCAGTGTCATTACACTGTTGGTGACTGGTCCAATAAGGGGAGGGGTTTCACATTCTTTTTGGGTCTTATGATTTTTAAGCAGAGTTTATTAGATCTCTTTGTTCAGAGAGAATACACGGTTCTCTCTACCTGGATTTTAATAGAGGGATATCTTTCCTGTCTAGAGCAGCCCTGTGTAGCCTGGTGGTTATCTCTGTGGCTTTGCAACTCGAATGTTGATTGTTCGAATGCAGCTGCTGACGCTGGATGTCCATTTAAAACATCCTTGTTTAAGCAGGTTCGGTTCTTAGGGACCGTTTTCTTCTGGATCCTCGCTTGGATCCTAAGTTTTTTTGGGGGGGATCTGGGATTTAATGTGGCAGAGGTTTTTCCAGTGTCTGCTAGTAGACCTTTGGGATTTGCTTCCTGCCGATTCCATCCTCAGAGGGGGACCTAGACCTGAGTTTTGGTGTTGGCACCAGGTTGCATCCTTTGGATGCGGCTTGGTCTGTCAGACTGGAAGGCTCTTTGCTTTAGAGCTTACGAAGTTAGAATAACTTCATTGGGTTCTGCCCTCTATTTCACCTTCAGGCCTTCATTGGCGCTGTGGTGCGGAGTGATGGATTCAGCCCAGGCCGAGTCTTCGACATAGCATTGGGTTTTTGTCTCTGTCTGTGTCTTGGCAGTCTTTTTGGATTACCGGTTGGGGAATCGTTCTCCAGTGTTCAGTCCAGATTCCCCGGTGTTGGGGATTTTTATCCTAGTTCCCCCGGGGCAGTTTTGTTTTAGTTTCTTCCCTGTCAGCAGGGTGAGAGTGTTTTCTGGGGTATGTGGATCAGAATTTTCCTTCCAATTATCCTTGTTTTTTTTTTTCAGTGGAGTATTTTGCTCTGAGGTCTGGTCTTTTGGGTCCATGCCAGTCGGGACCTCTCTGTGAGTGGATTATTTCTGAGTTAGTGAGTTCCTCCTGCGTAGACGGGAGAGTCTCGAATTTGGTGGTGGGCAGATCATCCGTTTGATCTGACTATCCAGAGGTTTTAGAATGTGTATTTGAGGAAAGCAGATCGAGTTTCTCAGCTGAGGCCCGCAGGACTTAGTGGCCTAAGGGAATAGTTCCCGGCCTAGCAAGCTGTAGGCTTGGAGTTTGATTCCTGCTGTGGCAGTTTTCTTAATTCTGAGGAGGTCTATTTTAACCTTCTTTTCGGCCATGTCACTCTTTTTCGAGGATGGCTCGATCCTTTCTGGAGTGGGCGTCAGACTGTTGCTACATTTTTGCCCGCGAGTTTGTAATCACGGTTTAGAGGCTCGCTGCCATGAGAGTTCCCTTGTTGCAGGGATCTACCGGGTAAGAGTCTCTTTGTGTCTTGGGATCTTTTCTTCCGGGCGAATTGCAAGGGGTTGCTTGGCCCTATCCGAGAGAAGGTTTTTTTTCTGAAGGGTTTCGGTCCTTTCCTTCAGCTCGTACCTGGTTCCTTGTCACCTGTTTTAGACATGGAGGACTCCCTCTTCTTTTGTCGGGAGGAGCTAGCTTGTCCTGACTCTCTTCTGGATCCTGGAGTATTCTTCTTCCCCTGTAGAATGAGCTGGGGAAGGGTTTGTCTAGCTAGTTCTTGTTCGAAGGGGCAGCCTGCAAGGATAGCCTGTTGGTTAGCTTAGCTGCCTGACAAGCGGAAGGTTGCAGATGGATACCAGCTGTGGTTCCTTTCTCTGGTATGTGTTTTCGCAAGCAGTCTTTGCTCTCTGTTTGTGCTCCAGTTCCAGAGGTTCATTGATCTTCCAGGTGTAGAGTTGTTTTTGATAGGGCACTGGCTGTGGCAGGGCTGGCAAGTCAATTCATTGCTCCTTTTGGGGTTGGATTTATCCTTCCGGAGTTGCATTGGGTAACCTTTGTACCTGTACAGGAGGTGGTCTTTGAATTCTTATTCAAGGACTTATTTCGTCTGTAGATTGTTTTTCCATGTGTCATAGTTTCTGTGTTGCAATTTGCAATACGTTCTTCCTTATTATGGTCTCCCTTCTAATAAGGCTATCCGAGTTTTTTCTCCCTAAGATTGTCGTACTCCTTGTCCAAATGGGAATTGGTTCTTCCTTTTTTGGGGAATCTTACCTTGAGGTTTCTGTCAGACTTTCTTTAGAATAGACAGTTTTTTTCCTTTATGTTATTCATATCTGGGGAGTGCAAGGTTCTGGAAACTGATTAACTTCCTCCTTGTTGGGGGAGGAGTGTTTTTAGCTGGTTCTAGGAAACAGTGGGACACGAGCCTCCTCAGAGGTTTATGGCTCAGTTCGAGTGCAGTGTCCCTGACGAGATCCTATTGTTCTGATTGTTGGGCGGCTGCTTGGTCCTCCTAACATTCTTATTCTTTTTATTTTTTTGCTTCTATCAAGAAAGCCTTTGAGAGTTTGTTTTTTTTGCAGGCTGTGGTGTCCTCAGGTTGGGCCACCTCTTATTTGTACCCTCCATTAGCATTCAGTGTCCTCTGTAGCTTGGGTATAATTTCCCACAAGTAATGAATGTGGCTGTGGACTTTCCCTGTATTTAGAAGGAAAACATAAATTATGACTTACCAGATAATTTCCTTTATTTCGATATTGGGATATAGGGAAAGTCCACAGCTCCCGCCCGTGCTCTCCGGTGGGTGGCCCTTTAAGTTGTTTTCTTCTGGCTCCTTTTTCACCCTGATATTTCTCCTACTGTTCTTTGTTCCCTCGGCAGAATGACTGGGGGATGAGGGAAGTGGGGGAGGTATTTAAAGGGACAGTCTAGGCCAAAATAAACTTTCATGATTCAGATAGAGCATGTAATTTTAAACAATTTTCCAATTTACTTTTATCACCAATTTTGCTTTGTTCTCTTGGTATTCTTAGTTGAAAGCTTAACCTTGGAGGTTTATATGCTAATTTCTTAGACCTTGAAGGCCACCTCTTTTCAGAATGCATTTTAACAGTTTTTCACTGTTAGTTCATGTATTTCATATAGATAACTTCACGTGCACGAGCACAGTGTTATCTGGGAGCAGGCACTGATTGGCTAAACTGCAAGTCTGTCAAAAGAACTGAAATAAAGGGGCAGTTTGCAGAGACTTAGATACAAGATAATCACAGAGGTTAAAAGTATATTAATATAACTGTGTTGGTTATGCAAAAATATGGAATTGGTAATAAAGGGATTATCTATCTTTTAAAGCAATAAAAATTCTGGTGTAGACTGTCCCTTTAAGCCTTTGGCTGGGGTGTCTTTGCCTCCTCTTGGTGGCCAGGTTCTGTATTCCCACAAGTAATGAATGCAGCTGTTGACTCTCCCTGTATCGAAGGAAAGGAAATTATCTGGTCATAATTTATGTTTTTTATATATTTTAAGTAGATACATATAGATATTTAAATAGGAACATAACTCCAACTAGCCCTATTCCTGGGCCAGCAATAAATATTACATTTAATAATATATTTATAAAGCAAAACACTTACATTGTTTAACATCTCATTGGGAACTATGCCTCAAAGCATTTATTTTTCCCTCCTTTTTTACACCTAGTTGATCATGAAGTAATGTTTGAGACTTTATCAACACCTCCTGGCAGTGTTTTACCTGTTAACGCGGTGAATGGAAACCGGGTGTAATTTTACTCTTTTCGGCTTCTATTATTTTCCATGGGACACATAATTTTTTTTCGTCAGTCAGTATTGATGGAAAACGAATTGTTGGAAACTGTCGATAAGTGTAATAGCTTGCGACAGCAGGTTTGTTTTTTTCATTTTGTGACCATTTACGTTGCAATGGAAACAAGCTCATAGTGCAGATCATACCACATAGAATGAAACACTAAATTGAATGTACTCACAGCAGTAAAATGCCACAGATGTTTATTTAAGTAAAACAGCTCCTTAAAGGGACACTGTACCCAAAAATTTTCTTTCATGATTCAGATTGATCATGAAATTTTAAGCAACTTTCTAATTTACTCCTATTATCAAATTTTCTTCATTCTCTTGATATCTTTATTTGAAATGCAATATTGTAAGTTTAGATGCCGGCCCATTTTTGGTGAACAACCTGGGTTGTCCTTGCTGATTGGTGGATAAATCCATCCACCAATAAAAATGTGCTGTCCAGAGTACTGAAACAAAAAAAAAAAAAGCTTAGATGCCTTCTTTATCAAATAATGATAGCAAGAGAACGAAGAAAAATTGATAATAGGAGTAAATTAGAAAGTTGCTTAAAATTGCATGCTCTTTCTGAATTACAAAAGAAAAAATTTGGGTACAGTGTAGGGCTGCATCTAACGATTATTTTCATAATCGATTCATCGGCCGATAATTTTTTCGATTAATCGACTAATCGGATAAAAAGAGAATCAATAATAGTTTTCTATGTTATAAATAAAATCCACATAATTAGTGTTACAAATATAAACTTCAGACTAAAACTTTACATTAACACAACTGTTTGTCCAATTTTTAAGCAGCAGAGCACAGTTTTATAATTAAACAAAACAAAACCACAAACTCTTTGAAAAGAGGTAGAACTAGAAAGAGTTAGACTATCACTGTTAATAACATTCTGTTATTCACTTTTTCAGAAACTTTGCATTAAAATGCAAAAATCTCAACATGTCCACATGCTTCTGGCTAAGGCTGGTTCTCTGTTTGCAGCTATATTTCCTGCAGCAGAGAAAAGGCTGTTGAGGTGTATAAGTAGGGTTTTGCCAATTTCACCAAAGTGGGATATTTATCTTTGTTAGCTCTTCACCAATGCTAAGTGTTTTCTACCTTGGCAAGGGGCCTCTCAATAAAGTAACCCTTGACTTCATTCTAACATAAAAATATCTTGAATATCTATATGCAATGGTAAATAACCAGCTATAAGGTTAGGGGAAATATCTAGTCCGCTCTAAAAATAACGAATATATACTTATAAAGGTTGAATCTGGTACATATTATCACACTATATTAAAAATATAAAAAACCAAAATCAAAAGCACTAAGGACTGTATATCAATAACAGGACAAAGCCTTACACATTTATTTATACAGTACATATAATCCGCAATAGCAAGCAATACGCTAATAATTGTGCAAACAGATAATAGTGCACATCAATTTAAATAACTCCCATCAGTCTAGGGGCTAGGTGTAAATAACAAGCTCAGCAGTATATCATGAAAAGCATAGTTCCAAATCACCTGATTTTATATAAACGATACAAATGATGACTATTATTTCTGGGTTGCACATAAGCCAGGGGTAGTTGTAAACTTATAATGTCCTGAAAAAGTGTAAACTTATACTGTCCTGAAAAAGTAGTAGGCTAAGGACATAACCATAAAACACAATACCATGTGCAGAAGTCCATTGGCATGAAGCAGCTGGTGTTGTGTACAGACCAACTAATTGCAAGCCAACTAATCGATTAATCCATTATGAGATTCGTTGACAACTATTTTCATAATAGATTATTATCGATTATGACGATTAGTTGTTGCAGCTCTAGTACAATGTCCCTTTAATCCCTATACCCTGTATTTCAGCATCATAGCCATCTTTCTTAAGAGCAATAATTCATGTACACATTTTATATTACAGTTGAAGGAATGACCTGATCAGGGCCTCCATAGAGCAGGTTTACAATAATAATTGTATTTGTTTGGAAATGTTAAAATTATATTCTTTAATATAATATATACATTTTTAAATAAGATATATATAATTTTTTTTTATCTTTAAACTGTTTATTGCAAGTTTTTTTTTTATTTCTTGCAGAGAAATGGTGTATGTTTATTTTCTTCTTGTTTGCAAAGCTGGAACAAAGCAACTGTTTATCATCTTTACAAAAGCAGATACTTTCTCCTGTTAAGTGTAGTCAGTCCACGGGTTATCCATTACTTATGGGATTATAACTCCTCCCTAACAGAAAGTGCAAGAGGATCACCCAAGCAGAGCTGCTATATAGCTCCTCCCCTCTACGTCATATCCAGTCATTCTCTTGCACCTAACTAAAGATAGGACGTGTGAGAGGACTGTGGTGTGTTAAACTTAGTTTTTATTTCTTCAATCAAAAGTTTGTTATTTTAAACGGCACCGGAGTGTGTTGTTTGTTCTCAGGCAGCATTAGAAGAAGAATCTGCCTGAGTTTTCTATGATCTTAGCGGTTGTAACTAAGATCCACTTGCTGTTCTCGGCCATTCTGAGGAGTGAGGTAACTTCAGAACAGGGGATAGCATGCAGGGCCCACCTGCAAGGAGGTATGTGCAGTAAATTATTTTCTAAGGAATGGAATTGACTGAGAAAATACTGCTAATACCGATGTAATGTAAGTGCAGCCTTAAATGCAGTAGTAGCGACTGGTATCAGGCTGATATGTATGTATGTATACTCTGAGGTATTTCTGGGGAATGGAATTTCACTAAGAAAATACTGTCAATATTAAAGTAATATTTGAGCCTGCACTGCAGTGAAAGCGACTAGCAGCAGGCTTATTAATAACACTTCATAATTTTCAATTTTAAAACGTTTACTGGCATGTTAATCGTTTTTTCTGAGGTACTTGGTGATAAAACTTTATGGGCATGATTTTTACCACATGGCTGTCGTTTTTTTCTGCATAAAAACAGTTTACTGAGCTTCCCCACTGTTGTAATATGAGTGGGAGGGGCCTATTTTAGCGCTTTATTGCGCAGTAAAAATTTAGTCACAGTCTTCCTATTTCTTCCTCCATGATCCAGGACGTCTCTACAGAGCCCAGGGGTCTCCAAAACTAGTTTTGAGGGAGGTAATCAGTCACAGCAGACCTGTGACAGTGTGTTTGACTGTGATAAAAACGTTTATTATTTCAACTGTTATCCGTTTTGGGTATTAAGGGGTTAATCATCCTTTTGCTGGTGGGTGCAATCCTCTAACTTTATACATTTTCTGTTAAAATTTGGTTGTTTTAACATATTTGGTTCATTGTTAATTCAACTGTGTCACATTTTTATGTTTCTTAAAGGCGCAGTAGCGTTTTTTATATAGCTTGTAAATTTATTTAAAAGTTTTTTCCAAGCTTGCTAGTGTTATTGCTAGTCTGTTTAAACATGTCTGACACAGATGAATCTGTTTGTTCACTATGTTTAAAGGCCAATGTGGAGCCCAATAGAAATTTGTGCACTCAATGTATAGATGTTACTTTGAATAAAAGTCAAACTTTATATGTTAAAAAAATATCACCAGACAACGAGGGGGAAGTTATGCCGACTAACTCTCCTCACGTGTCAGTACCTTCGCCTCCCGCTCAGGAGGTGCGTGATATTGTGGCGCCAAGTACATCAGGGCGGCCCATACAAATCACTTTGCAAGACATGGCTAATGTTATGACTGAAGTACTATCTAAATTGCCAGAATTAAGAGGTAAACGCGATCACTCTGGGGTAAGAACAGAGTGCGCTGATAATAGTAGAGCCATGTCTGATACTGCGTCACAATTTGCAGAACATGAGGACGGAGAGCTTCATTCTGTGGGTGACGGATCTGATCCAAGTAAACTGGATTCAGAGATTTCAAATTTTAAATTTAAGCTTGAGAACCTCCGTGTATTACTAGGGGAGGTATTAGCGGCTCTGAATGATTGTAACACGGTTGCAATTCCAGAGAAAGTATGTAGGCTGGATAAATATTTTGCGGTACCGGCGTGTACTGACGTTTTTCCTATACCTAAAAGGCTTACAGAAATTGTTAACAAGGAGTGGGATAGACCCGGTGTGCCCTTTTCACCTCCTCCTATATTTAGAAAAATGTTTCCAATAGACGCCACCACACGGGACCTATGGCAGACGGTCCCTAAGGTGGAGGGAGCAGTTTCTACTCTGGCTAAGTGCACCACTATCCCGGTGGAGGATAGCTGTGCTTTTTCAGATCCAATGGATAAAAAGTTAGAGGGTTACCTTAAGAAAATGTTTGTTCAGCAAGGTTTTATATTACAACCCCTTGCATGCATCGCGCCTGTCACTGCTGCGGCGGCATTCTGGTTTGAGTCTCTGGAAGAGACCCTTAGCACAGCTCCATTGGATGAGATTATGAACAAGCTTAAAGCCCTTAAGCTAGCTAATTCATTTATTTCTGATGCCGTAGTACACTTAACCAAACTTACTGCTAAGAACTCCGGATTCGCCATTCAAGCGCGCAGAGCGCTGTGGCTTAAATCCTGGTCAGCTGATGTGACTTCTAAATCTAAATTGCTTAATATTCCTTTCAAAGGGCAGACATTATTCGGGCCCGGCTTGAAAGAAATTATCGCTGACATTACTGGAGGTAAGGGCCATGCCCTGCCTCAAGACAGGGCCAAACCAAAGGCTAAACAGTCTAATTTTCGTGCCTTTCGTAATTTCAAGGCAGGAGCAGCATCAACTTCCTCCGCTCCAAGACAGGAAGGAACTGTTGCTCGCTACAGACAGGGCTGGAAACCTAACCAGTCCTGGAACAAGGGCAAGCAGGCCAGAAAACCTGCTGCTGCCCCTAAGACAGCATGAAGTGAGGGCCCCCGATCCGGAAACGGATATAGTGGGGGGCAGACTTTCTCTCTTTGCCCAGGCTTGGGCAAGAGATGTCCAGGATCCCTGGGCGTTGGAAATCATATCTCAGGGATATCTTCAGGACTTCAAAGCTTCTCCTCCACAAGGGAGATTTCATCTTTCAAGGTTATCAGCAAACCAGATAAAGAAAGAGGCGTTTCTACGCTGTGTACAAGACCTCTTACTAATGGGAGTGATCCACCCAGTTCCGCGGTCGGAACACGGGCAAGGATTCTATTCAAATCTGTTTGTGGTTCCCAAAAAAGAGGGAACCTTCAGACCAATCTTGGACTTAAAGATCCTAAACAAATTCCTAAGAGTTCCATCGTTCAAAATGGAAACTATTCGAACCATCTTACCCATGATCCAAGAGGGTCAGTACATGACCACAGTGGATTTAAAGGATGCCTACCTTCACCGATTCACAAGGATCATTAACGGTATCTAAGATTTGCCTTCCTAAACAGGCATTACCAGTTTGTAGCTCTTCCCTTCGGGTTATCTACGGCTCCAAGAATCTTTACAAAGGTTCTGGGCTTTCTTCTGGCGGTACTAAGACCGCGAGGCATAGCGGTAGCTCCGTACCTAGACGACATTCTGATACAAGCGTCAAGTTTCCAAACTGCCAAGTCTCATACAGAGTTAGTTCTGGCATTTCTAAGGTCGCATGGGTGGAAGGTGAACGTAGAAAAGAGTTCTCTATTGCCACTCACAAGAGTTCCCTTTCTAGGGACTCTTATAGATTCTGTAGAAATGAAAATTTACCTGACGGAGGACAGGTTATCAAAACTTCTAAATGCTTGCCGTGTCCTTTATTCCATTCAACACCCGTCAGTGGCTCAGTGCATGGAGGTAATCGGCTTAATGGTAGCGGCAATGGACATAGTACCATTTGCGCGCCTGCATCTCAGACCGCTGCAAGTCAGTGGAATGGGGATTACTCAGATTTGTCCCCTCTGCTAAATCTGGATCAAGAGACCAGAGATTCTCTTCTATGGTGGCTTTCTCGGCCACATCTGTCCAAGGGAATGCCCTTCCGCAGGCCAGATTGGACGATTGTAACAACAGACGCCAGCCTTCTAGGTTGGGGCGCAGTCTGGAATTCCCTGAAGGCTCAGGGATCATGGACTCAGGAGGAGAGACTCCTTCCAATAAACATTCTGGAATTAAGAGCAATTTTCAATGCTCTTCTGGCTTGGCCTCAGTTAGCAACTCTGAGGTTCATCAGGTTTCAGTCGGACAACATCACGACTGTGGCTTACATCAACCATCAAGGAGGAACAAGGAGTTCCCTAGCGATGATGGAAGTCTCAGATAATTCGCTGGGCAGAGTCTCACTCTTGCCACCTGTCAGCGATCCACATCCCAGGCGTGGAGAACTGGGAGGCGGATTTTCTAAGTCGCCAGACCTTTCATCCAGGGGAGTGGGAACTTCATCCGGAGGTGTTTGCCCAACTGCTTCATCATTGGGGCAAACCAGATCTGGATCTCATGGCGTCTCGCCAGAACGCCAAGCTTCCTTGTTACGGATCCAGGTCCAGGGACCCGGGAGCGGTGCTGATAGATGCTCTGACAGCACCTTGGGTCTTCAACATGGCTTATGTGTTTCCACCTTTCCCGATGCTTCCTCGATTGATTGCCAGGATCAAACAGGAGAGAGCATCGGTGATTCTAATAGCGCCTGCGTGGCCACGCAGGACCTGGTATGCAGATCTAGTGGACATGTCGTCCTGTCCACCATGGTCTCTGCCTCTGAAACAGGACCTTCTGATTCAGGGTCCTTTCAAACATCCAAATCTAATTTCTCTGAGGCTGACTGCATGGAGATTGAACGCTTGATTCTATCAAAGCGTGGATTCTCGGAGTCAGTGATTGATACCTTAATACAGGCTAGGAAACCTGTTACCAGGAAAATTTACCATAAAATATGGCGTAAATACTTATATTGGCGCGAATCCAAGAGTTACTCATGGAGTAAGGTTAGGATTCCTAGGATATTGTCTTTTCTACAAGAGGGTTTAGAAAAGGGTTTATCTGCTAGTTCGTTAAAGGGACAGATTTCAGCTCTGTCTATCCTTTTACACAAACGTCTGGCAGAAGTTCCAGACGTTCAGGCTTTTTGTCAGGCTTTGGCTAGGATTAAGCCTGTGTTTAAGACTGTTGCTCCGCCGTGGAGCTTAAACTTAGTTCTTAACGTTCTGCAAGGTGTTCCGTTTGAACCCCTTCATTCCATCGATATCAAGCTGTTATCTTGGAAAGTTCTGTTTTTAATGGCTATTTCCTCGGCTCGAAGAGTCTCTGAGTTATCGGCCTTACATTGTGATTCACCTTATCTGATTTTTCATTCAGACAAGGTAGTTCTGCGTACTAAACCTGGGTTCTTACCTAAGGTAGTCACTAACAACAATATCAATCAAGAGATTGTTGTTCCATCATTGTGCCCTAACCCTTCTTCAAAGAAGGAACGACTTTTGCACAATCTGGACGTCGTCCGTGCCCTGAAATTTTATTTGCAGGCAACTAAAGATTTTTGTCAAACTTCTTCCCTGTTTGTCGTTTATTCTGGACAGAGGAGAGGTCAAAAGGCTTCGGCTACCTCTCTCTCTTTTTGGCATCGTAGCATAATATGTTTAGCCTATGAGACTGCTGGACAGCAGCCTCCTGAAAGGATTACAGCTCATTCTACTAGAGCTGTGGCTTCCACTTGGGCCTTTAAGAATGAGGCCTCTGTTGAACAGATTTGCAAGGCTGCAACTTGGTCTTCACTTCACACTTTTTCAAAATTTTACAAATTTGACACTTTTGCTTCTTCGGAGGCTGTTTTTGCCTGTCCCTCCCGTCATCCGTGTACTTTTAGCTTTGGTATTGGTATCCCATAAGTAATGGATGACCCGTGGACTGACTACACTTAACAGGAGAAAATATAATTTATGCTTACCTGATAAATTCATTTCTCCTGTAGTGTAGTCAGTCCACGGCCCGCCCTGTTTTTACGGCAGGTCTAAATTTTAATTAAACTCCAGTCACCACTGCACCCTATAGTTTCTCCTTTCTCGTATGGTTTCGGTCGAATGACTGGATATGACGTAGAGGGGAGGAGCTATATAGCAGCTCTGCTTGGGTGAACCTCTTGCACTTCCTGTTGGGGAGGAGTTATAATCCCATAAGTAATGGATGACCCGTGGACTGACTACACTACAGGAGAAATGAATTTATCAGGTAAGCATAAATTATATTTTTTTGTAACTTAGTTCTTTTTTATTTTTTGTACTTTAGCAAGTTTATTTATTTGTATTTATTTGTAGGAATTGTATTTAATTAATTTATTGATAGTGTAGTGTTAGGTTAATTGTAGGTAGTTTATTTAATTAATTTATTGATAGTGTAGTGTTAGGTTAATTGTAGGTAATTGTAGGTATTTTATTTAATTAATTTATTGATAGTATAGTGTTAGGTTTAATTGTAACTTAGGTTAGGATTTATTTTACAGGTAAATTTGTAATTATTTTAACTATTTTAGCTATGAAATAGTTCTTAACTATTTAATAGCTATTGTACCTGGTTAAAATAAATACAAAGTTACCTGTAAAATAAATATAAATCCTAAAATAGCTATAATATAAATATAATTTATATTGTAGTTATATTAGGATTTATTTTACAGGTAAGTATTTAGCTTTAAATAGGAATAATTTATTTAATAAGAGTTAATTTATTTTGTTAGATTTAAATTATATTTAACTTAGGGGGGTGTTAGTGTTAGGGTTAGATTTAGCTTTAGGGGTTAATCCATTTATTAGAATAGCGGTGAGCTCCGGTCGGCAGATTAGGGGTTAATAATTGAATTTAGATGTCGGCGATGTTAGGGAGGGCAGATTAGGGGTTAATACTATTTAATATAGGGTTAGTGAGGCGGATTAGGGGTTAATAACTTTATTATAGTAGCGCTCAGGTCCGCTCGGCAGATTAGGGGTTAATAAGTGTAGGCAGGTGGAGGCGACGACGTGGGGGGCAGATTAGGGGTTAATAAATATAATATAGGGGTCGGCGATGTTAGGGAACCAGATTAGGGGTACATAGGGATAATGTAAGTAGCGGCGGTTTACGGAGCGGCAGATTAGGGGTTAAAAATAATATGCAGGGGTCAGCGATAGCGGGGGCGGCAGATTAGGGGTTAATAAGTGTAAGGTTAGGGGTGTTTAGACTCGGGGTACATGTTAGAGTGTTAAGTGCAGACGTAGGAAGGGTTACCGCATAGCAAACAATGGGGCTGCGTTAGGAGCTGAACGCGGCTTTTTTGCAGGTGTTAGGTTTTTTTTCAGCTCAAACAGCCCCATTGTTTCCTATGGGAGAATCGTGCCCGAGCACGTTTTTGAGGCTGGCCGCGTCCGTAAGCAACTCTGGTATCGAGAGTTGAAGCTGCGTTAAAAATGCTCTACGCTCCTTTTTTGGAGCCTAACGCAGCCTTTATGTGGACTCTCTATACCAGAGTTATTTTTATGGTGCGGCCAGAAAAAAGCCGGCATTAGTTTTTCGGGTCGTTACCGACAAAACTCCAAATCTAGGCCTAAGGTTGCCCAGGATGATTCCTCAGATGAAGGAAGTAGAGATAGTTCTACATCTTCTCCTTCTGTGTCTATACCAGTTATGCCCGCGCAGGCGACCCCTAGTATTTCTAGCGCGCCAATGCTTGTTACTATGCAACAATTGACGGCAGTAATGGATAACTCCATAGCTAATATTTTATCCAAAATGCCAGCATTTCAGAGAAAGCGCGATTGCTCTGTTTTAAACACTGTAGAGCAGGAGGGCGCTGATGATAATTTTTCTGTCATACCCTCACACCAGTCTGAAGTGGCAGTGAGGGAGGTTTTCTCAGATGGAGAAATTTCTGATACAGGAAGAATTTCTCAGCAGGCAGAACCTGATGTTGTGACATTTAAATTTAAATCAGAGCATCTCCGCGCATTACTTAAGGAGGTGCTATCTACTCTGGATGATTGTGACAATCTGGTCATCCCAGAAAACTTGTGCAAGATGGACAAGTTCCTAGAGGTCCCGGTGCACCCTGATGCCTTTCCGATACCTAAACGGGTGGCGGACATAGTGAATAAGGAGTGGGAGAAGCCAGGCATACCTTTTGTCCCTCCTCCTATATTTAAGAAATTGTTCCCTATGGTCGACCCCAGGAAGGACATATGGCAAACAGTCCCTAAGGTCGAGGGTGCAGTTTCTACACTAGCCAAACGCACGACCATTCCCATTGAGGACAATTGTGCTTTCAAAGATCCTATGGATAAAAAATTGGAGGGTTTGCTTAAAAAGATTTTTGTACAGCAAGGTTACCTCCTTCAACCTATTTCATGCATTATTCCTGTCATTACAGCGGCGTGGTTCTGGTTCGAGGAACTGGAAAAGTCGCTCAGTAGGGAGACTCCGTATGAGGAAGTCATGGACAGAATTCACGCACTTAAGTTAGCTAATTCCTTTATTTTAGACGCCGCTTTGCAGTTAGCGAGATTAGCGGCGAAAAATTCAGGGTTTGCAATTGTGGCGCGCAGAGCGCTCTGGCTAAAGTCTTGGTCGGCGGATGTATCTTCCAAGACAAAATTGCTTAATATCCCTTTCAAAGGTAAGACCCTTTTTGGGCCAGAATTGAAAGAAATTATTTCAGACATCACTGGGGGAAAGGGCCATGCCCTCCCACAGGATAGGCCTTTCAAGGCTAAGAATAAGTCCAATTTTCGTTCCTTTCGCAATTTCAGGAAAGGACCGGCTTCTAACTCGGCAGCCTCTAGACAAGAGGGTAACGCTTCCCAGACTAAACCAGCTTGGAAACCAATGCAAGGCTGGAATAAGGGTAAACAGGCCAAGAAGCCTGCTGCTGCTACCAAGACAGCATGAAGGGGTAGCCCCCGATCCGGGACCGGATTTAGTAGGGGGCAGACTCTCTCTCTTTGCTCAGGCTTGGGCAAGAGATGTTCAGGATCCCTGGACACTAGAAATAGTCTCTCAGGGTTTTCTTCTAGAATTCAAGGAACTACCCCCAAGGGGAAGGTTCCACATTTCTCACTTATCTTCAAACCAAATAAGTAGACAGGCATTCTTACATTGTGTAGAAGACCTGTTAAAGATGGGAGTGATACACCTAGTTCCAACTGTGGAACAAGGTCAGGGGTTTTTACTCAAATCGGTTTGTAGTTCCCAAAAAAGAGGGAACTTTCAGACCAATTCTGGATTTAAAAATTCTAAACAAATTTCTCAGAGTTCCATCGTTCAAAATGGAAACCATTCGAACAATTTTACCTACAATCCAGGAGGGTCAATGTATGACTACCGTGGATTTAAAGGATGCGTATCTACATATTCCTATCCACAAAGATCATCATCAGTTCCTAAGGTTCGCCTTTCTGGACAAACATTATCAGTTCGTGGCTCTCCCATTCGGACTAGCCACTGCTCCCAGAATTTTCACAAAGGTGCTCGGGTCCCTTCTAGCGGTTCTAAGACCAAGGGGCATTGCAGTGGCACCTTATCTGGACGGCATTCTAATTCAAGCGTCGTCTCTTTCCAAGGCAAAGGCTCATACAGACATTGTTCTAGCCTTTCTCAGATCTCACGGGTGGAAGGTGAACATAGAAAAGAGTTCCCTGTCTCCGTCGACAAGAGTTCCCTTTTTGGGAACAATAATAGATTCTTTTGAAATGAAGATCTTCCTGACAGAAGTCAGAAAGTCAAAGCTTCTAAACGCTTGTCAAGTTCTTCTCTCTATTCTGCAGCCTTCCATAGCTCAGTGCATGGAAGTAGTAGGGTTGATGGTTGCAGCAATGGACATAGTTCCTTTTGCTCGAATTCATCTAAGACCATTAAAACTGTGCATGCTCCAGTAGACAGGATCACCTGTCTCAGGGAATGAGTTTCTGCAGACCAAAGTGGGTCATTGTCACGACCGACGCCAGTCTATCAGGCTGGGGCGCGGTCTGGGATTCCCTGAAAACTCAGGGTTTATGGTCTCGGGAAGAGTCTCTTCTCCCGATCAACATCCTGGAACTGAGAGCGATATTCAATGCTCTCCGGACTTGGCCTCATCTAGCGAAGGCCGGATACATAAGATTCCAGTCAGATAACATGACGACTGTAGCTTACATCAACCATCAGGGAGGAACAAGGAGTTCCTTGGCGATGAGAGAGGTATCCAAGATCAAATGGGTGGAGGATCACTCCTGCCACCTATCTGCAATCCACATCCCAGGAGTAGACAACTGGGAGGCGGATTATCTGAGTCGTCAGATTTTCTATCCGGGGGAGTGGGAATTCCACCCGGAGGTGTTTGCCCAGTTGACTCAATTATGGGGCATTCCAGACATGGATCTGATGGCGTCTCGTCAGAACTTCAAGGTTCCTTGCTACGGGTCCAGATCCAGGGATCCCAAGGCCGCTCTAGTGGATGAATTAGTGGCGCCTTGGTCGTTCAACCTAGCTTATGCGTTTCCACCGTTTCCCTCTCCTTCCCAGTCTTGTAGCCAGGATCAAACAGGAGAAAGCCTCAGTGATTCTGATAGCTCCTGCGTGGCTGCGCAGGACTTGGTATGCAGACCTGGTGAATATGTCATTGGCTCCACCATGGAAGCTACCTTTGAGACAGGATCTTCTAGTACAAGGTCCATTCGAACATCCAAATCTAATTTCTCTGCAGCTGACTGCTTGGAAATTGAACGTTTTTTATTTTATCCAAGCGTGGGTTTTCAGATTCAGTGATAGATACTCTGATCCAAGCCAGAAAACCTGTGTCTAGAAAGATTTACCATAAAATATGGAAAATATATATATCTGTTGGTGTGAATCCAAGGGATTCTCCTGGAGTAAGATTAAAATTCCTAAGATCCTCTCCTTTCTCCAAGAAGGTTTGGATAAGGGATTGTCAGCGAGTTCTCTAAAAGGACAGATTTCTGCTTTATCTGTCTTGTTATACAAACGACTGGCAGCTGTGCCAGAGGTACAAGCTTTTGTACAGGCTTTGGTCAGAATCAAACCTGTTTACAGACCCTTGACTCCTCCTTGGAGTCTAAATTTAGTTCCTTCAGTTCTTCAGGGGGTTCCGTTTGAACCCTTACATTCCATAGATATCAAGTTGCTATCTTGGAAAGTTCTGTTTTTGGTTGCTATTTCTTCTGCTAGAAGAGTTTCTGAATTATCTGCTTTGCAGTGTGATCCACCCTATCTGGTGTTCCATTCAGATAAGGTTATTTTGCGTACCAAGCCTGGTTTTCTTCCAAAAGTTGTTTCCAACAAGAATATTAACCAGGAAATAGTTGTTCCTTCTCTGTGCCCGAATCCAGTTTCAAAGAAGGAACGTTTGTTACACAATTTAGATGTAGTCCGTGCTTTAAAGTTCTATTTAGAAGCAACAAAGAATTTTAGACAAACCTCATCCTTGTTTGTCGTTTACTCTGGTAAGAGGAGAGGACAAAAAGCTATTGCTACCTCTCTTTCTTTCTGGCTGAAAAGCATTATCCGATTGGCTTATGAGACTGCCGGACGGCAGCCTCCTGAACGAATCACAGCTCACTCCACTAGGGCTGTGGCTTCCACATGGGCCTTCAAGAACGAGGCTTCTGTTAATCAGATATGTAAGGCAGCGACTTGGTCTTCTCTGCACACTTTTGCCAAATTTTACAAATTTGATATTTTTGCTTCTTGGGAGAAAGGTTTTGCAAGCCGTGGTGCCTTCTGTTTAGGTAACCTGATTTGCTCCCTCCCTTCATCCGTGTCCTAAAGCTTTGGTATTGGTTCCCACAAGTAATGGATGACGCCGTGGACCAGACACACCAATGTTGGAGAAAACAGAATTTATGCTTACCTGATAAATTACTTTCTCCAACAGTGTGTCCGGTCCACGGCCCGCACTGGTTTTTTAATCAGGTTTGAAAATTTTTTCTTTTTCTTTATTACACTACAGTCACCACGGCACCCTATAGTTTCTCCTTTTTCTCCTAACCGTCGGTCGAATGACTGAGGGGCGGAGCCAGAGGGGGAGCTATATGGACAGCTCTTGCTGTGTGTTCTCCTTGCCTTTCCCTGTAGGGGAGGAGAATATCCCACAAGTAATGGATGACGCCGTGGACCGGACACACCGTTGGAGAAAGTAATTTATCAGGTAAGCATAAATTCTGTTTTTGGGGGTATCCCCACCAATATATCTCGGTTTTAGGAACATTGAGTTTGCAAAAGGAAAGGTCGCCAAATGCTTTCAGGATCTCCAGAAGTCTAGGGATGGTGCGAGCAGGGTCTGCAGAGAATATGGTAATGTCATCCGTAAACAATGCGATTTTATGCCTTGTTCCGGATAGTGTAATTACCTCCAATTCCCCGTCAGAACGTATCCTCTCCGCCACAGGCTCGACAGCTAGAGCGAACAACAATAGGGACAGAGGGCATCCCTGCCGGGTGCCATTAGAGATCAGGAATAGAACGATTTGGAAACCCAAACCCCTAACCGCAGCCGTTGGTATAGAGTATAAAGCTTGAATGGCAAGACAGATGGCAGAAGGAAATTTGAAAGCTTTAAGCCTTTTTCCAGAGATAGGCCCATCGAACCCTGTCAAAGGCCTTCTCTGCATCTAAAGAGATAACCGAAATAGGCTTATTCATTCTCGTTGATTCACATATGACATTAATAAGACGCCTAGTGTTGTCCGGACCCTCCCGATTGTAAATAAAGCCCACCTGATCCGAATTAATTAAACTGGGTAGAAGTTTACAGATGCGATTGGCCAAGAGTTTGGAATAGATTTTGACATCTATATTGATCAAGGAGATTGGCCTGTAGTTAGAGCACAATGAGGGGTCTTTGTTTGGTTTGGGGATCGTGACAATAGTAGCCTCCAAGAACTCTTTTCTAAAGCTCCCCTCTTGTCTAGCAAGACTAAAGAATCTGAGCAGCAGGGGTGATAGTTCCTGGGAGTAAATCTTATAAAATTGGGCGGGGAATCCGTCTGGCCCAGGGACCCTAAAGGGTTTCAGGTGTTTAATTATTTGCTTGAGTTCCAGTGGTGAACGGAGCAGTAAGTGAGTCTTGTTGTTCAGGTGTGAGTGTTGGGAGGTTTAGGGAGCTAAGGAATTGTCTAATAGACTGTGTCAAGGCAGTGCGGATAATTTCTTCTTTTTCAATATTATATAGGTTTGAATAATAGTCTGCAAAGCATTCCCCTATCAATTAAGGTAATCTGAGCATTGTGTTATCATGTTGGATTTGGTGAATTCGGGATACACTATTCCGGTGACGTAGTTTGTTAGCTAACATAGTGTCTGCTCTGTTACCCTTATGATAAAATATTTGCTTAAGTTTTGTGACATTTTGTTGGGTTTGACGCAATTCTAATTGGTTAATGTGTCCCCGAATAGCAGAAATTTGTGCTAATGTTTCTCCTGTAATAGTGGTGTGGTTAGCAGTCTCCAGGGTTCTAAGTTTATTATGTGCCTGGGCAAGAGTAAGTCCTGCAAGCTTTTTGAGGCGGGCTTGCTTGCAAATGATATATCCCCTGATCACCTCTTTAACAGCACCCCAAAGGGTGTCATCTGCGGTCTGTCCATTGTTATTTTGTTGGATAAGTTCAGTTATATCTTGTCTTAATTCCTCCCTAAAAGGAATATCTGACAAAATATGTGGCAAGCACCATGTGGTTTTAGTCGGGTGGCCATCTGTAGATCGTAAGTCAGCTTGGACTAAGTCATTTTCTGACCAGGAGCATAGGGAGATGTGGGATACTGAGTCTAGGGTCTCTGCCAAACAAAATATGTGGTCTAACCTGGAGTAAGTTTTGTGCGATTGAGAGTAATGGGTGTAGTCTCTGTCTGTCGTATGCAGCGACCTCCAGATGTCAAAATAACCAAATTCTGACATAGTAGTCTTAAAGCGTGCGGAGAGAAGGCCCGATTGAGAATTTTCTTTACCTGAAGTCAGAGTTTTACGGTTCATTTTAGTGTCCCAAATCATGTTTAAGTCACCCGCCAGGAGAACTCTGCCCTGTCTATACTGGTCCACCACCCGTAAAATTTTTCTAAGGTATGCGGGTTGATGGGAATTGGGTAAGTATATTGAAACTAGGGTGTGTAAAACATGATCCAGCTTGCAAACCAAGATGGTGTACCTGGCTTGGGGGTCTTTGATCACCTGTATTTGCTCAAATGCTATCCTATGTGATACTATGTGTATCAGTATTGCTGTACCTCTAGCCTTTTTTACAAAAGGGGAGTATTATATGGTTTTATAAGTTCGCAAGTGAAATCTATGAGGGACATCTAACTGCCAATGAGTCTCCTGGAGAAACACGAGGTCTGGGTTATGGAATTTGAGAGTACGGGTTAGTAGACTATGTTTAAAGGGAGAATTGAGGCCCCTAGTATTATGAGTGAGGATTCTTAGACGGTTCATTCTCGTATCGTGTTCTTAAAGGGCCACTAAACCCCAAATTTTTCTTTCATGATTCAGATAGAGAATACAAATTTAAACAACATTACAATTTACTTCTTTTATTTATTTTGCTTCATTTTTTAGATATCCTTAGTTGAAGAAAAAGCAATGCACATGGTGAGCCAATCACACAAAGCTTCTATGTGCAGCAACCAATCAGCAAAGAATATCAAGAGAATAAAACAAATTAGATAATATAAGTAAATTAGAAAGATGTTTAAAATTGCATTCTCTTTCTAAATCATGAAAGAAAAAATGTGGGTTTCATGTCCCTTTAAGTTCTAAGTCGAGGATAAAGGGGGGAGAGGGGAGTTGTGAGTTGAAGTCCTGTCAGGTCAAATATTTTGAGCAATCTAAAGTTGGGAAAGAAGGGAAATGGGGAAGAAAATGGGAGAGGGAATAAGTCAAACTCTTAAGTCAAAGTACTGTATCAAACATTTGAGGTGGAAATAGTCCACCTGGGTGGAACCCTTGCATGGGCTACCCTTTGTGGGGGGGAGCTAAAAGTATAGTGGAGCGCGTGGGAGCCGGGAACCCCGGGTCCACTCCGTAAATAAGAGGGTCAAGTTGGGGGCGTAAATTATGAAATTAGTCAACCAGTGGGGCTTTTCTTAGAAGTGTTAACAACTTTTCATCAATGATATCAATAATAACCTTAAATATAATTAACAACAGGTTCCCTCCATCAAAGTGATCGAATAACATTACTTGTAGTATGCCAACCCTGTTTCTTAACTTATAAAACATTGCAGCAAACAGTGGCCTAGATTTAGAGTTTGGCGGTAGCCGTGAAAACCAGCGTTAGAGGCTCCTAACGCTGGTTTTAGGCTACCGCCGGTATTTGGAGTCAGTCAGGAAAGGGTCTAACGCTAACTTTTCAGCCGCGACTTTTCCATACCGCAGATCCCCTTACGTCAATTGCGTATCCTATCTTTTCAATGGGATCTTTCTAACTCCGGTATTTAGAGTCGTGTCTGAAGTGAGCGTTAGAAATCTAACGACAAAACTCCAGCCGCAGAAAAAAGTCAGTAGTTAAGAGCTTTCTGGGCTAACGCCGGTTCATAAAGCTCTTAACTACTGTGCTCTAAAGTACACTAACAGCCATAAACTACCTATGTACCCGTAAACCGAGGCCCCCCCCACATCGCCGCCACTCTATAAAAAATTTTAACCCCTAATCTTCCGCTCCGTACACTGCCGCCAACTACGTTATCCCTATGTACCCCTAATCTGCTGCCCCTAACACCGCCGACCCCTATATTATATTTAACCCCTAATCTGCCGACCCCGCTATCGCTGACCCCTGCATATTATTATTAACCCCCTAATCTGCCGTCCGCACGCCGCCGCCAGCTACATTATAGCTATGTACCCCTAATCTGCAGCCCCTAACACCGCCGACCCCTATATTATATTTATTAACCCCTAATCTGCCCCCCTCAACGTCGCCTCCACCTGCCTACACTTATTAACCCCTAATCTGCCGAGCGGACCGCACCGCTACTATAATAAAGTTATTAACCCCTAATCCGCCTCACTCCCGCCTCAATAACCCTATAATAAATAGTATTAACCCCTAATCTGCCCTCCCTAACATCGCCGACACCTAACTTCAAGTATTAACCCCTAATCTGCCGATCGGAGCTCACCGCTACTCTAATACATTTTTTAACCCCTAAAGCTAATTCTAACCCTAACACCCCCCTAAGTTAAATATAATTTTATTCTAACGAAATAAATTAACTCTTATTAAATAAATTATTCCTATTTAAATCTAAATACTTACCTGTAAAATAAACCCTAATATAGCTACAACATAAATTATAATTATATTATAGCTATTTTATGATTAATATTTATTTTACAGGCAACTTTGTATTTATTTTAACCAGGTACAATAGCTATTAAATAGTTAAGAACTATTTAATAGCTAAAATAGTTAAAATAATTACAAAATTACCTGTAAAATAAATCCTAACCTAAGTTACAATTAAACCTAACACTACACTATCAATAAATTAATTAAATACAATACCTACAATTATTTACAATTAAACCTAACACTACACTATCAATAAATTAATTAAATACAATTCCTACAAATAAATACAATTAAATAAACTAACTAAAGTACAAAAAATAAAAAAATATTTACAAACATTAGAAAAAAATTACAACAATTTTAAACTAATTACACCTACTCTAAGCCCCCTAATAAAATAACAAAGACCCCCAAAATAAAAAAAATGCCCTACCCTATTCTAAATTACAAAAGTTCAAAGCTCTTTTACCTTACCAGCCCTGAACAGGGCCCTTTGCGGGGCATGCCCCAAGAAATTCAGCTCTTTTGCCTGTACAAAAACACATACAATAACAATACCCCCCCCCAACATTACAACCCACCACCCACATACCCCTAATCTAACCCAAACCCCCCTTAAATAAACCTAACACTAAGCCCCTGAAGATCTTCCTACCTTATCTTCACCTCACCGGGTATCACCGATCGGTCCTGGCTCCAAAATCTTCATCCAACCCAAGCGGGGGCTAGACATCCATCATCCGGCGGCTGAAGAGGTCCAGAAGAGGCTCCAAAATCTTCATCCTATCCTGGAAGAAGAGGCGATCCAGACCGGCAACCATCTTGATCCAAGCGGCTCCATCGTGAAGACCTCCAGCGCGGATCAATCTTCTTCCGACGACGTCCAACTGAAGAATGACGGTTCCTTTAAGGGACGTCATCCAAGATGGCGTCCCTCGAATTCCAATTGGCTGATAGGATGCGAGCTCAATCTGATTGGCTGATCGGATCAGCCAATCGGATTGAACTTGAATCTGATTGGCTGATTCCATCAGCCAATCAGAATTTTCCTACCTTAATTCCGATTGGCTGATAGATTGGCTGATCGGATCAGCCAATCGGATTGAACTTGAATCTGATTGGCTGATTCCATCAGCCAATCAGAATTTTCCTACCTTAATTCCGATTGGCTGATAGAATCCTATCAGCCAATCGGAATTCGAGGGACGCCATCTTGAATGACGTCCCTTAAAGGAACCGTCATTCTTCAGTTGGACGTCGTCGGAAGAAGATTGATCCGCGCTGGAGGTCTTCACGATGGAGCCGGTCCTCATCGGATGAAGATAGAAGATGCCGCTTGGATCAAGATGGTTGCCGGTCTGGATCGCCTCTTCTTCCCGGATAGGATGAAGATTTTGGACCCTCTTCTGGACCTCTTCAGCCGCCGGATGATGGATGTCTAGCCCCCGCTTGGGTTGGATGAAGATTTTGGAGCCAGGACCGATCGGTGATAGCCGGTGAGGTGAAGATAAGGTAGGAAGATCTTCAGGGGCTTAGTGTTAGGTTTATTTAAGGGGGGTTTGGGTTAGATTAGGGGTATGTGGGTGGTGGGTTGTAATGTTGGGTGGGGGGGTATTGTATGTGTTTTTTTACAGGCAAAAGAGCTGAATTTCTTGGGGCATGCCCCGCAAAGGGCCCTGTTCAGGGCTGGTAAGGTAAAAGAGCTTTGAACTTTTGTAATTTAGAATAGGGTAGGGCATTTTTTTATTTTGGGGGGTCTTTGTTATTTTATTAGGGGGCTTAGAGTAGGTGTAATTAGTTTAAAATTGTTGTAATTTTTTTCTAATGTTTGTAAATATTTTTTTATTTTTTGTAACTTAGTTCTTTTTTATTTTTTGTACTTTAGTTAGTTTATTTAGTTGTATTTATTTGTAGGAATTGTATTTAATTAATTTATTGATAGTGTAGTGTTAGGTTTAATTGTAGATAATTGTAGGTATTTTATTTAATTAATTTATTGATAGTGTAGTGTTAGGTTTAATTGTAACTTAGGTTAGGATTTATTTTACAGGTAATTTTGTAATTATTTTAACTATTTTAGCTATTAAATAGTTCTTAAATATTTAATAGCTATTGTACCTGGTTAAAATAAATACAAAGTTACCTGTAAAATAAATATAAATCCTAAAATAGCTATAATATAATTATAATTTATATTGTAGCTATATTAGGGTTTATTTTACAGGTAAGTATTTAGCTTTAAATAGGAATAATTTATTTAATAAGAGTTAATTTATTTTGTTAGATTTAAATTATATTTAATTTAGGGGGGTGTTAGGGTTAAAGTTAGACTTAGCTTTAGGGGTTAATAAATTTAAATAAAGAGTAGCGGTGAGCTCCTGTCGGCAGATTAGGGGTTAATACTTGAAGTTAGGTGTCGGCAATGTTAGGGAGGGCAGATTAGGGGTTAATACTATTTATTATAGGGTTATTGAGGCGGGAGTGAGGCGGATTAGGGGTTAATACATTTATTATAGTAGCGCTCAGGTCCGGTCGGTAGATTAGGGGTTAATAAGTGTAGTTAGGTGGAGTCGACGTTGGGGGCGGCAGATTAGGGGTTAATAAATATAATATAGGGGTTGGCGATGTTAGGGCAGCAGATTAGGGGTACATAGGGATAATGTAGGTGGCGGGGGTGTACGGAGTGGCAGATTAGGGGTTAAAAATAATATGCAGGGGTCAGCGATAGCGGGGGCGGCAGATTAGGGGTTAATAAGTGTAAGGTTAGGGGTGTTTAGACTCGGGGTACATGTTAGAGTTTTAGGTGCAGACGTAGGAAGTGTTTCCCGAAACAATGGGGCTGCGTTAGGAGCGGCTTTTTTGCAGGTGTTAGGTTTTTTTTTCAGCTCAAACAGCCCCATTGTTTTCTATGGGGGAATCGTGCACGAGCACGTTTTTGAAGCTGGCCGCGTCCGTAAGCAACTCTGGTATCGAGAGTTGCAGTGGCGGTAAATATGCCTGTACGCTCCCTTTTTGGAGCCTAACGCAGCCATTCTGTGAACTCTCAATGCCAGAGGTATTTAAATGGTGCGGCCAGAAAAAAGCCAGCGTTAGCTACGCGGGTCGTTACCGGCAAAACTCTAAATCTAGGCCAGTATAAGTATATAACTCATCATAGCCTGAGGAAACAGACAGTTGTAGGCTGAGAAACATGTTGCTTTTAAAATAAAAATATTCTTTTTAACTAATACCCTTGCTGCTGGATTTTATCTGGGAATCCATCTATACTCCTGCATCAGTTTTGGGAGCTTTCTTATTTGCTGAAACCTTTGAAAGAGTCAGCTGGGCGGCTGAGAAGTCCCAGTCTGTGTATATTGCACCTGGAGGTGCTTTGCTACATGAACCAGGAGGACCTCACTGGTGAAGAAGTACTACAGAATTATCTCTGCATCTGTTCAGTTTGCTGGGCAACTCTGAGGTTCCAGTCTGCTTCCTTGCACTTTTTGGTGCTATTCATTTGTGAGTATTAGTCTTACATATTTTGCTTGTCCCTTGGTATTAGGCCATTGGGCGCCTCTGTATTTCTTTTTTCAGACCATCTGTTATCATCAGGATTTTGACCCCCCTACGACAGAGAGCTGACCTATTGTGACTTACAGGATATCATTTAGTTATTGGACATTTATTGTGTTTCCAGTCACAAGGTTATATATATATATATATATATATATATATATATATATTTCCTCTGGTTTTCTGCTGTTTATTTTTAGAGTGTTGTTGTTTACATTATTATTGCTCTTATTACATTGTGTTACATTTGTTTTGATTGAGAGTGCCCCCTTGAGGATTGGTGTGCTTCCACACACCATATCTATATATTTAGTATAAGTATATAACCTTGTCAACTTAACTTGTTGGTTGGGACATCATCCAGACGGCAAACACTCCAAGTGCCCCTTACACCTCAGAGTTAATCAACAAAACTTGTAGAGAGAATAAGTCTCCATGGAGGGAAGCAAAGAAAACCCCTTAATTTCAGCTTTGATTCAGGGAGGTAGTGCGTGAGTTTGAAGGGGTCCTGGATCTGTTGGATTTTCATCCTCTTGGGCCTTTGGTCTTTGACGGACCATTCAGGAGCAGTGACCCTCAACTTCGACTGAATGGAAGGAGGGTCTCTCACGGCATCAGCCGAAAGTCCCCACTGTGTGAGAAGAGTAGTCCCCTGAGATAGAGGACACTGTATGTGTCTGGTTATCTTTTGGGATTATCAATTTGGTTGGATAGCCCCATCTGTATTTGATGCCTGTCCACCAGAGTATTAGTGTGACTGGCTGAAAATACCTTTGCTGCATGGTATGTGCTGAAAGGTCAGGAAGCAGCTGAATGTCCTTGAACTTTTCTGACATCTCTGGCTTACGGAAAGCAGCCTGCATAAGTTTGTCCTTATATAGAAACAGCCAATGACGTCTCTCGGTATCTCCTGTGATACCGATCTTTAATGTAAGGCTCTATGAGCCCTCTCCATGGTGGAAGTCATATTCTCAGTGGGTCCAAGCAGGTCATTAAAAAGTTCTTTTAGGTAATTCTGAAGATCGTTGAACTTCCTCTGGAATCCCTCTAAACCGAACATTATTTCTGCGAGCTCGGTCTTCCACGTCAGCAAGCTTGAATTCCAGTTGGTTTAGCTGTTCAGATAAGGCTTCCGAATATGCTAAGAGGTTTGTCTGGTCAGTAGCAATGTCATATTGCTTCCTCTCAAGGGAGTCTACTCTCCTATTTCCAAAATATCCTTTTGAAGTTCGGCATGACTTCTCTGGATTTCCTTTGTAATAGAGTGGGTTTGACGCGCAAATATTTTTTTAATGGTTGCCTCCGTGATAAAGTGTTGGGACTGGGCAGATAACATGGTATCGGGCTGGGAGCCATCTCCCACTGACTCAGAATCACTTAGATCATCATTTGAATCTTCTGTTTGCCCTTTAGGAGGCTGGGTAAAGTGGTCAAGCACCGTTTTTTTTACAGCCCATGGGGTTGTCGGGTGTATTCTGGAAGTATGCGGTATTTTCAAATACAGTGGGTAAATAGAAGGAACTAATCAACTAACAAAATATATAAGAATATAAGTAAGGTATGGATACCCCTCTGGTTGACAGAATAAAGATAAAATCACAGATTAATATACATTTATATTTCGAGCAGGGCTGGGTGGCCTCTCCTGGCCATTACCCCCTCATATCGGCACTTATTAAGCAAATGTACTGTCTCTCAAACTTATTATCCGTTGCGAAGTACCTTAACAGGGGGCAAGGGCCACAAAGATGCCACAGACAAGACCTCAAAACACAGCTTATGGAGAAAACACGTTAAAAAGGAATGCAGGCAACAGTTAAGTGTGTAGATTACGCTATAATTGGCAGAATTAGTCTCAATGAGTGAACCAATACAGTGCTGGTAAGGCTATGTTGCCAAGGACTCAGTCCACAAAACACCTATTAGCGTGTTCAAATTACCACTCATGAAACTCCTACAGACCCCCTCTAAACTCAGGGAAGGGGAAGTGACCAGCTCAGACAAGTAAAGCCGGAAAGGGAGAGTTTCGAGGGCTAGAGCACAAATTTATGGTAGTGGGGTAAAGCGTGGTCAAATATAGACCACCAGCCTCCCAGTGATATAGCCCAAGTAATGACCTTAAACTGTATGTGGAGTGTCCCAGACCCGCATGTGGTGGCAATCATTAAGTGAATAGTATTTAAAGATAATAGCAAGGATCTCACCCAGGTCTTCTGTTATATTGGTGCCTCAGGTTCCTCAGCAACCGTAACAGATACCATCCCGAAAAGGCCATGCAGGTCCCATACAGAGGCTGTTCCGTTGGGGTATTTGTGGCAGCTCCCTGCCGTAGAAGTATCACCTCAGAGGTTGCAAGGACAATCAGACTCCTTGTGTCAGGGTCCTCCTTCCAATGCTTGGCTCCTAACTGAAGCGCCTCACTAGTCTCGGTCAGGGTCTGGCAAGTAACGGACCTTTTCAGGTAGGCCCCAGAGCTTCACACCCGTGCCAGACACTTGGTCTTCTGTTCACTCTGCTACTTCAGACCACTGTTCAAGAACGCCTACTCTCTGTTGCTCCGAAGCGGATCCCCGACCCTCCGGAGTCTGTCAGGCAACTGCCCTACTGTGTGAGTAGCTGTGTCACAGTTTGCTATATAGTGGAATGGAAACTCCTCTGTTGATGGCTTTTAAACCTCCGTTCAGCAACAGATGGAGGGTGTAAGAGAGTTAGTTGAGCTATAAACCTCAGTTAGACACTCAATTTGTACAATTATGAGAATTATTACACTTTTTTTTTTTTAAGGATAAGGTCTGGAGCTTCGTTACTGTGCGTCTGCTCTGCACAACGGTTAGCTCCGCCCCCTTCTGTAGAGTCTTTTAAGTATGAGTCCAATTGCTCTACATATTTTTGTAAATAAATGTCTATATATTGCGACATATTGCATGTAATCAATTCAATCCCCAATACTATTGGCCACCCTGGGGGCTCTGGATGGATTTGTGTATTTTCGGAAGAATATAAAAGGCCGGTATTTTGGGAAATTCAATTAGGAGAAAGGAATACTCTTTGTCATTTAATTCTCCCACTTGTTTATATTTATCCAACAGCCTCTTAAGGCAAAGCAAGAGGGTAACGCTTCACAGCCCAAGGCAACCTGGAAACCTTACCAGGGCTGGAATAAGGCTAAACAGGCCAAAAAGCCTGCAGCTGCCACCAAGACGGAATGAAGGGGTAGCCCCCGATCCGGGACCGGATCTAGTAGGGGGCAGACTCTCTCTCTTCGCTCAGGCCTGGGAAAGAGATGTACACGATCCTTGGGCATTAGAGATTGTATCCCAGGGATATCTTCTAGAATTCAAGGACTCTCCTCCAAGGGGAAGGTTCCACATTTCTCGTCTGTCTACAGATCAGACAAAGAAAGAGGCGTTTTTACGCTGTGTAGAAGATCTACATACAATGGGAGTGATCCACCCAGTTCCAATTGCGGAACAAGGGTTGGGTTTTTACTCAAACCTGTTTGTGGTTCCCAAAAAAGAGGGAACTTTCAGACCAATCCTGGATCTAAAAATTCTAAACAGATTCCTCAGAGTCCCATCATTCAAAATGGAGACCATTCGGACAATCTTACCAATGATCCAGGAAGGTCAATATATGACTACCGTGGATCTAAAGGATGCATACCTACACATTCCTATCCACAAAGATCATCACCAGTTTTTCAGGTTCGCTTTTCTGGACAAGCATTACCAGTTTGTGGCTCTTCCCTTCGGCTTAGCCACTGCTCCCAGAATTTTCACAAAGGTGCTAGGGTCCCTCCTGGCGGTTCTAAGACCGCGGGGCATAGCAGTAGCGCCTTACCTAGACGACATCTTAATTCAAGCGCCGTCTTTCCAAAGAGCCAAGTCTCACACGGAGATTGTATTGGCCTTTCTGAGGTCTCACGGGTGGAAGGTGAACATCAAAAAGAGTTCTCTTTCCCCTCTCACAAGGGTTCCCTTCCTAGGGACTCTAATAGACTCGGTAGAAATGAAAATATTTCTGACGGAGGTCAGAAAATTAAAACTCTTAACTGCTTGCCGAGCTCTTCATTCCATTCCCCGGCCATCTGTAGCTCAGTGCATGGAGACAATCGGATTAATTGTAGCAGCAATGGACATAGTCCCTTTTGCTCGGATACACCTCAGACCACTGCAACTATGCATGCTCAAACAGTGGAATGGGGATTATGCAGATTTGGCTCCTCAAATTCAGTTGGACCAGGAGACCAGAGATTCTCTTCTCTGGTGGTTGTCTCAGGATCACCTGTCTCGGGGAATATGTTTCCGCAGGCCAGAGTGGATCATTGTAACGACCAACGCCAGTCTGTTAGGCTGGGGTGCGGTCTGAGACCCCCTGAAAGCTCAGGGCTTATGGTCTCGGGAAGAAACTCTTCTCCCGATAAACATTCTGGAACTGAGGGCGATATTCAATGCTCTTCAGGCATGGCCTCAACTAGCTGCGGCCAAATTAATCAGATTTCAGTCGGACAACATCACAACAGTAGCTTACGTCAATCATCAGGGGGGAACAAAGAGTTCCCTAGCGATGATGGAAGTAACCAAAATAATCAGGTGGGCGGAGGATCACTCCTGCCATCTCTCGGCAATTCACATCCCAGGAGTAGACAACTGGGAGGCGGATTTTCTAAGTCGTCAGACTTTTCACCCGGGGGAGTGGGAACTCCACCCGGAGGTATTTGCCCAGCTGACTCAGCTATTTGGCACTCCAGAGTTGGATCTGATGGCGTCCCGTCAGAACACCAAACTTCGTCTCTACAGGTCCAGGTCCCGGGATCCCAAGGCGGTATTGATAGATGCTCTAGCAGCGCCTTGGTCCTTCAATCTGGCTTATGCTTTTCCACCGTTTCCTCTTCTCCCTCGTCTGGTCGCCAGAATCAAGCAGGAGAAGGCTTTGGTGATTCTGATAGCGCCTGCGTGGCTACGCAGGACTTGGTATGCAGACCTAGTGGACATGTCATCTGTCCCACCATGGACACTGCCAATGAGGCAGGATCTTCTAATACAGGGTCCGTTCAAGCATCCAAATCTAATTTCTCTGCGTCTGACTGCTTGGAGATTGAACGCTTAATTCTATCAAAGCGTGGTTTCTCTGAGTCAGTTACAGATACTCTGATTCAGGCTAGAAAGCCTGTCACCAGGAAAATCTACCATAAGATATGGCGGAAATATTTTTGTTGGTGTGAATCCAAGGGTTACTCATGAAGTAAGATTAGGATTCCCAGGAAATTGTCTTTCCTCCAAGAAGGATTGGAGAATGGATTGTCAGCTAGTTCCTTAAAAGGACAGATATCTGCTCTGTCTATCCTTTTACACAAGCGTCTGGCAGAGGTACCAGACGTTCAAGCGTTTACTCAGGCTTTAGTCAGAATCAAGCCTGTTTATAAACCCGTGGCTCCGCCATGGAGTCTAAATCTAGTTCTTTCAGTTCTTCAAGGGGTTCCGTTTGAATCTTTACATTCCATAGATATTAAGTTGTTATCTTGGAAAGTTTTGTTTTTTGGTAGCTATCTCTTCTGCTCGGAGAGTCTCAGAATTATCTGCCTTGCAGTGTGATTCACCTTACCTGGTGTTCCACGCAGATAACATAGTTTTGCGTACCAAACCTGGTTTTCTTCCTAAAGTTGTTTCTAACAAGCATATTAACCAGGAAATAGTTGTTCCTTCTCTGTGTCCTAATCCTTCTTCGAAGAAGGAACGTCTGTTACACAATCTTGATGTAGTTCGTGCTTTAAAGTTCTATTTACAAGCAACTAAGGATTTCAGACAAACATCTTCCTTGTTTGTTATCTATTCTGGTAAAAGGAGAGGTCAGAAGGTGACTGCTAACTCTCTTTCCTTTTGGCTGAAAAGCATCATCCGTTTGGCCTATGAGACTGCTGGCCAGCAGCCTCCTGAAACTATTACTGCTCATTCTACCAGAGCAGTGGCATCCACATGGGCTTTTAAAAATGAGGCTTCTGTTGAACAGATTTGTAAGGCAGCGACTTGGTCTTCACTGCATACTTTTTCCAAATTTTCCAAATTCGATACTTTTGCTTCTTTGGAGGCTATTTTTGGGAGAAAGGTTTTGCAAGCAGTGGTACCTTCCGTTTAAGGTACCTGTCTTGTTCCCTCCCTTCATCCGTGTCCTAAAGCTTTGGTATTGGTATCCCACAAGTAAAGGATGAATCCGTGGACTGGATACACCTTACAAGAGAAAACAGAATTTATGCTTACCTGATAAATTACTTTCTCTTGTGGTGTATCCAGTCCACGGCCCGCCCTGGCAATTGAGTCAGGTAAATTTTTTTTGTTTAAACTACAGTCACCACTGCACCCTATGGTTTCTCCTTTTTCTTCCTAACCTTTGGTCGAATGACTGGGGGGTGGAGCTAGAGGGGGAGCTATATGCACAGCTCTGCTGTGTGCTCTCTTTGCTACTTCCTGTAGGGAACGAGAATATCCCACAAGTAAAGGATGAATCCGTGGACTGGATACACCACAAGAGAAAGTAATTTATCAGGTAAGCATAAATTCTGTTTTTTTTTCAAATGTTTCTAAAAAAAAAAGGACCCTTCTCATGTTTTGGATAGAATAGTGATTTACATTTGAGATCAGAATGTATGAAACCATTCTCGTCCTTTTATGATTTATAATAGGCTCTTGTATTTCTCTTTCTATTGGACTCTTAAGAAAGTAACATTTTAAGGTAAGTGCTCACCCCTGATTTCTAAATCAGATATCAATATAACTAGCCCTTAAAATATGTTTGTAAGCATTTAAAGGGACATAGAAATAAAAAATATTTTTCATGATTTATATTAGTTTAAAAATACAATTTTAACAAACTTTCTAATTTAATTCTATTATCACATTTACTTCATTCTCTTGGTATAGTTTGTTGAAAGAGCAGCAATACACTACTGGTTACTTACTAAACACATGGGGAGAGACTATGAAAAAAGGCATATATATGCAACCTCCAATCAGTAGCTAGAACCTTGGTTCTTTGCTTCTGATAAACATTTCAGCAAAATATAATAAGAGAAGGAAGCATATTGCATAAAGGGATTACATTTGAAAGTATTTTTAATTTGTATTCTTTTGTAATAAATAAAGAAAACTTTAGGTTTTCAGGTCCCTTTAATTAATAAAGCTAATTAAAAACGTCAAATGTGATGCCATTACTGCTTACCTAGAAGCCATCCTTCGGGCATATTTCCATTCTCAAACTTTCTATATAATACAGTCTGCCTTAAAATGTAGGAATCATGACACGAGTCTGGGTAGTTTGAATGGACACTGATGATCTTCATATTGGGGTCACAGACCATCTGAACATTCAAAGAATGGAAGTGCTTTTGATTGCGATACACCTCCTCACGTGCACAAAGTGGTCTTACTGCAACATAGGTACAGTCAATGGCCCAGAGGACATTTGGCATCCCTGACATTTTATAGAAATTTGATTTTATAGATTGCCATTCTTCAGGGGTAGATGGCAAGCAAACATATTTAGGAAAAATACTCATCATTGCCTCAATGACTTTACATAAGTGACTTGAAAATGCGGATTGACTTATTCCAATAATGACGCTCAAAACTGCCTGAAAGGACCCTGTTGCCAAAAAATGCAATGCTGCTAATAGCTTTAACACGGGGGACATGCAATCTCCTTCGTCTAAATCTATTTGCCACATTTTCTTTTATATTCGGTCTTCTAGCCATGATTTGCATCAAACAGATGAGAAACAAATACAGAAGTGTCTCCATGGCTCAAACACTCACTAATGTAAGTACACTAATGAGTTTACACCCTTTTATATAGCTATAGACTGGCAACTTTGTTGCCTTTCCTATTGTTTTGTACAGTGCCTGCCACCTAAAAGGTGCCGAGACAAAATCCACAAGGTGCTAGCGAAAAATACAGCGAGCGGATAAATTGATTTATTAGTACATTAGGATTATTGCAAGTTTGTTGTCAAATGAGGCTTTTTTCATTGAAAAATACAGTGGTATTGAGGATTGGCGAACAAGTACGCTCGCAAGTTTAAAACTGCGGGTTTTGCCGTAGTTGACTACTTTGTAAATACGATTTCCTATCTGTGCACAAGTTTTAATGCAAAAAAAATCACAGCAGTTCGTTGACTGCTTAGTACATGGAGCCCTAGGACTACCTAGTGACCAGTAAAGTTTAAATAAGCAAAAGGTAGGGAACAGCGGCCAAACAATTAGGCACAGGAGCCAGGAGGCAGCCACCTCATCCACATCAAATGAAACTCCAAAAGAAAGGGTGCTCCAGCCTTTGCAGTTTAAAGTAAAATGACCTTTATTGTGCCATGGTCCACAAAACAAACAACGTTTCAGACCTACATTAGGTCCTTAGTCATGACTAAGGACCTAATATAGGTCTGAAACGTTTGTTTTGTGGGCCATGGCACAATAAAGATCATTTTACTTTAAACTGCAAAGGCTGGAGCACCCTTTCTTTTGGAGTTTCTAGTGATCAGTAAAGTGGCATAAGATCCTTGCTATTTCTACTGCTAATACCTCTTCCAATGCAACCAAGTATTCTACTGGCCTTCCCGGATGCACTGCTGCATTGTCTACCAAATTTTAGATCTTCTAAAATAATTCCCAAGTTCCATTCCTCTTTAGTTACGGTAAGTAATGTACTATTGAAACTGTAACTGGCCTTTGGGATTTTGGATCCTATATACATAATTTTGCTCTTGACAATATCACATTTTAGATCCAGTCCTCCTGTTTTTTAATATCACTGCTCGTTTGTAACATAGTTAATGTTCCAGAGGTAGAATACATTTTATATCAGTAAACAAGCACACCTTTCCCTGGAGCCCAATATCACTGATGAACATCCATACCATATATGCTTGTAACACTAAAAGATATGCAATAACTTAATGAAAATGTAAAAGATAGATTTAGTTTTCTATAATAACTGATAAAACTTTCCAATTACCATACTGTTTAAAATTATATATATATATATTTTTTGCGTAACAGAAATCAAAAGCAAAATTGGTAGCTTCATATGGGAACAAGAGAACTTGCCTCTCGTACAAAAGGTCAGTATCTAATAAGCTATACCTTGCCTTTCAGTGATAATGTATGGGTAACATAATGCTAAATTGGTGCATCATATTTATGTATTTTCTGTAAAACTAGATATCCACTAGTGCTTGACTGCTGAGATATTTAAATCCATTAAATTGTCAAAGACACTTAAAGGGCCATTAAAAACAGTAGAATTGCATAATTCACAAATGCACAATAAAAAGACACCGCAAACGCACTTTATTTACTCTGAATTTTAAATTATCAGTAGATTTTTTTAAAAGATATTTCAAAGATTGCTTCTATCATGTGACAGCCATCAGCCAATTACAGACTTGTATGCGGATACACTGTGAGCTCTTGCGCATGCTCAGGAGCTGGTGCCTCAAAAAGTGTGCATATAAAAAGTCAGAGCACAAATTGATAATGGCAATAAATTGCAAGTCGAAAATGGCAGTCCAGCATCTGTAGAAAAGTGTGCACACTGCAGGAGTCACTGCAAAGGCTCCCAAAATCAAACAAACAAATACAGAAGCACAACCATCAAAAACCTAATTCTGTTTTTGAAGGTTGTGCATTTTTATTTGTTTGTTGTTTAATGAAAATAAATTGGAATGTTTTTTTTTTTAATTATTATTAGCATACTCTCTCTGTTTCTTGAAAGCTTAATTTTGACTTTTCTGTCCATTACACAACCCTTTTTTAAAGTACAAATGATCTATGTATATAAAGATGAAAGGCCAGATTACAAGTGGCATGCTAATGTAATTTTTAGCATGCATGCTACAAGTTGAAAGTTAAAAGTTAGCATGCAATCAAAACCCGTTGTGCGCTAACTTTAGGACTTCAGATATCGCAACCACGTTAACTTCTTCTCTCCACAGACATCAATGGAGCGCACTGATTAAAAAAGAACCCTTGCGCGCTTACCTGACATGCATTAGACCAACTGCTCTAAATCCAAAGGTAGTTATGCATATTTTACATTCCAATGATCTTCACATAGAAGAAAATGTAGAACATTTTATTTTTAAATCTCTCTCTCTCATATATTTATTTTTTACCCATTTATATGTTTACAGGTACAGATATAAATATAAACTGTATATATATATATATATATATAAAACTACAAAGATTATTTTCTTCTAAGTGAAGAACATTGGAATGTAAAATTTTAAAATAAAAACATAGTAAAACATATTTATCATATTTCAAGGTATTCGAGTGAAAAGGGTTCAAAAGTGTATATATTTGTATGTATATAGATATATACACATCAATACACTTGTGTATATATATAAACACACAGATACATTATAGCCCTTTCCAGTTTAATACTTTGCCATATACCTTTTAGCTCTTATAAAAAAATTGTAATTATTTTATTTTATTGAGGAAAGTGCAACAAGCAGATATATAGTATGGTACAACAAAGTTGTCAAAGCTGTATATAGTAAGAAGTAACATTACTTAAATAATTGCAAACAACAACATTCCATGTGCACAATTCAATTATGTATATACAGAGTATTATTCATAAATCTATATATACCTATACAAATGCTTATTGAGTATCTGTATGAGGCATATAATAGTAAAAAAGCTAGGAGAATTTTCAAAAGTGGGTTAAGCAATTAGCATCTTGTATAGCAAGTGAATAGTCATTTACTCAATGTGTCAATAATTCCTCATTTATGTTTTACCAAAACAAACAAAATAAGAAACATAAAAAATAAATAAACAAAAAAACATAACAAAACTATAACTGAACCCACTTTCTAATCTAGGGGATAGGATCTCTCTATCTTGCCTATGTCTCACATCAAGGAATGCAAAACATATTAACATTCAATTTAAAAAGACATTATACACTAGATCTTTACATAAATGTTTTGTAGATGATCCATTTATATAGCCTATACAGCTTTTTTTTTTAAAAATGTGTAGTTTATCTTATTTTTAAATAACATTGCGCTGATTTTCAGACTCCTAACCAAGCCCCAAAGTTTTAGGAGAATACTGATGTATACCTACTCCAGCTTGCTCCTGTTTGTGTAAATAGTCTTTTTATATGCAGGGGAGGGTCTGTTTTTTATCTATAGAACCACTTTCAGTGGGTGTTCCAGCTAACCTTTTTAACAGTGCTAAACTGTGAATTTCTAATTAACACCTAGATTACGAGTTTTGAGCGCTATAGAGAAATTAACGAACGCAACAAAAGTTACGTTATTTAATTTACTATAGCGCTGCCATTACAAGTTTTCAAACATACGCCTTTTGCTTGCAATATGGTTGCGTTGAGCTCCATACTGCACACAATCAGAGCGCTGCTGAGACGTGCTCATGCACGATTTCCCCATAGACATCATTGGGGAGAGCTGACAAAAAAACCCCTAACAGCTGCAATTGCGGAAACAAAAGTTCCGTAATGTAGCCCCATTGATGTCTATGGGGAAATAAAAATACTGTTTAAACTTAACACCCTAACATAAACCCTGAGTCTAAACCCCCCTAATCTGCTGCCCCTGACATCGCCTGCTTACAGTTATTAATCCCTAATCTGCCGCTCCTGATATCGCTGCTACTATACTACATTTATTAACCCCTAAACCACCAGCCCCCCACATCGCAACAAGCTAAATTAAACTATATTAACCCCTAAACCTAACCCTAACGTAATCCTAACTCTAACACCCCCTAACTTTAACATAATAAAAATATAGCTAAATTAAATTTACAATTATTAACTAAATAATACCTATTTAAAACTAAATACCTGTGAAATAAAACCTAAGCTAGCTACAATATAACTAATTATATTGTAGCTAGCTTAGGTTTTATTTTTATTTCACATGTAAGTTTGTATTTATTTTAACTAGGTAGACTAGTTAGTAAATAGTTATTAACTATTTACTAACTACCTAGTTAAAATAAATACAAACGTACCTGTGAAATTAAACCTAAGATGCCTTACACTAAAATCTACCATTACAAAAAAAAAAACTACCATTACAAAAAATAAAAAACCTATCATTACAAAAACAAACAAACAAAATTATCCAAAAAAATAAAGATTAATCCTATTCTAATACCTTTAAAAAAATAAAAAAACACCCCAAAATAAAAAACCCTACTCTAGAATAAACTACCAAGGGCCCTTAAAATGGCCTTTTGTAGGGCATTGCCCTGAGATAAACAGCTATTTCTGTCTAATGACACGGTGAGTCCACAGATCATCTAATTATTATTGGGAATATCACTCCTGCCCAGCAGGAGGCAAGAAAAGAGCACCACAGCAAAGCTGTTAAATATCACCTCCCTTCCCTCCAACCCCAGTCATTCTCTTTGCCTATGTTAAGAGCAAGGAAGTGGTAAAGTTTAGGTGTTTGAAAGAAGATTCTTCAAGCAAGATTTTATTATTTCTCCAACATTGGTGTGTCCGGTCCACGGCGTCATCCTTACTTGTGGGAATATCTCTTCCCCAACAGGAAATGGCAAAGAGTCCCAGCAAAGCTGTCCATATAGTCCCTCCTAGGCTCCGCCCACCCCAGTCATTCTCTTTGCCGTTGCACAGGCAACATCTCCACGGAGATGGTTAAGAGTATGTGGTGTTTTAGTTGTAGTTTTTTATTCTACTATCAAGAGTTTGTTATTTTAAAATAGTGCTGGTATGTACTATTTACTCTGAAACAGAAAAAGATGAAGAGTTCTGTTTGTGAGAGGAAGATGATTTTAGCAGACAGTAGCTAAAATCGTGTGCTGTTTCCACATAGGACTGTTGAGATGAAGTAACTTCAGTTGGGGGAAACAGTTAACAGACTTTTTCTGCTTAAGGTATGACTAGCCATATTTCTAACAAGACTGTGTAATGCTGGAAGGCTGTCATTTCCCCTCATGGGGACCGGTAAGCCATTTTCTTAGTCTCAAACAGAATAAAGGGCTTAATATGGGCTATAAAACTGGTAGACACTTTTATGGGCAAAATCGATTGCTTTATTTGGGCATTTTATACATGTTTATGCTTGTAATTCACACTTATAAGCTTGGGGAACGTTTTTTAACGTCAGGCACTGTGTTAGACACCTTTCCAGTCAGGAAGGGCCTACCCAGTTGTAGGCTGAGCCTCATTTTCGCGCCATTGCTGCGCAGTTACTTTTGAGAGCAAGACATGCAGATGCATGTGTGAGGATCCTAAAGTAGTTGGAAAAGTTCCTAGAAGGCTTCATTTGGTATCGTATTCCCCCCTGGGTTTGGTAAAGTCGCAGCAAAGGCTGTAGCTGGGACTGTAGAGGGGTTAAAACTGTAACCGGCTCCGGTTTCTTTATTTTAAGGGTTAAAGCTTTGAAAATTGGTGTGCAATACTTTGAATGCTTTGAATTTGGTAATTTTTGAACAATTCCTTCATACTTTTTCACATATTCAGTAATAAAGTGTGCACTGTTTAAAATTTAAAGAGACAGTAACGTTTTTGTTTTAAAACGGTTTTTGTACTTTATTGACAAGTTTAAGCCTGTTTAACATGTCTGCACCTTCAGATAAGCTATGCTCTATATGTATGAAAGTCAATGTGTCTCCCCCTTCAAAATTGTGTGATAATTGTGCCATAGCGTCCAAACAAAGTAAGGACAGTACTACCACAGATAATAAAGTTGCCCAAGATGATTCATCAGATGAAGGGAGTAGACATAGTTCTACATCATCTCCTTCTGTGTCTATACCAGTTTTGCCCACGCAGGAGGCCCCTAGTACTTCTAGCGCGCCAATGCTTATTACTATGCAACAATTGACGGCTGTAATGGATAACTCCATAGCAAATATTTTATCCAAAATGCCTGCATATCAGAGAAAGCGCGATTGCTCTGTTTTAAACACTGAAGAGCAGGAGGGCGCTGATGATAATTGCTCTGTCATACCCTCACACCAATCTGAAGGGGCCATGAGGGAGGTTTTGTCAGATGGGGAAATTTCAGATTCAGGTAGAATTTCTCAACAGGCTGAACCTGATGTTGTGACATTTAAATTTAAATCAGAGCATCTCCGCACACTGCTTAAGGAGGTGTTATCTACTCTGGATGATTGTGACAACCTGGTCATTCCAGAAAAATTATGCAAGATGGACAAGTTCCTAGAGGTTCCGGTGCACTCCGACGCTTTTCCTATACCCAAGCGGGTGGCGGACATAGTGAATAAGGAGTGGGAGAAGCCCGGCATACCTTTTGTCCCCCCTCCTATATTTAAGAAATTATTTCCTATGGTCGACCCCAGAAAGGACTTATGGCAGACAGTCCCTAAGGTCGAGGGGGCAGTTTCTACTCTAAACAAGCGCACTACTATCCCTATCGAGGATAATTGTGCTTTCAAAGATCCTATGGATAAAAAATTGGAGGGTTTGCTTAAAAAGATTTTTGTACAGCAAGGTTACCTCCTGCAACCCATTTCGTGCATTGTTCCTGTCACTACAGCAGCGTGGTTCTGGTTCGAGGAACTAGAAAAGTTGCTCAGTAGAGAGACTCCGTATGAGGAGGTTATGGACAGAGTTCACGCACTCAAGTTGTCTAATTCTTTTATTTTAGATGCCGCTTTGCAATTAGCTAGATTAGCGGCGAAAAATTCCGGGTTTGCGATTGTGGCGCGCAGAGCGCTTTGGCTAAAGTCTTGGTCAGCGGATGTATCTTCCAAGACAAAATTGCTTAATATCCCCTTCAAGGGTAAAACTCTCTTTGGGCCAGAATTGAAAGAGATTATTTCTGACATCACTGGGGGAAAGGGCCACGCCCTCCCACAAGATAGGCCTTTCAAAGCCAAGAATAAGTCTAATTTTCGTTCCTTTCGCAATTTCAGGAACGGACCGACCTCTAACTCTGCATCCTCTAAACAAGAGGGTAACGCTTCACAAACCAAACCAGCCTGGAAACCGATGCAAGGCTGGAACAAGGGTAAGCAGGCCAAGAAGCCTGCTGCTGCTAACAAAACAGCATGAAGGAGTAGCCCCCGATCCGGGACCGGATCTAGTAGGGGGCAGACTCTCTCTCTTTGCTCAGGCTTGGGCAAGAGATGTTCAGGATCCCTGGACGCTAGAAATAGTTTTTCAGGGTTTTTTCTGGAATTCAAGGAACTACCCCCAAGGGGAAGGTTCCACATGTCCCACTTATCCTCAAACCAAATAAAGAGACAGGCATTCTTACATTGTGTAGAAGACCTGTTAAAGATGGGAGTGATACACCCAGTTCCAATGGCGGAACAAGGAATGGGATTTTACTCAAATCTGTTCGTAGTTCCCAAAAAAGAGGGAACCTTTAGACCAATTCTGGATTTAAAAATCCTAAACAAATTTCTCAGAGTACCATCGTTCAAAATGGAAACCATTCGAACGATTCTACCTACAATCCAGGAAGGTCAATTTATGACTACCGTGGATCTAAAGGATGCGTATCTACATATTCCTATCCACAAAGAACATCATCAGTTCCTAAGGTTCGCCTTTCTGGACAAACATTACCAGTTTGTGGCCCTCCCATTCGGGTTAGCCACTGCTCCAAGGATTTTCACAAAGGTACTCGGGTCCCTTCTAGCGGTTCTAAGACCGAGGGGCATTGCAGTAGTACCATACTTGGACGACATTCTAATACAAGCGTTGTCTCTTTCAAAGGCAAAGGCTCACACAGACATCGTTCTGGCCTTTCTCAGATCTCACGGATGGAAGGTGAACATAGAAAAAAGTTCCCTGTCTCCGTCGACAAGAGTTCCTTTCTTGGGAACAATAATAGATTCTTTAGAAATTAGGATTTTCCTGACAGAAGTCAGAAAGTCAAAACTTCTAAACGCTTGTCAAGTTCTTCATTCTATTCCTCGTCCTTCCGTAGCTCAGTGCATGGAAGTAGTAGGGTTGATGGTTGCAGCAATGGACATAGTTCCTTTTGCGCGAATTCATCTAAGACCATTACAACTGTGCATGCTGAAACAGTGGAATGGGGACTATACAGACTTGTCTCCAGTGATTCAAGTAGATCAGAAGACCAGAGATTCACTCCGTTGGTGGCTAACCCTGAACTACCTATCCCAGGGAATGAGCTTCCGCAGACCAGAGTGGGTCATCGTCACGACCGACGCCAGTCTAGTGGGCTGGGGCGCGGTCTGGGAATCCCTGAAAGCTCAGGGACTATGGTCTCGGGAAGAGTCTCTTCTCCCGATAAACATTCTGGAACTGAGAGCGATATTCAATGCTCTCAGGGCTTGGCCTCAGCTAGCAAAGGCCAGATTCATAAGATTCCAATCAGACAACATGACGACTGTTGCTTATATCAATCATCAGGGGGGAACAAGGAGTTCCCTGCGATGAAAGAAGTGACCAAAATAATACAATGGGTGGAGGATCACTCCTGCCACCTATCTGCGATCCACATCCCAGGTGTGGAAAACTGGGAAGCGGATTATCTGAGTCGTCAGACATTCCATCCGGGGGAGTGGGAACTCCACCCGGAGATCTTTGCCCAGTTGACTCAATTATGGGGCATTCCAGACATGGATCTGATGGCGTCTCGTCAGAACTTCAAGGTTCCTTGCTACGGGTCCAGATCCAGGGATCCCAAGGCGACTCTAGTGGATGCACTAGTAGCACCTTGGACCTTCAACCTAGCCTATGTGTTTCCACCATTTCCTCTCATTCCCAGGCTGGTAGCCAGGATCAAGCAGGAGAGGGCCTCAGTGATCTTGATAGCTCCTGCGTGGCCACTCAGGACTTGGTATGCAGACCTGGTGAATATGTCATCGGCTCCACCATGGAAGCTACCTTTGAGACAGGATCTTTTTGTACAGGGTCCATTCGAACATCCAAATCTGGTCTCCCTCCAGCTGACGGCTTGGAAATTGAACACTTGATTCTATCAAAGCGTGGGCTTTCAGATTCTGTGATTGATACTCTAGTTCAAGCCAGAAAACCGGTAACTAGAAAAATTTACCATAAAATATGGAAAAGATATATCTGCTGGTGTGAATCCAAGGGATTCTTATGGAATAAGATCAAAATTCCTAAGATCCTTTCCTTTCTACAAGAAGGTTTGGATAAAGGATTATCAGCGAGTTCTCTAAAGGGACAGATTTCTGCTTTATCTGTCTTATTACACAAAAGACTGGCAGCTGTGCCAGATGTTCAAGCATTTGTTCAGGCTCTGGTTAGGATCAAGCCTGTTTACAGACCTTTGACTCCTCCCTGGAGTTTAAATCTAGTTCTTTCAGTTCTTCAAGGGGTTCCGTTTGAACCTCTACATTCCATAGATATTAAGTTGTTATCTTGGAAAGTTTTGTTTTTGGTTGCTATTTCTTCTGCTAGAAGAGTTTCTGAGTTATCTGCTCTGCAGTGTTCTCCGCCCTATCTGGTGTTCCATGCAGATAAGGTGGTTTTGCGTACTAAGCCTGGTTTTCTTCCAAAGGTTGTTTCTAACAAAAATATTAACCAGGAGATAGTTGTACCTTCTTTGTGTCCGAATCCAGTTTCAAAGAAGGAACGTTTGTTACACAATTTGGACGTAGTCCGTGCTCTAAAATTCTATTTAGAAGCTACAAAAGATTTCAGACAAACATCTTCTCTGTTTGTCGTCTATTCTGGTAAAAGGAGAGGTCAAAAAGCGACTTCTACCTCTCTTTCCTTTTGGCTTAAAAGCATCATCCGATTGGCTTATGAGACTGCCGGACGGCAGCCTCCTGAAAGAATCACAGCTCACTCCACTAGGGCTGTGGCTTCCACATGGGCCTTCAAGAACGAGGCTTCTGTTGATCAGATATGTAAGCCAGCGACTTGGTCTTCACTGCACACTTTTGCCAAATTTTACAAATTTGATACTTTTGCTTCTTCGGAGGCTATTTTTGGAAGAAAGGTTTTGCAAGCCGTGGTGCCTTCCGTTTAGGTAACCTGATTTGCTCCCTCCCTTCATCCGTGTCCTAAAGCTTTGGTATTGGTTCCCACAAGTAAGGATGACGCCGTGGACCGGACACACCAATGTTGGAGAAAACAGAATTTATGCTTACCTGATAAATTACTTTCTCCAACGGTGTGTCCGGTCCATGGCCCGCCCTGGTTTTTTAATCAGGTTTGATGAATTATTTTCTCTAACTACAGTCACCACGGCACCCTATAGTTTCTCCTGTTTTTTTCCTCCTGTCCGTCGGTCGAATGACTGGGGTGGGCGGAGCCTAGGAGGGACTATATGGACAGCTTTGCTGGGACTCTTTGCCATTTCCTGTTGGGGAAGAGATATTCCCACAAGTAAGGATGACGCCGTGGACCGGACACACCGTTGGAGAAAGTAATTTATCAGGTAAGCATAAATTCTGTTTTCTCAGCAGTGCAAGCTTGTTCTGCTTTGTCCTGGGGTGTAGCTGTAGTCCATATCAGTCTCTTCAGTAGAGCAGTCGTGGCTTTTAAGCAATGGGAACTTGTGGGGTACAATCCTCACTGCGCCTCCCATGTATTTAATGCTGCCCTAACTTTGTTTTTCTTCCACAGGTCCATGTGAGGGAACATGCCTCTCAAACCAAGTGAGCTGCCTTGCTGCCTGGCAGATTTCTGAGGTAAGTGCTAACTTTATTTTTCTGGGAACATATGCAGGAAAAAGATGGCACTTTAAAATTTGTTTGAGACAAGAGACATTCTCCTATTGCTTAGGTGATCATGTTATTATTAGCAGCAATGGCAGGCACTGGGGACGAGGAGACTTAGGCTCAATAGGTGGTGTTTTATTTATTATCTTACTACCGACAGCTTTAGAATACATTTAGCCAACCGGGAGGTTAATTTTGTAACGCCCACGATGGGCGGGGTTAGCTGAGGCGGTGATTTTCTGATGCGCATCTTTTACTCCTATACTTCCTGTGTTCCGGAGCGGAGATAGCTTTGTTGCAGTTGTTATCAGTGGTTACGGTTACCAGACTGCAATTTACAGCATATAGAAGTTGAGTCCGGATTATCTATCAGAATATTCACTCTGTTGTCAGTTAGGTAGGTAAGCACCTCAGCAAAGCTAAGCTGAGGTGTAGAGGTTGTCCGGAGTGTTTTTGTGACAGTTTATTATTTTCTTGCAGAAAAATAAAACAGTTTCGTTTTAAAATTTAAAGAAACAGTAAAAATTTTTGTGTGGTAATTTCTAATTTAAATATCAGTTTATTTATCTATTTTGTTTATTTGTGAATAAAGATGGACCAAGATGCCCTGTAAGATGTTACATATTATTTATGTTTTAATGCTAACGTGGAACCACCAATCCCTTTCTGTTTCTTGTGTATTGAGAGAACTTTTTTTCTGAGCCAACATTGTCTAAGGCGGATGCTGTTCATGAGTCTTCTGACAATGTTTAAGATATGCCACAGCTTTCTCCTCAACTGTCCCAAATTTTATTGTCCACACATGCAGTGCCCTGCGCTTCCTCTCAAACTCCGCCTGGAGTTACGTTGCAAGACATTGCTTCCCTCATGTCCTCTGCGGTATCTGATGCATTGTCCGCTTTTCCCATGCTGCAGGGAAAGCGCAAGAGGAAATGTAAAGAATCAGTGAGTAAGGTTTCTGACACAGTAGTGGCTATTTCAAATGTTCCCTCCCAGAAATCTGAGGAGGAAGATACTTCGGTAGCATCTGAGGGTGAAATCTCAGACTCAGACAGTGTAATTCCTTCTTCTGATACTGAAGTTGTTTCCTTCAGGTTTAAGCTAGAACACCTCCGTTTGTTACTTAAGGAGGTTTTGGCTACCTTGGACAACTCCGACACTACTGTCGTAGTTAATCCTAAGAAGTCTAGTAAGCTTAACAAGTATTTCCATGTTCCTTCCATGATGGAGGTTTTCCCTGTACCAGATCGGGCTACAGAGATTATTGCTAGGGAATGGGAGAGTCCGGGTATCCCTTTTTCTCCATCCCCTATTTTTAAGAAAATGTTTCCTATTTCAGACTCTATCAAGGAATCTTGGCAGATGGTCCCCAAGTTGGAAGGGGCAATTTCCACTTTAGCTAAGAGGACCACTATTCCCATAGAGGATAGTTGTTCCTTTAAAGATCCTATGGATAAGAAGTTGGAGGGGTTGCTCAAGAATTTGGCCAATTCCTTTTAAACTGATGCTTCTCTACAGGTTATCAAGCTGGGAGCAAAATTTTCTGGGTTTGCCGTGCTGGCTGCAGAGCCTTATGGTTAAAATCCTGGTCTGCAAATGTGTCATCTAAGTCTAAGCTTTTGGCAATTCCTTACAAGGGTAAGACCTTGTTTGGGCCGGGATTGGCGGAAATTATTTCTGACATTACTGGAGGAAAGGGTCATTTTCTCCCTCAGGATAAGAGGAATAAGCAGAAGGGACATCAGAGTAATTTTTGTTCCTTTCGAAACTTCAAGGGTAAGCCTGCCTCTCCCTCTACCAAGCAGGAACAGTCCAAGTCTTCCTGGAGGCCCAACCAGTTTTGGAACAATGGAAAGCAATCAAAGAAGCCTGCTAATGACTCAAAATCAGCATGAAGGCCCTGCCCCTATCCGGGACAGGATCTTGTGGGGGGCAGGCTTTCTTTCTTCGCTCAGGCTTGGGTTCGGGATGTTCAGGATCCCTGGGCGGTGGACATTGTTTCCCAGGGATACAAACTAGAGTTCAAGACCTTTCCTCCCAGGGGCAGGTTTCTGCTCTCAAGATTATCTGTAGACCAGATAAAAAGAGAGACGTTCTTACACTGTAATCGGGACCTTTCCAATCTGGGAGTGATAGTTCCTGTTCCAATGCAGGAACAGGGTCGGGGATTTTACTCCAATCTGTTTGTGGTTCCCAAAAAAGAGGGAACTTTCTGACCAATTTTAGATCTCAAATGTCTAAACAAATTCCACAGAGTACCATCATTCAAGATGGAAACTATTTGTTACATTCTTCCATTGGTTCAAAAGGGTCAATTTATGACAACGGTAGATTTAAAGGACGCGTACCTGCATGTTCCCATCCACAGGGATCATCACAAGTTTCTTAGGTTTGCATTTCTAGACAAACACTTCCAGTTTGTGGCTCTCCCATTCGGCCTTGCCACACCTCCCAGAATTTTTTCAAAGGTTCTGGGATCCCTGTTGGCGGTGCTCCGGTTGCGGTGCATTGCAGTGGCACCTTATCTGGACGACATTCTGGTTCAGGCGTCATCCTTTCAACAAGCAAACTCCCACACGGAGATGTTGTTATCCTTCCTGCGATCTCACAGATGGAAGATAAATTTGGAAAAGAATAAATAAAAAGAGAGAAGCGCTCAACCTGGGAACAAACAACAGCATAATAGCTTGTTCTATGGCTAGTTACTACCCAAGAAGCAGCCTCTTTTTGCTCAACATGTGTCTTTCACAGAGAAGAACTTTCTTGAAGCATATCAGTCTGGTCCTGACTTCACAGTACAGTCCAGCCCAGAAATACCAGGCAATCCCTCTCTGAACAAGAGAAACAGCAAAACCCCAGACGTACATTTCGGCCTATTGTGGGCCTCGTCAGTGAGGTGCAGCCATGTCCTTCTAGGCACACTGAGCAACAGGTCCACGTCTGGATTCCTGCACCACACTTAGGGAGACTTCCCTAAGTGTCATAATTTGCATAAATAAAAAGAGAGAAGCGCTCAACCTTGGAACGAACAACAGCATAATAGCTTGTTCTATGGCTAGTTACCACCCACGAAGCAGCCTCTTTTTGCTCAACATGTGCCTTTCACAGAGAAGAACTTCCCTGAAGCATATCAGTCTGATCCTGACTTAACAGTACAGTCCAGCCCGAAATACTAGGCAATCCCTCTCTGAACAAGAGAAACAGCAAAACCCCAGACGTACGTTTCAGCCTATTGTGGGCCTTGTCAGTGAGGTGCAGCCATATCCCTCTAGGCACACTGAGCAACGGGTCCACGTCTGGATTTCCACATCAGGAAAGTTCTCTGTGAAAGGCACATGTTGAGCAAAAAAAGGCTGCTTCTTCGGTTGTAACTAGCCATCGAACAAGCTATTATGCTGTTGTTCGTTCCCAGGTTGAGCACTTCTCTCTTTTTATTTATGCAAATTATGACACTTAGGAAAGTCTCCCTAAGTGTGATGCGGGAATCCAGATGTAGACGTGCCTGGTATTTCGGGGCTGGACTGTACTGTGAAGTCAGGATCAGACTGATATGCTTCAGGAAAGTTCTTCTTTGTGAAAGGCACATGTTGAGCAAAAAGAGGCTGCTTCTTGGGGGGTAACTAGCCATAGAACAAGCTATTATGCTATTGTTCGTTCCCAGGTTGAGCTCTTCTTTTTATTTATGCAAATTTGGAAGAGAGTTCCTTAATACCAACTACAAGGGTAGTGTTCTTGGGAACCATAATAGATTCCCTATCAATGAAAATATTTCTGACAGAAGTCAGGAAATCAAAGATTTGGTCTGATGGTAGCTGCCATGGGCATCATTCCGTTTGCCCGTTTCCACCTCAGACCTCTGCAGTTATGCATGCTCAGGCAGTGGAACGGAGATAATGCGGATCTGTCTCCACAATTACATCTGGATCAGGAGACAAGGGATTCTCTTCATTGGTGTTTGTCTCAGGATCATCTCTCCCAGGGAACATGCTTCCACAGACCCTCCTGGATGAATGTGACAACGGACGCCAGCCTGCTGGGATGGGGAGCAGTCTGGGGCACTCTAAAGGCTCAGGGGAGATGGACTCGGAAGGAGTCTATTCTACCCATAAACATTGTGGAGCTAAAAGCAATCTTCATTGCTCTTCTGGCCTGGCCTCAGTTAGCTTCGGCCCTGTTTATCAGGTTCCAGTAGGACAACATAACTTCAGTGGCTTACATCAACCATCAGGGGGGACTCGGAGTTCCTTGGCCATGACAGAGGTAGCCAAGATTATTCAGTGGGCAGAGACCCAGGACTGCGGTCTGTCTGCGATCCACATTTCAGGAGTGTACAACTGGGAAGCGGATTTTCTGAGCAGACAGACATTTCACCTGGGGGAGTGGGAACTTCATCCAGAAGTGTTTTCCAGCTTGATTCTCAAATTGGCACAACCAGAACTGGATCTCATGGCATCTCGGCAGAATGCCACGTTCCTGAGGTATGGGTCGAGGTCAAGGGATCCTCAGGCTGTACTGGTAGATGCTCTGGCGGTCCCTTGGAATTTCAGTCTTGCATATCTATTTCCTCCATTCGCTCTCCTTCCTCGGGTCATTGCTCGAATCAAACAGGAGAGGGCATCAGTAATCCTCATTGCACCGGCGTGGCCTTGCAGGATCTGGTATGCAGATCTAGTGGAGATGTCATCTATCCCTCCTTGGAGACTTCCATTGAGGAAGGACCTTCTACTTCAGGGGCTCTTCCTTCACCCAAATCTAGTTTCACTGAAGCTGACTGCTTGGATATTGAACGCTTAATTTTATCTAAGCATGGTTTTTCTGAGTCGGTCATTGAGACCATGATTCAGGCTCGTAAGCCTGTCACCAGGAAGATGTACTATAAGATATGGCGTAAATATCTGCATTGGTGTGAATCCAGAGTCTACTCTTGAAGTAGAGTTCGGATTCCTAGAATTTTGTCTTTTCTCCAAGAAGGTTTGGAGAAGGGTTTATCGGCAAGTTCCTTACAGGGTCAAATATCTGCCTTGTCTATTTTGTTACATAAACGTCTGGCGGATGTACAAAACGTGCAATCGTTCTTTCAGGCCTTGGTCAGAATCAGGCCTGTGTTTAAACCGGTTACTCCTCCCTGGAGTCTTAACCTTGTTCTTAAAGTTCTTCAGCAGGCTCCGTTTCAGCCTATGCATTCCTTAGATATTAAATTGTTATCTTGGAAGTTTTTGTTTCTTGTTGCTATTTCATCTGCTTGTAGAGTCTCAGAGCTCTCAGCATTACAGTATGAGTCTCCTTACCTTATTTTTCATTCGGATACAGTAGTTTTGCGTACTAAGTTAGGGTTTCTTCCTAAAGTAGTTTCAGATCGGAACATTAATCCGGAGATTGTTGTTCCTTTTTTATGTCCTAGCCCTTCTTCTCATAAGGAACGTGTGCTGCACAACCTAGACGTGGTGCGTGCATTGAAATTCTATTTACAGGCGACTAAGGATTTTCGTCAGTCTTCTGCTCTGTTTGTGGTTTTCTCTGGGAAACTTAAGGGGCAGAAATCTACGGCTACTTCTCTATCTTTGTGGCTGAAGAGTATCATTCGCTTGGTCTATGAAACTGCTGGACAGCAGCCTCCTGAGAGAGTTACGGCTCATTCTACGAGGGCTGTTTCCTCTACCTGGGCATTCAAAAATGAAGCTTCTGTGGAACAGATTTGCAAGGCTGCAACTTGGTCCTCTCTTCACACTTTTTCAAAATTCTATAAATTTGATAATTTTGCCTCGGCTGAGGCTTCTTTTGGGAGAAAGGTTCTTCAAGCAGTGGTGCCTTCTGTTTAAGTTCCCTGTCTTGTCCCTCCCTTATCATCTGTGTCCTCAAGCTTGGGTATTGATTCCCAATAGTAATTAGATGATCCGTGGACTCACTGTGTCAGCCAATAGAAATTAGGGCTGCTAAAATCCTATTGGCTGTTCAAATCAGCCAATAGGATTTAAGCAGCTCTCATTTTATTGGCTAATTCGAATTAGTTGATGGGGGCTTTTTTATTTTGATAGAGCTATTAGATTAGGTGTAATTCTTTTTTTATTTTTGATAATTTGTTATTTTTCGTAATTTAGTGTTTTTTTTGTAATTTAGTTAGTTTTTAATTTTTGTAATGAGATACTTTTTGTTAGTTTAATTTTAGTTTAATAATTATAATAGTTTAATTGTTAGTTTAAAATTATTTTTTTTAATTTGACAGGTAAGTTTTAATTTTATTTAAGATAGGGAAATTGTAATTTTAATATAAAGTTAGGGGGGGGGGCGTTAGGATTAGGGTTACTAGTTTAAATTAGTTTATTTCATTGTGGGGGGCTTTCGGTTTAGGGGTTAATAGGTTTATTATAGCGGCGGTGTGGGCGGACGGCAGATTAGGGGTTAATAATATTTAAATAGTGTTTGCGAAATGGTAGGGTGGCGGTTTAGGGGTTAATAAGTTTATTATGGTGGTGACAATGTTGGGGAGCGGCGGAATAGAGGTTAATACATTTTTTATGTGAGCGGCAGATTAGGGGTTAATAAATTTATTATAGTGTTTGCAATGTGGGAGGGCCTCGGTTTAGGGGTTAATAGTTTATGGGTGAATAGTGTACTTTGTAACAGTTATGAGTTTTATGCTACAGCTTTGTAGTGTAAAACTCATAACCAATGACTTTAGATGGCGGTACAGATCTTGTCGTTTTAGACTGTAACGCTCACTTTTTAGCCTCACCTCAAAACTCGTAATACCAGCGCTATGGGAATCCCATGAATAAACATAATTTTTACGTGTGCGGGACTGACGTTGCATTACAGGCTAAAAGGTGTGCGGTACAGCTATACTGACAACACTTGTAATAGATGCAGTCCTGTTTTAATGCTGAAAATGCCATATTTTCAGCGTTACAAGCCGCAACGCAAAACTTGTAATCTAGGTGTTAGTTTTTAAATGGTTTTATACTGGATTTTTAGATTATTATATGTGCATATTATTCTTTATAGTAGTGTCTATTACATGCAGTCAAATTAAAATTGGTGTATACTGTCCCTTTAAGCTTATTTGAGACAGATACATATATATAACTACTAATGTCAGCTTACATTGTAGTCTTAAAAACATCTATAACTGAATATCAGTTCTCCAAAGCATTATTCTAAATTAGAAAGTATATTAGCAGATTCAATATAGGAGACGCTTATAAGGTTACTGTCCAACCCTAGGATTAAACCTGGGACCTCAGCTTCCTGGGATTTTGCTTTAGCTGTGCGCTATCCTTGCATCTGGACTGCAGACTGTTTCTTTTGCCTAGTTTGCTTTTTGTTTTCCTGCACTTTGGGTCCACCTACCTGCAGCTGCTGGTAATTGGCATTTACTGTCTGCCTATATAAACCCAGCTCTTCCAGCAGTCATTGCCTGTTTATTGAGTTACTACTCAGGGTGTGCTGTGCTTTTTTGGATTGCTATTTGTTACAGACTTGGATTTGGATTCTGGACTTTTTCTCCGCCCCTTTGCTGTTGACTTTAGCACTGCAAAAAACAGAGAAAGATATTGCTTATTATTTTGAACACTTTGATCTTGGAACTGGACTATGCTTTGCTTTAACCCCTTGTACCTCGCTGGATATTTTGCCTTTCTTTTGCTGACCTGGATTGTCTTTGACTACGCTCAAGCCTGATTGTAACCAGAGCTTCAGGCTGGTTGTTACTCCACCTTAATCTCTGGGTTACTCTGTACCGTACCTATTCTTCGTGTAGGTATTGTATTTATCTGCCTGTCTCTCCACCTGGCACTGAGGCAGGTGTGACGGTATAAACAGGCCATGAAACCAGAGGAGATAGCGAAAGCTGTGACCTTACAAGGGAAAATGCTTGGAACCCACTCTACTCAACTACACGCATTGAATGATAAATTTGATCTTATTACTGCTATGCTGTCCTCTCTATGTAACCAGGGAGCCACTTCAGCAAATGCACCCCCATCTGCTTCATCTCCTGTAGATGCTATGACCTCCAGTTTAGATTCTTCTACTATTCCCAAGATTCCTATGCGTGAAAAATTTGATGGCTCTTCACAGGATTGCCGAGGCTTCTTAAATCAATGTACACTGCACTTTCGTAATAACTAAGCAATGTTTCAGTCTTCCCAAGCCAGAGTTACTTTCATCATCTGTTTGTTAAATGGTCAAGCACTAGCTTGGGTATCTCCTTTAATGGAGAACAATGAATCTATTCTGGATAATGCTGAAGATTTCATCTCTACTTTCACCTCTGTCTTTGATATCCCAGGCAGAACAGCCGTTCCTGAATCTTCTCTTCTATAGATTATTTTGCCAAGGTAATAGGCCTGTCTCCCAATATGCCATAGAGTTTTGAACTATTACCTCTGAGACTAATGTGGGCTCTGGAGCTCTAAAGGCAGCTTTCCGTAGAGGATTAGCCGATAGAATTAAGGATGAGATCACCTATAGAACAATCCCTGAATTGATAGAAGATGTTATAGCTTTCGGTATACGCTTGGAAAATCACTACCTAGAAAGACAGCGAGAAAGGGGAAGAGACTATCTCACCTCTGTCAGGCAACCTGTACGTTTAGCCCATCCCGTCCGGGGAAGAGACAGAGCTTAGTGGAGTCTGGAAAAGCCCCACTAAGTTAACATATCATGGTACCGCTAAAAATAAATGTAGGCTCAATACAACACCATTTGAAAGCCTTGGTAGACTCATATGCTGCAGGGATTTTTCTTGACTCCAACTTGGCCCAACAACTGCAACTTCCATCTTGTACTAAGTCACAGTTATTTAAAGTAGCCACTATCAATGGTCATCCTTTGTGATCTGTACTGGGGCACAATGATACTTTGCCTTTGCTAGTTACTGTTGATATTTTTCATCAAGAAGTCCTTATTTCACCTTATTGAATCTCCATTGTATCCCATAGTATTAGGATTACCCTGGCTGACTCTACATAATCCCCAGTTCCATTGGCCTTCTGGACAACTCTCTCAAAGGGGTGATTCCTGTTTTGGTACCTGTTTGAAACAACTCTTCCTTAGGAAACAGCATCTCATTTCTGCCATCACATCTGACTTGGGTATCCCTGAACCCTATAGTGAATTTACAGATGTTTTTGAGGAAAATGGGGCTGACAAATTGCCACCCCATCAGACTTATGATTGTAAGATTGACCTGTACCCTGGGGCACCTATCCCTAAGGGTAGAACTTACCCTCTCTCTCAAACAGAAACCAAAGCTATGGATGAATGAATTATATTAAGCAGAACCTGGCAAAGTGATTTATTCATCCATTTTGGTCACCTGTTTTGGCAGGTTTTTTTCTTTGTTGAAAAGAAGGATGGGAGTCTACGGCCTTGTATTGATTATAGAGTGCTTAATAAGATTACAATAAAAAAACGGTACCCTCTTCCATTGATTCCAGAGTTATTTGACCTTATTCGGGGGCCCAGGTTTACTAAATTGGATCTTTGTGGGGCCTATAACCTAGTCCGTATTCATCAAGGGCATGAATGGAAGACAGCCTTTAACACCTGGGCTGGTTATGCCCTTCAGACTATGCAAGGCTCTGGTGAATGATATCTTCCGGGATCTTTTCAACAAATATGTGCTAGTTTATTAGGAGGATATCTTGATCTTCTCTTACTCCATAAATGAGCACCACAGTCATGTGAAACCAGTCCTTTCTCGTTTACGTAACAACCACTTTTATGTTAAATTGTCGAAATGTGAGTTTGAAAGACAAGAGATCTCATTTTTGGGATATGTCATACCTAAAGAAGGATTTACCATGGATCTCAATAAATTACAGGCAATTGCTGATTGGCCTCAATGCACTACAGTCAGGGGAATCCAGCGCTTCATTGGCTTTGCCAATTGTTACTGGAAGTTTATTAAGGACTTTTCACAAATTATTGCCCCAATAACTGCACTTACATGCAAAGTGTCACGCCGCGCCTCTCTAGCCGTTGCTAGGGGCGTGGTGTCTCCTTTCCTGCTCGTCAGGGGCTGTGTCAGGTCCGGATGCGTGCGGCGCTGACGTCATCGCTGCACGCTCCTCTGTCCATGCCCGTCTGGATTCCTGTGGCGTGAATCCTGTGCCTATGTAAGTCCATATTAACTATCTATTACTGCCCAAGTATAGGTGTTACTTTGTGTGCTCCTGGGTGTGAAAGATTGTTACTGCTATATTACCTTATTGTGTTTGAACCCTGCCTGTCTGACTACCTGTTATACCCCTGAATTGCTGGATTGATATACTGCTGCTGAATTCTGCTTGTCTGACTACTCTACCTGTTTAACCCCTAAATTGCTGGACTGGTACTCTGCTGCTTAACTCTGCTTGTCTGACTACTCTGCCTGTTATACCCCTGAATTGCTGGATTGCTATACTGCTGCTGAACTCTGCTTGCCTGACTACTCTGCCTATTGACCCCTATTATTCTGGATTGCCTCTCTGTTGCCAAACCCTGCCAGCCTGACCATTCTAGTGGTTTGCCCTTGGACTGCTTTACCGTTGCCAAACCCTGCCTGCCAGACCATTCTAGTGGTTTGCCCTTGGACTGCTTTACCATTGCCAAACCCTACCTGCCTGACCATTCTAGTGGTTTGCCCTTGGACTGCTTTACCGTTGCCAAACCCTGCCTGACTGATCATTCTAGTGGTTTACCTTGGACTGTTCTACCATTGCTGCTGAAGACTACCCTGCCTGTGGTCAGTGCTGCTTCCATCATCTTGCTAACTTTCTCTGCTCTGGGATATTCCCTATCTTTCCGGCTCGATGCCGGGATAACAAGACTACTGGCCGAGTTCGGTCTGATAGAGGAGTATCCCACGAGCATTACATTATACTTGGGTCATGGAGCCAGATGAGGTGGCACGAGCGGTTTATCTTCAGGGACAGATATTGGGAACCCATACCACACAATTGCAGAATATGAATGCCAAGCTAGAGGCTATTACCGCTCAACTCTCTTTACTAGTTACAGCGAGGACTACTGCTCCTGTTGTTGTACCGCCAGTCTCTACTCCTAGTACCGCAGCTTCTTCCTCTGCTTCAAGAAGTATTCCCTGGATACCATTGCCTGACAAATATGAAGGTAATTCTGATTGCAGGAGTTTTCTTAACCAATGCAGGCTACACTTCCGCAATAATTCTCACACCTTTCAGTCTCACCAGTCAAGGGTCATCTTTATCATTTCCTTACTGAAAGATAAGGCCCTAGCCTGGGTCTCTTCTCTTTTGGAACAGAACGTTCCACTCCTGCATGATGCCGATGATTTCGTTTTTTGCATTATCTTCTGTGTTCGGGACTTCTGGCCATACCTCTGCTGGGAATTTTCTCTCCTGGACCTCCGCCAGGGCAATAGAACTGTGGCACAATTCGTCATCAAGTTTCACACCTTGGCACTTGAAACCACTTGGGATGACAGTGCTTTCAAGGCAGCCTTTACAACAGCTCTCCAACAAACTTGGTCCTAGATTAATTGTTCCCTACTGAAATGTACGACGAGTCTCTGACAGTCTTCAAACTAGCACTTAAATAATCTCTCCGTGTTTTTCCAGTATTTCACATGTTTCTGCTAAAACCAGCTGTTTTTAATAATTTGTCCTGAAATGTACCTCCACCTCCTCCAGTTACAGTTCATGGCCAGCCAGAATACATCATTTAAAAGATTCTGGGCTCCAGATATTATATTATTATTATTATTATCGATTATTTGTAAAGCGCCAACAGATTCCACAGTGCTATAAACAAATGCGGAGTACAACAAAACAATTATATGGGTAGAGGGCCGTGCCAAGAGTTGCACTGTTGTAGTCAACTCTTAAGGTGATCTACAAACAGTTGGACTCTTAGGCTTACATGCTAAGGGGGTAGAGGGGATAGCGATGGAGGAGAGGAACTGGTATAAAGAAATGTTAGCGTAGGTTGTATGCATCCCTGAACAGTAAAGTCTTTAGGGAGCGCTTGAAGTTTTCAAAACTAGTGGAGAGTCGTGTGGAGCGAGGCAGAGAATTCCACAAGATGTGAGCCAGTCTGGAGAAGTCCTGTAAACGGGAGTGTGACAAGGTAACAAGAGAGGAGGAGAGTAGGAGGTCATAAGCAGAGCGAAGGGGACGGGAGGGAGATTATCTGGAGAAAAGGTCTGAGATATATGGGGGGAGCAGTGCAGTTGAGGACTTTGTATGTCAGAGTGAGAATTTTGTGTTTGATCCTAGAGGCAAGAGGAAGCAAGTGAAGGGATTGGCAGAGAGGTGCAACAGATGAAGAGTGACGTGTAAGGAAGATGAGCCTGGCAGAGGCATTCATTATGGATTGTAAAGGAGCTAGGCAGCAGGTGGGGAGACCAGAGAGGAAAGAATTGCAGTAATCGAGGCGGGAAAGGATGAGAGAGTGGATTAAAATATTAGTTGTGTCTTGTGTAAGGAAGTGTCTAATTTTAGAGATGTTTTTAAGGTGGAAGCGACAGGCTTTAGCCAAGGACTGAATGTGAGGAGTGAAAGAAAGATCTGAGTCAAATGTGACACTGAGACATCGGGCATGCGGGGTAGGGGTAATGATGGAGTTGTCGACAGTTATAGAGAGATTGGGGGTGGAGATTTTGGAAGAAGGAGGGAAAAGAAGGAGGGAAAATAAGGAGCTCAGTTTTGGAGAGATTTAGCTTAAGGTAGTGAGAGGGACATCCAGGAAGAGATGTGAGAAAGACGGTTAGTGACACGGGTTAGCAAGGAAGGAGATCGGTCCGGTGCAGAGAAGTAGATTTGGGTGTCGTCGGCATACAAATGATATTGGAAACCGTGGGACTTTATTAGGGAACCTAGTGATGATGTGTAGATTGAGAAGAGAAGGGGACTGAGGACAGAGCCTTGCGGTACTCCGACAGAAAGTGGTGACAGGGCAGAGGAGGCCCCAGAGAAGGCTACACTAAAGGTACAGTTTGAAAGGTAGAAAGAGAGCCACGAGAGGGCTGTGTCACAGATGCCGAAGGATTGGAGGGTTTGGAGCAAAAGAGGGTGGTCAACAGTGTAAAAGGCTGCGGACAGATCAAGGAGGATAAGCAGAGAAAAGTGACCTTTTTATTTTACTGTAAGTAGGTCGTTGGTAACCTTAACAATTGCTGTCTCTGTGGAGTGATGGGGACAAAATCCAGATTCCAATGGGTCAAGGAGGGAGTTTGACGTAAGTAAATGGGATAGGCGTGCATATACTAGTTTTTCAAGAAGCTTTGAGGCAAGAGGGAGGAGGGAAATAGGGCGGTAGTTGGATGGAGAGGTGCATGTTTCAGAGATGAGGAAGAGGTTGAAAATGTGTGTGAGTATAGGGGTAATGGTAGCAAAGAGGGAGGGGAGTAGCTATGAGGGGATAGGGTCAAGGGGACAGGTAGTGAGGTGAGAGCACAGTATAAGTGCCGAAACTTCTTCCTCAGCAACAGGGGAGAGTGAGCTAAGTTTAAGGTTATATGGGTTGCGGTTGATTGAGGGAGTAAGAGAATGGAATTATGTTGAGAGCTGATTTCGTTTCTGATGGAGTCTATTCTGTAAATTAAGTGGCTGGCAAAGTCTTGAGCTGACACAGAAGTTGTAGTAGGAGGTGGGGGAGGGCGGAGAAGAGTATTGAAAGGGGAGAACAGACATTTTGGGTTTGAAGAAAGATTAGAGATAAGAGTAGAGAAGTAGTGTTGCTTATGGATATTAATGGCAGAATAGTAGGAGTTCAAGATGAATTTGTAATGAAGAAAATCAGCTGAACTCCGAGATTTTCTCCAGTGCCGCTTAGCAGTACATGAACATCTGCGTAGGTACAGTGTCAGAGGAGTATGCCAAGGCTGAGGATGAGTGTGTGATTTCCGAGCTATGGTAAGAGGGGCCAGATTGTTAAGGGTGGAATTATAGTGGCAGATAGATTGGTCAGGGCAGGAAAAGGAGAAGGGTGAGAGGAGAGATTCAAGGGAATTAGCAAGCTGTTGCTGAGCTAATGACATAATGCTTCTGTGAAGTTTAGTGTGAGGAGTAGAAGGAGGGAGAGTTGTAGGGAGGGATGATATGTTGCAAGTAAGGAGATGGTAGTCAGAAAGAGGAAAGGGGGAGTTTGTGAAGTTTGAGAGAGTGCATCGATAGCTAAAGATCAGGTCAAGGGAGTCATTATAGTCATTTACTCCAATACCTTGTCGACTGGAAGGGCTATTCTGTTGCGAATCGCTCCTGGGTTCCTTAAAAAAATGTTCATGCTCCAGCTCTCCTTAAAGCATTTCATCTTTCTCAGCCACATAAGCCTAGTGACCCTCAGAGAGGTCCTTGAGGAGGGGTACTGTCACACCCTGGGACCTCAGCTTCCTGGGCTTTTGCTTTAGCTGTGTGCTATCCTTGCATCTGGACTGCAACTATTTGTTACAGACTTGGATTTGGATTCTGGACTCTGCTTTTTCTCTGCCCCTTGGTACTTCATTGAATTTGCTGTTTACCTTATGTTTAAATATTTTTTATTGAGTTTTTTACAACATAAATATAACAAATTATAAACTGTTACATGAGGTAAATACATCAAGGCCCCTTTTAGTGGGGGGCAGTTGGCATCATACGATCGTATTAATACCTTTCATTATGGCATACAAACAAAAAAAAACCAAGGGGTGGAAGGAAAAAGAGGGGAAGGGGAAACCAGAAGAGGGAGGGATGGGACAGGGAAGGAAATTACCCTGAGTTTTCGAAAAGATTAAAACTGAATAACATATGGGCAAGGTTAGCCATATATCTATACATCAAAGAGATGAAAAGAGAAAAAAAAAAGAGAAAAAATAAATAAATTTCAAAACTAGGGAAAAAAAACAAATTTTGTACTCACATCGAAGTTGTATATATCAATATCAAATATCTTACGTTATGAAAGAAAGAAGCATTTAAAAATTGCTTTGTAGAGGCTACTTATTCTTTCTCGAGCCAACATACCGCTGCTATTGTGTATATATATTTTCTTCTGATCCAACCCCCAGATCAAGCGTCTGTACTGTATAGTGTTTAAATGGTAGTGGCGTTATTCAGGGCCCAATAGAACCAAACCCTCTCAAATGACTCTCTAGTATTCATGATCCATGAAGCTGACTCATACATTCTAAAAATATTGTTAATTTTATTCCTCACCTCCATCCATGTTGGTACCCCCGTTTTCCAGTGGTATGCTATTGCTATTCTTGTGGTCGTGCATAAGATTCTGATGAAGGCATTAATTTCTTATTATATTGTTTGAAACCTGTGTGTAATAAGGCCTGAGAAATATCAAGCTCTATCTCTTCCTCTAGGATAGAGCTAAGTAAAGTGGAGAGGGAATGCCATATCTGTTTTACCCCATCACAGTCCCACCACATGTGTTTAAAGGTGCCTATGCTCCCACATCCCCTGTAGCATAAGTTGGATGCCGCCTGTGACATATGAGAGGTAATATTTGGTGTGAGGTACCAGCAAAATGCTATTTTGAGAGTATTTTCACGTAGGTCTGCACTGATCAACCCTCTTCCCATGGAGCTAAATATATTCTCCCATGTATGTTTATCATATATGACATTAATGTCTTCTTCCCAGCTTCGCATCAAAGTTGTTTTAGGGGCATTGGGGTCTTTCTGTAGCGCTATATACAGAATAGAGATTGTATGTTTAGGCCTGGATGTTAGTGAGTATATGTTTTCCAGTGTTGTGGGGGAAGAGGCTCCCTCATTGCCCATATATTTACGGATGGAGGAGGACAACTGTAAGTATTGAAACCACCTTATATTTATCGGGGTCAGTTTATCTTGAATCTGAGTGTAGGTCATAAGTGTATTATTGAGTAAGGCGTCCGCTACTCTATACAGCCCTTTATTGGCCCATTTATCTATAGTGGTATAAAGTTCTTGAGGCATAATTTTCCTAAGTGGGATAATCACTGATCTCGAAGGTAGTATGTTGTGGTGATCTGTTATCCATTTTTTAACTTGTTTGGTGGATGCATGGATTGGTGATCTATATATAAGTGTATTACTTGTTTGGTCATTCTATAACATGTCATCTGCATTTGGTAGTCCCTCTATCCCCGCCTCTAACTTGGGCCAGATAATGTCCCCCTGTCTCCTCCCCATTAGTATTGTTTGTGATATTCTGGCTGCCTTGTAATAGTCAATTAGGTTTGGGACACCTACCCCTCCCAGAGTTTTGTGTTGTGTCAGAACCACTGAAGGGATTCTTGCTTTTTTGCTACCCCTAACATAGGCTATTAGTTCCTTCTGTAGTGTGGATAATTCTAAAATCGGGATTGGTAAAGGTAGTGTGCGGAATAGGTAAAGTAACCCTGCGAAAACATTCATTTTGACTGCGGAAAGTCGGTCGTACCAGTATGTCTCCTCCAACTCTGGAGGTCCTTTCTTATAGTTTTAAATAACGGAGTATAATTGTACTTATACAGTTGGTTGTATTGAGCTGTTAGCTGGATCCCCAGGTACCTTAGAGAGTGTTTCACCCATTTAAACTCAAAGTTAAGCTCTATGTTTTTCTTTGTATGGGGGGGTAAAGCTATTGGTAATGCCTCGCATTTCTCAAGATTGATTTTATATCCCGATATCTGTGAGAATCTACCGAGGAGATTGTATAAATTCGGGAGAGACAACAGGGAATTCGTAACGGTGACCAAAATGTCATCTGCAAAGAGGGTGAGTTTGTATTCTTGATTAGCTATAGTGGCGCCGGCGATATCCGGGTATAGTCTTATTCTAGCTGCTAGGGGCTCTATGCATAGCGCAAATATCAGGGGAGACAGAGGGCACCCCTGTCTTGTCCCATTCCTTATGGGAAAAGGTTTAGATCTATATCCTGCCGATACAACCTGTGCAGTGGAACTAGAGTAAATTGCCTGAATTGCTTTAATAAAGGGACCATCAAACCCCATCTATCCTATCAAATGCCTTCTCCGTGTCCAAAGATAGGAGCAGAGAAGGCGTTTCCTCCCTTCCCAGGTGTTCTATAATATTTATCATTCTTCTTATGTTATCCGGGGCCTCCCTATTTGCTATAAATCCCACCTGGTCCGGATGGACAAGTGAGGGCAATATAGTTTTTAAGCGATTGGCCAATATCTTGGTGAATATCTTCAGATCCTGATTAATGAGCGATATAGGGCGATAACTGGCGCAGAGTTTGGGATTTTTCCCTGTTTTAGGAATGACCACAATTTTAGCCCCCAGTAATTCCTTTGGTATTTCCCGGCCCTCTAAGAAATGATTACAGAATTTTGTGAGATGAGCTAATAATGTTGTACGAAATAGCTTATAATAATCCCCCGGGAAGCCGTCTGGTCCCTCTGCATTTCCCACTTTCAATTCTTTTATAACCAGTATAACCTCTATTGGAGATACGGGGGCATTTAGGATAATTTTGTCCTCATCTGAGATAACCGGAAGATGTGCATCAGTTAAAAAGTTATGTGTGTCTTTTGTAATAGATGGTGAGTGTTTAGTTTTGTGACCATCATAGAGTTGGCCATAGTACCTTGCGAATTCATCTACTATCTCCTGAGGAGATGCTGTCGTATCTCCATTGGCTAGCTGTAGGGAGGGAATAGCCATGGCTCTATTTCTCTCCTGTAGTTTGTGCGCCAAATATATGTCTGGTTTATTGGCAAATATGAAATATTGTACTTTCAGTTTATGTAGTGTTTTAGTGGCATTTGTAGTCAGTAAGTTAGCTAATGTGGTTCTTTTTGCCTGTAAGGTTCTTAAGGTATTCTCATTATGTGTAAGTCTGTGTGACTTCTCTAAAGTGGCTATCTCTTGGTGGAGTGTAGATATCTGTTTTCGACATTGTCTGGTATGTGCCGCCTTCCCTTGCATTAGTATTCCCCTAAGATATGCTTTGTGGGCCGCCCATGTATATAAAGGGTTGGAGGTGGTATCTATATTTATGTCCCAGTACTCTTTGAGATATTTCAGGACCTGGTCTTGTGCTAGGGGCTGCTGAAAATATTGCGGGTCATAAGACCACGACTTTTCCCGCTTATGATCTTGTATCCCATCTAAAGATAGCGTCAGTATGGAGTGGTCAGACCAAACGCAGGGGTGAATTTCAGAAGATAGTAAGATCGGGTGAAAGATTTGGCTGGTATAGATATAATCAATTCTTGTATAAGATTTATGCGCAGCGGAATAATAGGTGGTGTCGTTTGTAGTTCCATATAAGGCCTGCCAGGTATCTATAAGAGTGTGGGATGCCAGGTGTTCCTGAATGTGCTTTATATCCCGGTTGTGTTGCTGTTTTTTATGTGATAAAGTCTCTCGACTGGGTGTCTGGATCGGAGATAAGTTAATGTTAAAATCTCCTGCTACTATAATTTATTTGGGACCACTGAGTTAGAAGATGCGATATATAGGCAAAGAATTCTGTCTGTTTCGTATTAGGTGCGTATATATTGCAAAGTACTATGTCTGTATTATCAATTTGACATTTAACTATTAAATATCTCCCCTCCTCATCTGTGGTTATGGATTCAAGTTCAAAGTTAAGGACCGAGTGAATCAAAATGGAGACTCCTCTTTTTTTGGTAGAGGCTGTGGCATGGTAATGTTGTTGAAAGTGTCTGGACCAATATTTAGGAACCTGATTATTAAGAAAGTGAGTCTCCTGTAAGAAAAGAATATTGGCTTTGATATTTATACAGGGAGTGCAGAATTATTAGGCAAATGAGTATTTTGACCACATCATCCTCTTTATGCATGTTGTCTTACTCCAAGCTGTATAGGTTCGAAAGCCTACTACCAATTAAGCATATTAGGTGATGTGCATCTCTGTAATAAGAAGGGGTGTGGTCTAATGACATCAACACCCTATATCAGGTGTGCATAATTATTAGGCAACTTCCTTTCCTTTGGCAAAATGGGTCAAAAGAAGGACTTGACAGGCTCAGAAAAGTCAAAAATAGTGAGATATCTTGCAGAGGGATGCAGCACTCTTAAAATTGCAAAGCTTCTGAAGTGTGATCATCGAACAATCAAGCGTTTCATTCAAAATAGTCAACAGGGTCGCAAGAAGCGTGTGGAAAACCCAAGGCGCAAAATAACTGCCCATGAACTAAGAAAAGTCAAGCGTGCAGCTGCCAAGATGCCACTTGCCACCAGTTTGGCCATATTTCAGAGCTGCAACATCACTGGAGTGCCCAAAAGCACAAGGTGTGCAATACTCAGAGACATGGCCAAGGTAAGAAAGGCTGAAAGACGACCACCACTGAACAAGAAACACAAGCTGAAACATCAAGACTGGGCCAAGAAATATCTCAAGACTGATTTTTCTAAGGTTTTATGGACTGATGAAATGAGAGTGAGTCTTGATGGGCCAGATGGATGGGCCCGTGGCTGGATTGGTAAAGGGAAGAGAGCTCCAGTCCGACTCAGACGCCAGCAAGGTGGAGGTGGAGTACTGGTTTGGGCTGGTATCATCAAAGATGAGCTTGTGGGGCCTTTTCGGGTTGAGGATGGAGTCAAGCTCAACTCCCAGTCCTACAGCCAGTTTCTGGAAGACACCTTCTTCAAGCAGTGGTACAGGAAGAAGTCTGCATCCTTCAAGAAAAACATGATTTTCATGCAGGACAATGCTCCATCACACGCGTCCAAGTACTCCACAGCGTGGCTGGCAAGAAAGGGTATAAAAGAAGAAAATCTAATGACATGGCCTCCTTGTTCACCTGATCTTAACCCCATTGAGAACCTGTGGTCCATCATCAAATGTGAGATTTACAAGGAGGGAAAACAGTACACCTCTCTGAACAGTGTCTGGGAGGCTGTGGTTGCTGCTGCACGCAATGTTGATGGTGAACAGATCAAAACACTGACAGAATCCATGGATGGCAGGCTTTTGAGTGTCCTTGCAAAGAAAGGTGGCTATATTGGTCACTGATTTGTTTTTGTTTTGTTTTTGAATGTCAGAAATGTATATTTGTGAATGTTGAGATGTTATATTGGTTTCACTGGTAAAAATAAATAATTGAAATGGGTATATATTTGTTTTTTGTTAAGTTGCCTAATAATTATGCACAGTAATAGTCACCTGCACACACAGATATCCCCCTAAAATAGCTGTAACTAAAAACAAACTAAAAACTACTTCCAAAACTATTCAGCTCTGATATTAATGAGTTTTTTGGGTTCATTGAGAACATGGTTGTTGTTCAATAATAAAATTAATCCTCAAAAATACAACTTGCCTAATAATTCTGCACTCCCTGTATATTGGTTCATTGCCACTCGTCTCTTTACATCACTATTCAGGCCTCTCACATTGTGAGAAATTAATTTTAGGGGCTATCTAAGTTGGTATAGGATGTATCATAAATATATTGGGACATAGTTTGAGAAGGTGTGTGCATCTGGAATTTCTCTGACCGGGCTAAGCCTCTATCCATTCTAAGACTGTTTCATCTGGGCGTGTGTGATGTGCTACAACAGTATGTGGCTCTAAAAGGAGAGTGTAGTAAGTAGTGTGAGTACAATAACAAATTAGTAAATTAACCATAGAAAAAAAACATAATAATTCCCTCACATGAGGGCAAGATAATAAGATAAATAACCTTAACATTTTAAATTTAAGTAACTGTGCAAGTGCTATAACTATGCAATAGAGAACAAGAACAACGGGCGTCCCTGTCTCTTCTACAGGCACATGGTAACTGCAGTTCATCTTTCTCCCAACTCCCTGCTTTACCCCATTACCTGCAGACATCTTCATATATAACCTGATGGTCTATACAGGGAGTCCCGTAGCATACCTATTAAGCTTACAAAACTTCCATAGCTGGTAGCACAGCTACCACCTACTCATTAGAGAGTCAGATAAAAGGGTACTTCATGTGAGATAGCTATGTTCCTCCTGCTTTTGTAGACTTGTGGCTTTCATTTCTTTTTCTTCCAGAGATAAAAAAAGATTTCCCAGAAGGAAGATGTGTTTCACTTATTCTTAGAACGTTTTTTACTGACTGTTTTCCATCTAGGAATGGTGTTTGATTTCAGAGATGCCTGGGGTTCCAGTTGTAGGGCCGAGACCGGCAGATCAGGCATTTTTGGTGTTTCTAGCCCCAGTCGTTGGCATAAGTCGGGATGTCTGCAGCTTCCTTGATAGTCACAGTTAAGTTGTCCTTCAAAATATACAGAGCGAAAGGGAACCCCCATTTGTATTGAATCTGTTGTTTTCTCAATAGCTGAGTTAAGGGCGAAAAGAGTTCCGCCTTTGAAGAGTCCTAAAGGATAGGTCTTGATAGAATTGAACAACTGACCCCTGGAATTTGAACGTAGGAGCATTTCTAGCTGCTGAGAGTATTAGCTCCTTGTCTTGGAAGAGCAGCATCTTCACTATTACATCTCGTGGCGGAGCCTCCCCTCTTTCCATAGTAAAATCACTGTTTCCTTTATTTCCAGTTATGCTTCTGAAGTGTTGTTGTAGATAGGTAGGTAGATCTTTACCATCCACTGTCTTCGGGATACCTTTTAGCCTTAGATTGCTTCTTCTACTCCTGTTCTCCAGATCTTCAATCTTGTCTTGCATCTCTATGAACAGTTGGTGATGTGAGGCAATGGTTTGTGAAAGTCCATTCATATCCTCTGGCAGTCCTGCTAAAGTATAGTGTTAATCCTCCAATTGGCCTTATAAACCCAAGAGGGTGTTAATTCAGCATCAAAGTGTCCCAAAGGATATAGTCAGCTAACTGGATGTGTGCAGCTAATTTCCTTCTGTTACGTTTTGGGAGATAGGCCCCGGAGTGTTTAAAACTTGTTTCTGTCAATAGATACGTTCAATCTCACCATTAGTTGTCTCCTGGGGTCTCCTTTATAGCACTCCTGTAATCGGATGGGTCACTTGTTTCTTTGTTCCTCTTTTTAGGGCCGGAGGTTCCGGAGTAGGCCGCAGCCGCTGCCTTTCCTAGAAATCTGCTGGTTCTCGTTTGTGGGTATATCGGAAATCGGCAGGTATCCACTCCAAAGTTGTACCGGATAGTCCCTGTTAGTATATCTATCACCTAGTGGGCTTTTTACGGTGATATTCCTCAAATAAAGGTGTAAAACTAGTGTTATTTGTCACTTTCTGTGCAGAGCTAAACAGAAGTGCTGCTTCTCCCTTTGCTGGCAAACTCCGCCTCTCGAATTTGCTGTTTACTTTAAAGGGACAGTCAAGTAAAAGAAAAATAGGACATGTAATTTTAAACAACTTTCCATTTTACTTTTATCACCAATTTCCTTACTTGTGGAATATTAACCTCCTGCTAACAGGAAGTGGCAAAGAGCACCACAGCAGAGCTGTATACATAGACCCTCCCTTCCCCTCCACCTACAGTCATTCTCTTTGCCTGTGTTATACTAGGACTATTGTCCAATGCTATAAGCATTGAGGTATGTTCAGTCTTTTTTCTAAGGAGACCTGTTATATCAGAATAGCTGGCATTTTATTATTTGCTAAAAAAAGGGGGTTAAAAAAGGTGTGTTACTTTAAATCCTTTACTAAACATTTTTCATTTGACATATTGGGTGTTTGTAAGGGACACTGGGAGAGGCAGCTCGTTATCTGACGCGCAGTATACTTTGACTCAGAAGGCAACAGGCATGAGCTCTGGTTAGGCCTAAACTTATGCTCTGATGTCTGGTTCATGGTAGAGTCATTTTTCCAGTACTTTAAGGGCAGGTAGGCACCACAGCAGAGCTGTGGCGAGGTGCAGGGGTCATTTTGTCAAACATATTGTTTTTTCTACTATAAATGTCCTGTAAGGGTTAATTTTGCCTATTGCTCTTAGGTGCAATAATTTTTGGGCACATTAAACATGTTTTTCTAATCGGATTTCGTTATTTAGCTTTTATAAGCAGTTTTAGAAAAATTGTACACTTTTTATTTTTTTAAAGGCGCAGTACATTTTTTGAAAAAAATTGTTGAAAGTGTTTAACAACTTTTAAGATTATTGTTAGTCTGTTCAACATGTCTGACATTGAGGATACTAATTGTTCTATGTGTTTAGAAGCCATTGTGGAACCCCCACTTACGTTGTGTACCTCTGGTACTGAAAGGGCCTTACAATGTAAAGAAGCATATTTTAAATAAAGAAAGTGTGCCTAAGGATGATTCTCAGTATGAAGAGAATCAGGATGTGCCATCCAATTCTCCCCAAGTGTCACAACCTTTAACACCCACACAAGCAACGCCAAGTACTTCTAGTGCGTCTAATGCTTTCACTCTGCAGGAAATGGCTGCAGTTATGTCAACTACTCTCACAGAGGTATTATCCAAATTACCAGTGTTACAGGGTAAATGCAGTAGGTCAGGTATTAATGTAAATACTGAATCCTCTGATGCTTTATTAGCTATTTCCGATGTACCCTCACAGTGCTCTGAGTTGGGGGTTAGGGAATTGCTGTCTGAGGGTGAACTTTCAGACCAAGGAAATATGTTACCTCAGACAGATTCGGACGTTATGTCTTTTAAATTTAAGCTTGAACACCTACGTCTGTTACTTAGGGAGGTTTTAGCGACTCTGGATGATTGTGACCCTATTATAATACCACCAGAGAAATTGTGTAAGATGGACAAATATCTAGAGGTGCCTACTTACACTGATGTTTTTCCGGTTCCTAAGAGAATTTCGGAAATTGTTAAAAAGGAATGGGATAGACCAGGTATACCGTTCTCTCCTCCTCCTTTTAAGAAAATGTTTCCCATATCAGACACCATTCGGGACTTGTGGCATACGGTCCCTAAGGTGGAGAGAGCTAAGCGTACAACTATACCTATTGAGGATAGTTGTGCTTTCAAAGACCCTATGGATAAAAAATTAGAGGGTCTTCTAAAGAAATTATTTATTCATCAAGGTTTACTTTCTCTTGTAAGGTGTATCCAGTCCACGGGTTCATCCATTACTTGTGGGATATTCTCCTTCCCAACAGGAAGTTGCAAGAGGACACCCACAGCAGAGCTGTCTGTATAGCTCCTCCCCTAACTGCCACTCCCAGTCATTCTCTTGCAACTCTCGACAAGAAAGGAAGTATCAAGAGATATGTGGTGACTTAGTGTAGTTTTACCTTCAATCAAGAGTTTATTTTTAAACGGTACCGGCGTTGTACTTTTTTTCTCTCAGGCAGAAATTAGAAGAAGAGTTCTGCCTGGAGATTTGATGATCTTAGCAGTTTGTAACTAAGGTCCATTGCTGTTCTCACACATAACTGATGAATATGGGAAAAACTTCAGTTGGGGGAACGGCCTGCAGATTACCTGCTTTGAGTTATGTTCAGTATTTTTATTTCTAGAGAGAGGAATAAGTTCTAGAAAATGCTGACAGAGCCTTGTGTATTTGAGGTAAGCCTGATGCAGTGATTTAACAGTGACTGGGATCATGCTTACATAACAGGATAATACTCATGTTAATATTCATATTGTTTAGTGACAAAACGTTTACATGATTTCAAAAATAGGACGTTTTTTTCTCTGAGGGACATAAGTCTTTATTTGGGGCCTAGTTTCCACATGGCTAGTCAGATACTCCCAGGAGTATTTTCTTAAGGCCCCTCTGACATCCAGTACATGGTGGGAGGGGCCTATATTAACTGTGCAGTTTTAATTCAGACTGAGACATCCAGCTTCCCTAGAAGAGTCCCCTGGCATCTGAGAACCATTTCAAAAGGGTTATTTCTGCACAAAATCGTTTTTATGGGCAGGTAGGAGCCTCAGCAGAGCTGTGGCATGGTGCTCAATTGATTTTTAACGTTTTTTTAACGTTTTTCAATCTGGCTTGGGGCCTAAGGGGTTAATCATCCATTTGCAAGTGGGTGCAATGCTGCTTTAGTCCCTTATTCACACTGTAAAAATTTCAAAGATTTTACTGTATTTTTTCACTGTTTTGCAGTTTATGTGCTAGTTTTTTTCTCTTAAAGGCACAGTAACGTTTTTGTTTAATTGCTGTTTCACCTTTATTAAAGTGATTTCCAAGCTTGCTTGTCTCATTACTAGTCTGTTAAACATGTCTGACATAGAGGAAACTCCTTGTTCAATATGTTTGGAAGCCATTGTGGAACCCCCTCTTAGAATGTGTACCAAATGTACTGAAATTTCTATAAACTATAAAGACCATATTATGGCGCTTAAAGATTTATCTCCAGGGGAGTCTCTGACTGAAAAGAGGGAGATTATGCCATCTAACTCTCCCCATGTGTCAGAACCTATAACTCCCGCTCAAGTGACGCCAAGTACATCTAGCGCGTCTAATTCTATTACCTTACAGTACATGGCGGCAGTTATGAATGCTACCCTCACAGAGGTATTCTCCAAACTGCCAGGGCTACAAGGAAAGCGAGACAGCTCTGGGGCTAGAATTAATACAGAGCTTTCTGACGCTTTATTGCCTGTGTCCGATATACCCTCACAATGCTCAGAAGCCGAGGCAGGTGAGCTTCTATCTGTAGGTGACATTTCAGACTCAGGGAAGGCGTTACTTCAATCTGATTCTGAGATGACAGCGTTTAAATTTAAGCTTGAACACATCCGCATATTGCTTAGGGAGGTTTTAGCGACTCTGGATGACTGTGACCCCATTGTGGTTTCAGAGAAATTGTGTAAAATGGACAAATACTGCAGTACCTGTTTACACCGATGTTTTTCCAGTCCCTAAGAGGTTTTCAGAAATTATTACTAAGGAATGGGATAGACCAGGTGTGCCGTTCTCTCCCCTCCTGCTTTTAAAATGATGTTTCCCATAGATGCCACCATACGGGACTCGTGGCAGATGGTTCCTAAGGTGGAGGGAGCAGTCTCCACCCTAGCTAATTGTACAACTATCCCCGTCGAGGACAGTTGTGCTTTCCTAGATCCTATGGATAAAAAATTGGAGGGTCTCCTTAAGAAAATTTTTATACATCAAGGTTTTATTTTCCAGCCTCTTGCATGCATTGCCCCAGTTACTGCTGCAGTGGCTTTTTGGTTTGAGTCTCTTGAGGAGGCTCTACAGGTGGAGACCCCGTTAGACGATATTCTAGACAGGATTAAAGCTCTTAAGTTAGCTAACTCCTTTATTTCTGACGCCATTTTTCATCTAGCCAAGCTAATGGCTAAGAATTTAGGTTTTGCCATTTTGGCGCGTAGGGTGCTATGGCTTAAGTCCTGGTCAGCAGACGTTACTTCAAAGTCTAAGCTTCTTAACATCCCCTTCAAGGGACAGACCCTATTCGGGCCCGGTCTGAAGGAGATCATTTCTGATATTACTGGAGGAAAAGGTCACGCCCTTCCTCAGAATAGGTCCAATAAGTTAAGGACCAAACAGAATAATTTTCATTCCTTTCGAAACTTCAAGAGTGGCGCAGCTTCAGTTTCCTCTAATGCAAAACAAGAGGGAAATTTTGCCCAGTCCAAACCAGTCTGGAGACCTAACCAGGCTTGGAATAAGGGGAAGCAAGCCAAGAAACCTGCGGCTGCCTCTAAGACAGCATGAAGGAGTAGCCCCCAATCCGGGACTGGATCTAGTGGGGGGCAGACTCTCTCTCTTCGCCCAGGCTTGGGCAAGAGACGTCCAGGATCCCTGGGCATTAGAGATTGTTCCCAGGGATATCTTCTGGACTTCAAAGCTTCATCTCCAAAGGGGAGATTTCATCTCTCACAATTATCTGTAAACCAGATAAAGAGAGAGACATTCTTATGTTGTGTTCAAGACCTGCTGGTTATGGGAGTGATCCATCCAGTTCCAAGGGAGGAACAGGGGCAGGGCTTCTATTCAAATCTGTTTATAGTTCCCAAAAAAGAGGAAACTTTCAGACCAATCTTGGATCTCAAGATCCTAAACAAATTTCTCAGGTTATCCGAACCATCCTCCCAATGATCCAGGAGGGTCAATATATGACTACCGTGGACTTAAAGGATGCTTATCTCCACATTCCGATTCACAGAGATCATCATCAGTTCCTCAGATTCGCCTTCTTAGACAGGCATTACCAGTTTGTGGCTCTTCCCTTCGGGTTAGCCACAGCACCAAGAATCTTTATGAAGGTTCTAGGGTCCCTACTGGCGGTTCTAAGGCCACGGGGCATAGCGGTGGCTCCTTACCTAGACGACATTCTGATACAGGCATCGACTTTTCAAATCGCCAAGTCCCATACGGACATTGTTCTGGCCTTTCTGAGGTCTCACGGGTGAAAGGTGAACGAAGAAAAGAGTTCTCTCTCCCCTCTCACAAGAGTTTCCTTCTTAGGAACACTGATAGATTCAGTAGAAATGAATTTTTTTCTTACAGAGGTCAGGTTATCAAAGCTTCTAACTTCCTGCCGTGCTCTTCATTCCACTTCTCGGCCGTCAGTGGCTCAGTGTATGGAAGTAATCGGCCTAATGGTAGCGGCAATGGACATAGTTCCGTTTGCCCGCCTACATCTCAGACCACTGCAACTTTGCATGCTCAATCAGTGGAATGGGGATTACACAGATTTGTCCCCTCTGCTAAATCTGGATCAAGAGACCAGGGATTCTCTTCTCTGGTGGTTCTCTCGGGTCCATCTGTCCAGGGGAATGAGTTTCCGCAGGCCAGAGTGGACTATAGTGACGACAGATGCCAGCATTCTGGGCTGGGGCGCAGTCTGGAACTCCCTGAAGGCTCAGCTTTCGTGGACTCAGGAGGAAGCCCTCCTTCCGATAAACATTCTGGAACTGAGAGCAATATTCAATGCTCTTCAGGCTTGGCCTCAATTAGCTGCGGTCAGGTTCATCAGATTTCAGTCGGACAATATCACGACTGTAGCCTATATCAACCATCAGGGGGGAGAAGAAGCCCCCTGGCAATGTTGGAGGTTTCAAAGATAATTCTATGGGCAGAGGTTCATTCTTGCCAACTCTCAGCTATCCATATCCCAGGAATAGAGAACTGGGAGGCGGATTTTCTAAGTCGGCAGACTTTTCATCCGGGGGAGTGGGAGCTCCATCCGGAGGTATTTGCCCAGCTGATTCAACTATGGGGCAAACCAGAAGTGGATCTGATGGCGTCTCGTCAGAACGCCAAGCTTCCCTGTTACGGGTCCAGGTCAAGGGATCCCTAGGCAGCGCTGATAGATGCTCTAGCAGTGCCCTGGTCCTTCAGCCTGGCTTATGTGTTCCCTCCATTTCCTCTCCTCCCTCGTCTGATTGCCAAGATCAAGCAGGAGAGAGCTTCAGTGATTTTGATAGCACCTGCGTGGCCACGCAGGACTTGGTATGCAGATCTGGTGGACATGTCATCCCTTCCACCATGGACTCTGCCGCTGAGGCAGGACCTTCTACTCCAAGGTCCATTCAAACATCCAAATCTAATTTCTCTGCAGCTGATGGCTTGGAGATTGAATGCTTGATTTTATCAAAACGTCGTTTCTCTGAGTCGGTCATTTATACCTTAATTCAGGCTCGAAAGCCTGTCACCAGGAAAATCTATCTTAAGATATGGTGTAAATATCTTCATTGGTGTGAATCCAAGGATTACTCATGGAGCAAAGTCAGGATTCCTAGGATATTATCCTTTCTCCAAGAAGGATTGGAGAAGGGATTGTCAGCTAGTTCTTTAAAGGGACAGATTTCTGCTCTGTCTATTCTTCTGCACAAGCGTCTGGCAGATGTTCCAGACGTTCAGGCGTTTTGTCAGGCTTTGGTTAGAATCAGGCCTGTGTTTAAACCTGTTGCTCCGCCATGGAGTTTAAATTTAGTTCTTAAAGTTCTTCAAGGGGTTCCGTTTGAACCTCTGCATTCCATAGATATCAAACTTCTATCTTGGAAAGTTCTGTTTTTGGTAGCTATCTCTTCGGCTCGAAGAGTTTCAGAGTTATCTGCCTTACAGTGTGATTCTCCTTATCTGATCTTCCATACAGATAAGGTAGTTTTGCGTACCAAACCTGGGTTTCTTCCTAAGGTGGTATCTAATAAGAATATTAATCAGGAGATTGTTGTTCCATCACTGTGTCCTAATCCTTCTTCAAAGAAGGAACGTCTATTACACAATCTTGACGTGGTTCGTGCTTTAAAGTTTTATTTACAAGCTACTAAGGATTTTCGTCAAACATCTGCATTGTTTGTTGTCTACTCTGGACAGAGGAGAGGCCAAAAGGCTTCGGCATCTTCTCTTTCTTTCTCCAACATAGGTGTGTCCGGTCCACGGCGTCATCCTTACTTGTGGGATATTCTCTTCCCCAACAGGAAATGGCAAAGAGCCCAGCAAAGCTGGTCACATGATCCCTCCTAGGCTCCGCCTTCCCCAGTCATTCTCTTTGCCGTTGTACAGGCAACATCTCCACGGAGATGGCTTAGAGTTTTTTAGTGTTTAACTGTAGTTTTTATTATTCAATCAAGAGTTTATTTTAAAATAGTGCTGGTATGTACTATTTACTCTGAAACAGAAAAGAGATGAAGATTTCTGTTTGTAAGAGGAAAATGATTTTAGCAACCGTTACTAAAATCGATGGCTGTTTCCACACAGGACTGTTGAGAGGAATTAACTTCAGTTGGGGGAACAGTGAGCAGACTTTTGCTGCTTGAGGTATGACACATTCTAACAAGACGATGTAATGCTGGAAGCTGTCATTTTCCCTATGGGATCCGGTAAGCCATTTTTATTACAGAAAGAAAAAAAGGGCTTCACAAGGGCTTTTTAAGACTGTAGACATTTTCTGGGCTAAATCGATTTATATATAAACATATTTTATACTCCATAGCCTTGAGGAATTATTTTAATCTTGGGAATTATGTAAAATAACCGGCAGGCACTGTATTGGACACCTTATTCTCTAGGGGCTTTCCCTAATCATAGGCAGAGTCTCATTTTCGCGCCTCTATTGCGCACTTGTTTTTGAGAAGCATGACATGCAGATGCATGTGTGAGGAGCTCTGATACATAGAAAAGACTTTCTGAAGGCGTCATTTGGTATCGTATTCCCCTTTGGGCTTGGTTGGGTCTCAGCAAAGCAGATACCAGGGACTGTAAAGGGGTTAAATATAAAAACGGCTCCGGTTCCGTTATTTTAAGGGTTAAAGCTTCCAAATTTGGTGTGCAATACTTTTAAGGCTTTAAGACACTGTGGTGAAATTTTGGTGAATTTTGAACAATTCCTTCATACTTTTTCGCAATTGCAGTAATAAAGTGTGTTCAGTTTAAAATTTAAAGTGACAGTAACGGTTTATTTTAAAACGTTTTTTGTACTTTGTTATCAAGTTTTTGCCTGTTTAACATGTCTGAACTACCAGATAGACTGTGTTCTGAATGTGGGGAAGCCAAGGTTCCTTCTCATTTAAATAGATGTGATTTATGTGACACAAAATTTAGAGAAAATGATGCCCAAGATGATTCCTCAAGTGAGGGGAGTAAGCATGGTACTGCATCATCCCCTCCTTCGTCTACACCAGTCTTGCCCACACAGGAGGCCCCTAGTACATCTAGCGCGCCAATACTCCTTACTATGCAACAATTAACGGCTGTAATGGATAATTCTATCAAAAACATTTTAGCCAAAATGCCCACTTATCAGCGAAAGCGCGACTGCTCTGTTTTAGAAAATACTGAAGAGCATGAGGACGCTGATGATATTGGTTCTGAAGGGCCCCTACCCCAGTCTGAGGGGGCCAGGGAGGTTTTGTCTGAGGGAGAAATTTCAGATTCAGGGAAAATTTCTCAACAAGCTGAACCTGATGTGATTACATTTAAATTTAAATTGGAACATCTCCGCGCTCTGCTTAAGGAGGTGTTATCCACTCTGGATGATTGTGAGAATTTGGTCATTCCAGAGAAACTATGTAAAATGGACAAGTTCCTAGAGGTCCCGTGGCCCCCCGAAGCTTTTCCTATACCCAAGCGGGTGGCGGACATTGTAAATAAAGAATGGGAAAGGCCCGGTATACCTTTCGTCCCTCCCCCCATATTTAAAAAATAGTTTCCTATGGTCGACCCCAGAAAGGACTTATGGCAGACAGTCCCCAAGGTCGAGGGGGCGGTTTCTACTCTAAACAAACGCACCACTATACCCATAGAAGATAGTTGTTCTTTCAAAGATCCTATGGATAAAAAATTAGAAGGTTTGCTTAAAAAGATGTTTGTTCAGCAAGGTTACCTTCTACAACCAATTTCATGCATTGTTCCTGTCACTACAGCCGCGTGTTTCTGGTTCGATGAGCTAGAAAAGGCGATCAATAATAATTCTTCTTATGAGGAGATTATGGACAGAATTCATGCTCTCAAATTGGCTAATTCTTTCACCCTAGACGCCACTTTGCAATTGGCTAGGTTAGCGGCGAAAAATTCTGGTTTTGCTATTGTGGCGCGCAGAGCGCTTTGGTTAAAATCTTGGTCAGCGGATGCGTCTTCCAAGAACAAATTGCTTAACATTCCTTTCAAGGGGAAAACGCTGTTTGGCCCTGACTTGAAAGAGATTATCTCTGATATCACTGGGGGCAAGGGCCACGCCCTTCCTCAGGATAGGTCTTTCAAGGCCAAAAATAAACCTAATTTTCGCCCCTTTCGCAGAAACGGACCAGCCCCAAGTGCTACGTCCTCTAAGCAAGAGGGTAATACTTCTCAAGCCAAGCCAGCCTGGAGACCAATGCAAGGCTGGAACAAAGGAAAGCAGGCCAAGAAACCTGCCACTGCTACCAAGACAGCATGAGATGTTGGCCCCCGATCCGGGACCGGATCTGGTGGGGAGCAGACTCTCTCTCTTCGCTCAGGCTTGGGCAAGAGATGTTCTGGATCCTTGGGCACTAGAAATAGTCTCCCAAGGTTATCTTCTGGAATTCAAGGGGCTTCCCCCAAGGGGGAGGTTCCACAGGTCTCAATTGTCTTCAGACCACATAAAAAGACAGGCATTCTTACATTGTGTAGAAGACCTGTTAAAAATGGGAGTGATTCATCCTGTTCCTTTAGGAGAACAAGGGATGGGGTTCTACTCCAATCTGTTCGTAGTTCCCAAAAAAGAGGGAACATTCAGACCAATCTTAGATCTCAAGATCCTAAACAAGTTTCTCAAGGTTCCATCGTTCAAAATGGAAACCATTCGAACAATTCTTCCTCCCATCCAGGAAGGTCAATTCATGACCACGGTGGATTTAAAGGATGCGTATCTACATATTCCTATCCACAAGGAACATCATCGGTTCCTAAGGTTCGCATTCCTGGACAAGCATTACCAGTTTGTGGCACTTCCATTCGGATTAGCCACTGCTCCAAGGATTTTCACAAAGGTACTAGGGTCCCTTCTAGCGGTGCTAAGACCAAGGGGCATTGCAGTAGTACCTTACTTGGACGACATTCTGATTCAAGCGTCGTCCCTTCCTCAAGCAAAGGCTCACACGGACATTGTCCTGGCCTTTCTCAGATCTCACGGGTGGAAAGTGAACGTAGAAAAAAGTTCTCTATCTCCGTCAACAAGGGTTCCCTTCTTGGGAACAATAATAGACTCCTTAGAAATGAGGATTTTTCTGACAGAGGCCAGAAAATCAAAACTTCTAAACAAGTAGATCAGAGGACCAGAGATTCACTCCGTTGGTGGCTGTACCTGGACAACCTGTCACAGGGGATGAGCTTCCGCAGACCAGAGTGGGTCATTGTCACGACCGACGCCAGTCTGGTGGGCTGGGGCGCGGTCTGGGGACCCCTGAAAGCTCAGGGTCTTTGGTCTCGGGAAGAATCTCTTCTCCCGATAAATATTCTGGAACTGAGAGCGATATTCAATGCTCTCAAGGCTTGGCCTCAGCTAGCAAAGGCCAAGTTCATACGGTTTCAATCAGACAACATGACGACTGTTGCGTACATCAACCATCAGGGGGGAACAAGGAGTTCCCTGGCGATGGAAGAAGTGACCAAAATCATTCAATGGGCGGAGACTCACTCCTGCCACTTGTCTGCAATCCACTTCCCAGGAGTGGAAAATTGGGAAGCGGATTTTCTGAGTCGTCAGACATTTCATCCGGGGGAGTGGGAACTCCATCCGGAAATCTTTGCCCAAATTACTCAATTGTGGGGCATTCCAGACATGGATCTGATGGCCTCTCGTCAGAACTTCAAGGTTCCTTGCTACGGGTCCAGATCCAGGGATCCCAAGGCGACTCTAGTAGATACACTAGTAGCACCTTGGACCTTCAAACTAGCTTATGTATTCCCGCCGTTTCCTCTCATCCCCAGGCTGGTAGCCAGGATCAATCAGGAGAGGGCATCGGGGATCTTGATAGCTCCTGCGTGGCCACGCAGGACTTGGTATGCAGACCTGGTGAATATGTCATCGGCTCCACCATGGAAGCTACCTTTGAGACGAGACCTTCTTGTTCAAGGTCCGTTCGAACATCCGAATCTGGTCTCACTCCAACTGACTGCTTGGAGATTGAACGCTTGATCTTATCAAAGCGAGGGTTCTCAGATTCTGTCATTGATACTCTTGTTCAGGCCAGAAAGCCTGTAACTAGAAAAATTTACCACAAAATATGGAAAAAATATATCTGTTGGTGTGAATCTAAAGGATTCCCTTGGGACAAGGTAAAAATTCCTAAGATTCTATCCTTTCTTCAAGAAGGTTTGGAGAAAGGACTATCTGCAAGTTCCTTGAAGGGACAGATTTCTGCCTTGTCTGTGTTACTTCACAAAAAGCTGGCAGCTGTGCCAGATGTTCAAGCCTTTGTTCAGGCTCTGGTTAGAATCAAGCCTGTTTACAAACCTTTGACTCCTCCTTGGAGTCTCAATTTAGTTCTTTCAGTTCTTCAGGGGGTTCTGTTTGAACCCTTACATTCCGTTGATATTAAGTTATTATCTTGGAAAGTTTTGTTTTTGGTTGCAATTTCTTCTGCTAGAAGAGTTTCAGAATTATCTGCTCTGCAGTGTTCTCCTCCTTATCTGGTGTTCCATGCAGATAAGGTGGTTTTACGTACTAAACCTGGTTTTCTTCCGAAAGTTGTTTCTAACAAAAACATTAACCAGGAGATAGTCGTGCCTTCTTTGTGTCCGAATCCAGTTTCAAAGAAGGAACGTTTGTTGCACAATTTGGATGTTGTCCGTGCTCTAAAATTCTATTTAGATGCTACAAAAGATTTTAGACAAACATCTTCCTTGTTTGTTGTTTATTCTGGTAAAAGGAGAGGTCAAAAAGCAACTTCTACCTCTCTCTCTTTTTGGATTAAAAGCATCATCAGATTGGCTTATGAGACTGCCGGACGGCAGCCTCCTGAAAGAATCACAGCTCATTCCACTAGGGCTGTGGCTTCCACATGGGCCTTCAAGAACGAGGCTTCTGTTGATCAGATATGTAAGGCAGCGACTTGGTCTTCACTGCACACTTTTACTAAATTTTACAAGTTTGATACTTTTGCTTCTTCTGAGGCTATTTTTGGGAGAAAGGTTTTGCAAGCCGTGGTGCCTTCCATTTAGGTGACCTGATTTGCTCCCTCCCTTCATCCGTGTCCTAAAGCTTTGGTATTGGTTCCCACAAGTAAGGATGACGCCGTGGACCGGACACACCTATGTTGGAGAAAACAGAATTTATGTTTACCTGATAAATTACTTTCTCCAACGGTGTGTCCGGTCCACGGCCCGCCCTGGTTTTTTTAATCAGGTCTGATAATTTATTTTCTTTAACTACAGTCACCACGGTATCATATGGTTTCTCCTATGCAAATATTCCTCCTTTACGTCGGTCGAATGACTGGGGAAGGCGGAGCCTAGGAGGGATCATGTGACCAGCTTTGCTGGGCTCTTTGCCATTTCCTGTTGGGGAAGAGAATATCCCACAAGTAAGGATGACGCCGTGGACCGGACACACCGTTGGAGAAAGTAATTTATCAGGTAAACATAAATTCTGTTTTTTGGCTGAGAAGCATAATCCGTTTAGCTTATGAGACTGCTGGCCAGCAGCCTCCTGAAAGAATTACAGCTCATTCCACTAGAGCGGTAGCTTCCACAAGGGCTTTTAAAAATGAGGCCTCTGTTGAACAGATTTGTAAGGCGGCGACTTGGTCTTCGCTTCATACTTTTTCTAAATTCTACAAATTTGACACTTTTGCTTCCTCTGAGGCTATTTTTGGGAGAAAGGTCTTGCAGGCAGTGGTGCCTTCCGTTTAAGTTCCTGCCTTGTCCCTCCCTTCATCCATGTCCTAAAGCTTTGGTATTGGTATCCCACAAGTAATGGATGAACCCGTGGACTGGATACACCTTGCAAAAGAAAACAAAATTTATGCTTACCTGATAAATTTATTTCTCTTGTGGTGTATCCAGTCCACGGCGCGCCCTGTCACTTTAAGGCAGGTGTTTTTTATTTTTAAACTACAGTCACCACTGCACCCTATAGTTTCTCCTTTTTTTTTTTGCTTGTCTTCGGTCGAATGACTGGGAGTGGCAGTTAGGGGAGGAGCTATATAGACAGCTCTGCTGTGGGTGTCCTCTTGCAACTTCCTTTTGGGAAGGAGAATATCCCACAAGTAATGGATTAACCCGTGGACTGGATACACCACAAGAGAAAGAAATTTATCAGGTAAGCATAAATTTTGTTTTTACAACCTACGGCTTGTATTGTTCCAGTAACTACTGCAGCAGATTTTTGGTTTGAGGCTCTAGAAGAGTCTCTGAAGGTTGAGACTCCATTAGATGATATTCTGGATAGAATTAAGGCTCTCAAGCTAGCTAATTCTTTTATTACTGATGCTGCTTTTCAAATTGCTAAATTAGCAGCAAAAAATGCAGGTTTTGCCATTCTGGCGCGTAGAGCGTTATGGCTCAAATCTTGGTCTGCTGATTTGTCATCAAAATCTAAGCTTTTGACTATTCCTTTTAAGGGTAAGACCCTTTTCGAGCCTGAATTGAAGGAGATCATTTCTGACATTACTGGAGGTAAAGGCCATGCCCTACCTCAGGATAAGTCTGTTAAAATGAGGGGTAAACAGAATAATTTTCGTTCCTTTCGAAACTATAAAGGAGGACCCTCTGCTTCTTCTTCCTCCACAAAGCAGGAAGGGAATTTTGCTCAATCTAAGTCAGTCTGGAGACCCAACCAGACTTGGAATAAAGGTAAACAATCCAAGAAGCCCGCTGCTGTTTCCAAAACAGCATGAAGGGGTGGCCCCCGATCCGGGACCGGATCTGATAGGCTGCAGACTTTCTCTCTTTGCTCAGGCTTGGGCAAGAGATGTTCAGGACTCCTGGGTACTGGAAATAGTGACCCACGGGTATCAACTAGAATTCAAGGACTTTCTCCCAAGGGGGAGATTTCATCTTTCACGATTATTTGTAGACCAGATAAAAGGAGAGGCGTTCTTACACTGTGTAAAAGACCTCTATACCATGTGAGTAATTTGTCCTGTTCCAAAGCCGGAACAGGGACAGGGGTTTTACTCAAATCGTTTTGTAGTTCCCAAAAAAGAAGGAACTTTCAGACCCATTTTAGATCTCAAGTGTCTAAACAAATTTCTCAGAGTCCCATCGTTCAAAATGGAGACTATATGAACAATCTTACCAATGATTCAGGAGGGTCAATATATGACTACCGTGGACTTGAAGGATGCATACCTTCATATCCCTATTCACAAGGATCATCATCGATTCTTAAGGTTTGCCTTCCTGGACAAACATTATCAGTTCGTGGCTCTTCCTTTCGGTCTTGCCACGGCACCCAGAATTTTCACAAAGGTTCTAGGGTCTCTTTTAGCGGTTCTCAGACCGCGGGGCATAGCAGTAGCGCCTTATCTGGACAATATTCTGATTCAGGTGTCGAATTATCAATTGACATAATATCACACGGACATAGTAGTGTCTTTCCTGAGATCTCACGGTTGGAAAGTGAACATAGAAAAGAGTTCATTAGTTCCACGGACAAGGGTTCCCTTCTTGGGGACTCTTATAGACTCGGTAGACAGAGGTCAGAAAGACAAAGATTCTGAATACTTGCCGAGCACTTCAGTCCATTCATCGGCTATAAGTGGCTCAGTGCATGGAAGTCATTGGATTAATGGTAGCGGCAATGGATATAATTCCGTTTGCCCACTTTCATCTCAGACCACTACAGCTGTGCATGCTCAGACAGTGGAATGGGGATTATGCAAATTTATCTCCTCAGATAAATCTGGATCAAGAGACCAGAGACTCTGTTCTTTGGTGGTTGTCGCCGGATCATCTGTCCCAGGGGACTTGTTTCTGCAGACCCTCGTGGGTGATAGTGACAACGGATGCCAGCCTTCTGGGCTGGGGTTCAGTCTGCAATTCCCTGAAGGCTCAGGGTGTTTGGACTCAGGTGGAGTCTCTACTTCCAATTAATATTCTGGAACTGAGAGCAATATTCAATGCACTTCAGGCGTGGCCTCAGTTGGCTTCGGCCAAATTCCTCAGGTTCCAGTCGGACAACATCACGACTGTGGCATATATCAATCATCGGGGGGAACAAGGAGTTCCTTAGCGATGATAGAAGTATAAAAGATAATCCGATGGGTGGAGACTCACTCTTGTTATCTGTCGGCAATCTACATCCCAGGAGTAGAAAATTGGGAAGCGGATTTTCTAAGTAGTCAGACTTTTCATCCGGGGGAGTGGGAACTCCATCCGGAGGTATTTGCCTCACTGATTCTCAGATGGGACAGACCAGAGTTGGATCTAATGGCGTCTCGACAGAAGGCCAAGCTCCCAAGATACGGATCCAGGTCAAGAGATCCACAGGCCGAACTGATAGATGCCCTGGCAGTGCCTTGGAAGTTCAGCCTAGCTTATGTGTTTCCACCATTTCCTCTCCTTCCACGCATGATTGCTCGAATCAAACAGGAGAGAGCTTCAGTAATCCTGATAGCGCCTGCATGGCCATGCAGGACTTGGTATGCATATCTAGTGGACATGTCCTCTCTGCCACCGTGGAAACTTCCATTGAGACAGGACCTTCTCATTCTAAGTCGTCTGCAGCTGACTACTTGGAGATTGAACGTTTGATTCTATCTAAGCGAGGATTCTCTGATTCGGTCATTGATACTTTGATACAGGCTAGAAAGCCTGTTACTAGAAAAATCTATCATAAGATATGGCGTAAATATCTTTATTGGTGTGAATCCAAGGGTTACTCATGGAGTAAAACTAGGATTCTGTCTTTTCTCCAAGAAGGATTGGAGAAAGGGTTATCAGCAAGTTCTTTAAAGGGGACAGATTACTGCTTTGTCAATTTTGCTTCACAAACGTTTGGCAAATATGCAGGATGTTCAGTCTTTTTGTCAGGCTTTAACTAGAATTAAGCCTGTATTTAGACCTATTACTTCTCCCTGGAGTTTGAATTTAGTTCTTAGAGTTCTTCAAGGGGTTCCGTTTGAACCCATGCATTCCATAGATATTAAATTGTTATCTTGGAAAGTTCTGTTTTTGGTTGCTATTTCTTCTGCTCGAAGAGTTTCTGAGCTTTCAGCATTACAATGTGATTCACCTTATCTTATATTTCATTCTGATAAGATGGTTTTACGTACCAAACCTGGATTTCTTCCTAAGGTTGTTTCAAATAAGAACATTAATCAGGAAATTGTTGTTCCCTCCTTGTGTCCTAATCCTTCTTCCAAGAAGGAGCGTCTGTTACATAATCTGGACGTGGTCCGTGCCTTGAAGTTTTACTTACAGGCAACCAAGGATTTCTCCAACATTGGTGTGTCCGGTCCACGGCTTCATCCTTACTTGTGGGATATTCTCTTCCCCCACAGGAAATGGCAAAGAGAGCACCCAGCAAGAGCTGTCCACATAGCTCCCCCTCTGGCTCCGCCCCCCAGTCATTCTCTTTGCCACTCTGAACAAGTAGCATCTCCACGGGGATGGTAAAGAGTATGTGGTGTTAGTTGTAGTTTTTTATTCTTCTATCAAGAGTTTGTTATTTTAAAATAGTGCCGGTTTGTACTATTTACTCTAAAACAGAAAAGAATGAAGAGTTCTGTTTAAAGAGGAGTAGGATTTTAGCAGCAGTAACTAAAATCAATTGCTGTTCCCACGCAGGACTGATGAGCACAGAGAACTTCAGTTGGGGGGAACAGTTTGCAGACTTTTCTGCTCAAGGTATGATCAGTCATATTTCTAACAAGACATGTTAATGGTAGAAGACTGTCAGTTTTCCCTTAAGGGGTAAGTAAGCCATTTTCTTAGACTCATAACAGATTAAGGCTTACAAATGGGCTATACACTGGTTGACACTATTGTGGGCTAAATCGATTGTTTTATTTCATATTTTAATGGCATTTAGAGTGTTTTGTGCACTTAAAAGCACTTTTGGGAACGTTTTTTATCGCCTGGCATTGAGTTAGACGGCTATTTCAGTCAGGAAGGCTCCTTCACTCTGGTATGCAGAGGAAGGAGGCCCCGTTTTCGCGCCTCAATTGCGCAGTTTACTTCCATGGCAGTGCATGCAGCTTCATGTGAGGGGTCCTGTGACATACTAAAATGGACTCTGGAAGGTTTATTTCATTGCTGAATAACTCTCAGGGAAGGTAAAAAGCTGCAGCAAGGCTGTGGCTGTGATTGTAGTGTACTAAAATGGGAGTGATAAACCCAGTTCCAACAGTGGAACAAGGTCTGGGTTTTTACTCAAACCTGTTTGTAGTTCCCAAAAAAGAGGGAACTTTCAGGCCAATTCTGGATCTAAAAATTCTAAACAAATTCCTCAGAGTTCCATCGTTCAAAATGGAAACCATTCGGACAATTTTACCAACAATCCAGGAGGGTCAATATATGACTACCGTGGACTTAAAGGATGCGTACCTGCATATTCCTATCCACAAAGATCATCATCAGTTCCTGAGGTTCGCCTTCATGGACAAACATTACCAGTTCGTGGCTCTTCCGTTCGGTTTAGCCACTGCTCCCAGAATCTTAACAAGGTGCTAGGGTCCCTTCTAGCGCTTCTACGACCGAGGGGCATTGCTGTAGCACCTTACCTAGACGACATTCTAATCCAAGCGTCGTCTCTTTCCAAAGCAAAGGCTCATACAGATATTGTTCTAGCCTTTCTCAGATCTCACGGGTGGAAGGTGAATGTAGAAAAGAGTTCCCTGTCTCCGTCAACAAGAGTTCCCTTTTTGGGAACAATAATAGATTCTTTAGAAATGAAGATCTTCCTGACAGAGGTCAGAAAGTCAAAGCTTCTAAACGCTTGTCAAGTTCTTCACTCTATTCTTCAGCCTTCCATAGCTCAGTGCATGGAAGTAGTAGGATTGATGGTTGCAGCAATGGACATAGTTCCTTTTGCTCGAATTCATCTAAGACCATTACAACTGTGCATGCTCAATCAGTGGAATGGGGACTATGCAGACTTGTCTCCCCAGATTCAAGTAGACCAGGTAACCAGGGATTCTCTCCGCTGGTGGTTGTCTCACGATCAACTGTCTCAGGGAATGAGTTTCCGCAGACCAGAATGGGTCATTGTCACGACCGACGCCAGTCTCTTAGGCTGGGGTGCGGTCTGGGACTCTCTGAAAGCTCAAGGTCTATGGTCTCGAGAAGAGTCTCTTCTTCCGATAAACATTTTAGAACTGAGAGCGATATTCAATGCGCTCCTGGCGTGGCCTCACCTAGCAAAGGCCAAATTCATAAGGTTCCAGTCGGACAACATGACGACTGTAGCGTACATCAATCATCAGGGGGGAACAAAGAGTTCCTTAGCGATGAGAGAGGTATCCAAGATCATCAAATGGGCGGAGGATCACTCCTGCCACCTATCTGCAATTCACATCCCAGGAGTGGACAACTGGGAGGCGGATTATTTGAGTCGTCAGACTTTTCATCCGGGGGAGTGGGAACTCCACCCGGAGGTTTTTGCCCAGTTAACTCAACTATGGGGCATTCCAGATATGGATCTGATGGCGTCTCGCCAGAACGCAAAGGTTCTTCGATACGGGTCCAGATCCAGGGATCCCAAGGCGACACTGGTGGATGCATTAGTGGCGCCTTGGTCGTTCAGCCTAGCTTATGTATTTCCACCGTTCCCTCTCCTTCCCAGGCTTGTAGCCAGGATCAAACAGGAGCAGGCCTCGGTGATTCTAATAGCCCCTGCGTGGCCACGCAGGACTTGATATGCAGACCTGGTGAATATGTCATCGGCTCCACCATGGAAGCTACCTTTGAGGCAGGATCTTCTAGTACAAGGTCCGTTCGAACATCCAAATCTAGTCTCTCTCCAACTGACTGCTTGGAAATTGAACGCTTGATTCTATCTAAGCGTGGGTTTTCAGATACAGTCATAGATACTCTGGTTCAAGCCAGAAAACCTGTAACTAGGAAGATTTACCATAAGATATGGCAAAAATATATCTGTTGGTGTGAATCCAAGGGATTCCCTTGGAGTAGAATTAAAATCCCTAGGATACTTTCCTTTCTCCAAGAAGGTCTGGATAAAGGTTTGTCAGCTAGTTCCTTAAAAGGACAGATATCTGCTCTGTCTGTTTTGTTACACAAACGTCTGGCAGCAGTGCCAGATGTACAGGCGTTTGTACAGGCGTTAGTTAGAATCAAGCCTATTTACAGACCCATGACTCCTCCTTGGAGTCTAAATTTAGTTCTTTCAGTTCTTCAGGGGGTTCCGTTTGAACGTTTGAACCCATGCATTCCATAGATATTAAGTTACTATCTTGGAAAGTTCTGTTTTTGGTTGCTATTTCTTCTGCTAGAAGAGTTTCTGAATTATCTGCTTTGCAGTGTACTTCTCCCTATCTGGTATTCCATACAGATAAGGTAGTTTTACGTACCAAGCCTGGTTTTCTTCCAAAGGTCGTTTCCAACAGGAATATTAACCAGGAAATTGTTGTTCCTTCTCTATGTCCGAATCCAGTTTCAAAGAAGGAACGCTTGTTACACAATCTAGATGTGGTCCGTGCTTTAAAGTTCTATTTAGAAGCAACAAAGGATTTCAGACAGACATCATCCTTGTTTGTTGTGTATTCTGGTAAGAGGAGAGGACAGAAAGCTACTGCTACCTCTCTTTCTTTTTGGCTAAAAAGCATCATCCGATTGGCTTATGAGACTGCCGGACGGCAGCCTCCTGAACGAATTACAGCTCATTCTACTAGAGCTGTGGCTTCCACATGGGCTTTCAAGAATGAGGCTTCTGTTGATCAGATCTGTAAGGCAGCGACTTGGTCTTCTCTGCATACTTTTGCCAAATTTTACAAATTCGATACTTATGCTTCTTCGGAAGGCTATTTTTGGGAGAAAGGTTTTGCAAGCCGTGGTGCCCTCCGTTTAGGTAACCTGGTTTGCTCCCTCCCTTCATCCGTGTCCTAAAGCTTTGGTATTGGTTCCCACAAGTAAGGATGAAGCCGTGGACCGGACACACCAATGTTGGAGAAAACAGAATTTATGTTTACCTGATAAATTTCTTTCTCCAACGGTGTGTCCGGTCCACGGCCCGCCCTGGTTTTTAATCAGGTTTGAAAAATTTCTTTCTTTATACACTACAGTCACCACGGCACCCTATAGTTTCTCCTTTTTCTCCTAACCGTCGGTCGAATGACTGGGGGGCGGAGCCAGAGGGGGAGCTATGTGGACAGCTCTTACTGGGTGCTCTCTTTGCCATTTCCTGTGGGGGAAGAGAATATCCCACAAGTAAGGATGAAGCCGTGGACCGGACACACCGTTGGAGAAAGAAATTTATCAGGTAAACATAAATTCTGTTTTCCGTCAATCATCTTCATTATTCATTGTTTATTCTGGAAAGCATAGCGGTCAGAAAGCTACGGCTACCTCTCTTTCTTTTTGGCTGAGAAGTATCATCTGCCTGGCATATGAGACTGCTGGACAGCAGCCTCTTAAAGAATTACGGCTCATTCTACTAGGGCGGTGGCTTCCACTAGGGCTTTTAAAAACGATGATTTGTAAGGCTGCGACTTGGTCGTCCCTTCATACTTTTTCCAAATTTTACAAATTTGATACTTTTGCTTCTTCTGAGGCTGTTTTTGGGAAAAAGGTTCTTCAAGCAGTGGTGCCTTCCGTTTAGGTTCCTGTCTTGTCCCTCCCTTTCATCCGTGTCCTATTGCTTTGGTATTGGTATCCCACAAGTAAGGATGAAATCCGTGGACTCGTCATATCTTTGTAAAAGAAAAGTAAATTTATGCTTACCTGATAAATTTATTTCTGTTCTTTTTAAGACAGTTTTATTGTTTGTAAACTTCAGTCACCTCTGCACCTTTTAGCCTTACCTTTTCTCTTCCTAAACCTTCGGTGGAATGACTGGAGGTGGAGGGGAAGGGAGGGGCTATATATACAGCTCTGCTGTGGTGCTCTTTGCTACTTCCTGTTAGCAGGAGGTTAATATTCGACAAGTAAGGATGAAATCCGTGGACTCGTCATATTGTAAAAGAAATAAATTTATCAGGTAAGCATAAATTTACTTTTTGCTTTGTTCTCTTGGTATTCTTAGTTGAAAGCTAAACCTAGGAGGTTCATATGCTAATTTCATAGATCTTAAGGCCTCCTCTAATCTGAAAGCATTTTGACAAATTTTCATTACTAGAGGGCGTTAGTTTGTGCTTCATATAAATAACATTGCACTCACGCACGTTAAGCTCCTAGGAGTGAGCACTTTAAACAACAAAAATTCTGGTGTTGACTGTCCCTTTAATCTTGAAACTGGACTTTGACTACGCTTTGCTTTAACCCCTTGTATCTTGCTGGATATTTCTGTTGCTGACCTGGATTGTCTTTGACTACTACGCTCAAGCTTGACCCCTTGTGACTGTTTCCTGTACTTTACCGGATTTTATCCTTTTCCAGTACTAGTTTTCATTGCTCAGTATTCCCAGATTTATCTAGTACTGTACAGTCCAGACTGTGTCCAGAGCTTCAGACTGGTTGTTACTCCTGTCTCCACCTTACTCTCTGGGTTACTCCGTACCGTACCTATACTTTGTGTAGGTATTGTATTTAACTGCCTGTCTCTCCACCTGGCCTAGGGCAGGCGTGACAGTTACCTTAAGCATATTAAATAAAAAAACAGCCAATTGTTTAAAACATGGAAGATCAGATTGTCTAATGAGATCTTGACTGCCTAATGTTGTGGTACCTGTGTGTAGGAGTCAGAAACCTAGAGTCATAAGATACTGACTGCAGATTAGATCCTACGTTATAAAAGTGATGCAGGACTAAAATTTAAGAGAATAGAAAGTTGGAATACAAATTGTATTATTAAAAAAAAAAAAAAAACACAACAAATGTCCAGATATTGACAGTATCAAATAATAATGAAAGTAGTGTAAAGGGTATATCTATGCACTCTCAGTAATAGGTGGAAAATTGGCAAATTACAATTGTGATATTGGATAGAGGATCTATAAATTATTTCTTTATTCATGGCTCACCTATAGTAAATAGAATCCACTAAAATAATAAGACATGGGTTGTTTAAATATGAGCCATATATGTTCCCCAGATTAAAGTATATCTAATAGTATGACATAGAATTAAACCTAAAATAGGCTAAGTTGAAATAAAGGTAAGCAGAAGCAGAGGCAGAGCAAATCTCTTCAACCATTATAGATATATAGATTTCAAAAATGATCATGTTCGCAGGAGAAGTAAGATAGAATAAGGCTAAGAACCGGCTCCTCGTCATAGATGATCTATTAAAATAGTAAAGCTGTATTAAATGGCCGGTCTATCCCCATGCCTGACCAATCAGCAGAAATAGGCTAAATTTAAATAAAGATAAACAGAGGCAGAGCAAATCCCTTCAACCATTATATCTATAAAAATATATATCTAAATGTATACAAATGTAGATACTTTCAGAAATTATCTTGTTCGCAGGAGAAGTATGATAGAATAAGGCTAAGAGCTGGCTCCTCGTCATAGAGGATCTATTACAATAGTAAAGCTGTATTAAATGGCCGGTCTATCCCCATGCCTGATCAATCATCCAATACCTCTCCTGAATTTCAAAAGCTATACAGAGCTGTGCTCAAACACTTTGAAGGAGAAATATAGTGATCATGTCCAAATAATGATCTTGACACCTAGCTGAATCTTCCAGTAGGCTTTGTTGCCAAATAAATTGCGGTGCTGATAGATAATACATGCTTCGAGTGCGGTTTCCCCATGATGTTAAACCCTTTTAGAGTCTGTTGGGAGAGCAGCCGCTCAATTGACACCTGTAACATAATAGTCTATAAATAGGAGAACATGGAAAAATAAATGCAACTTTATATGTATTAAGGGACAAAATGGCTGGCACAGCATGACCTAACATTCTTCTCAGGAAGACGCTTTAACCTGTTTTTCTTAAAATGTGTTGTATCCAGAGATTTCCTGTTAAAATATTTACTAGCAGAAAATGGACAGACAATGGAGGACAAACAAATATAGATAAGAAATATACCTTTCTAAAACTTGAGTAAAGAAATACACTGCATACCTGGGGAAATAGTATTGTGTTCTAAATGCTTGTTTGGGTTTTTGTACACCTCTCAGAAACACGTATTTGGAGAGCATACACCCTTTCTCTGACTACAATGGATACTAAATCTAATACAATTCAATTTGCATCACCTAATAATATCCATGAGAATAATAGTGTTGATTCCAAGCACTTCCAATTGTGTATAAATCTAAAATCACATAAGGATATCTCAAGGTGTCTGTTGTATGCATTTGTATACATAAAGTACAGATATGTATGTATGGATAAAGGTGCGTACACAACTAGATTTAGAAATATATATATATATATATATATATATATATATATATATATATATATATATATAGGCTATGTACACTCACCTGCCACTTTATTAGGTACATCTCTTCAATTGCTTGGTAACACAAATTGCTAATCAGCCAATCACATGGCAGCAACTCAGTGCATTTAGGCATCTAGACGTGGTGAAGACGACTTGCTGAAGTTCAAATCGAGCATCAGAATGGGGAAGAAAGGGGATTTAAGTGACTTTGAACGTGGCATGGTTGTTGGTGCCAGACGGGCTGGTCTGAATATTTCAAAAACTGCTGATCTACTGGGATTTTCACACACAACCATCTCTAGGGTTTACAGAGAATGGTCCGAAAAAGAGAAAATATCCAGTAAGCGGCAGTTGTGTGGATGACAATGCCTTGATGTTAGAGGTCAGAAGAGAATGGGCGGACTGGTTCGAGATGATAGATAGGCAACAGTAACTTAAATAACCACTCATTACAACCAAGATATGCAGAATACCATCTCTGAACGCACAACACGTCGCACCTTGAAGCAGGTGGGCTACAGCAGCAGAAGACCACACCGGGTGCAACTCCTGTCAGCTAACAGGAAACTGAGGCTACAATTCGCACATGTTCACCAAAATTGGACAATAGAAGATTGGAAAAACGTTGCCTGGTCTGATGAGTCTTCATTTCAGGTGCGACATTCAGATGGTAGGGTCAGAATTTGGTGTAAACAACATGAAAGCATGAATCCATCCTGCCTTGTATCAACAATTCAGGCTGGTGGTGGTGTAATGGTGTGGGGGGTATTTTCTTGGCACACTTTGGGCTCCTTAGCACCAATTGAGCATCGTTTAAACATGGCCTACCTGAGTATTGTTGCTGACCATGTCCATACCTTTATGACTACAGTGTACCCATCTTCTGATGGCTACTTCCAGCAGGATAATGCACCATGTCACAAAGCTCAAATTATCTCAAACTGGTTTCTTGAACATGACAATGAGTTCACTGTACTCCAATGGCCTCCACAGTCACCAGATCTCAATCCAGTAGAGCACCTTTGGGATGTGGTGGAACGGGAGATTGGCATCATGGATGTGCAGCCGACAAATCTGCAGCAACTGCGTGATGCTTTCATGTCAATATGGACTAAAATGTCTGAGGAATGTTTCCAACACCTTGTTTTATCTATGCCATGAAGAATTAAGGCAGTTGTGATGGCAAAATGGGTTCAACCCAGTACTAGCAAGGTGTACCTAAAAAAGTGGCCGGTGTACTGCTCACTTTGACTAGACCACTAAGCTCATTAACCAATCTATATCAAACGTTAAGGGACTTTTCAGAAATCTTAGGATATAAAGTTAATATTGATAAATGTGAGGCACTACCCATTTCGATTTCCACCCACACCAAGAAACGTATTGAGATCAACTTCGATATCACCTGGACTAAACACTCACTAACTTACCTGGGCATTAAATTATCAGACACCTACAATTCACTATATAACTTAAACTATATACCACTCTTTAACCCCTTAATGACCACATCACTTTTCCATTTTCTGTCCGTTTGGGACCAAGGCTATTTTTACATTTTTGAGGTGTTTGTGTTTAGCTGTAATTTTCCTCTTACTCATTTACTGTACCCACACATATTATATACCGTTTTTCTCGCCATTAAATGGACTTTCTAAAGATACCATTATTTTCATCATATCTTATAATTTACTATAAAAAAAATTATAAAATATGAGGAAAAAATGGAAAAAAACACACCTTTTCTAACTTTGACCCCCAAAATCTGTTACACATCTACAACCACCAAAAAACACCCATGCTAAATAGTTTCTAAATGTTGTCCTGAGTTTAGAAATACCCAATGTTTACATGTTCTTTGCTTTTTTTGTAAACTATAGGGCCATAAATACAAGTAGCACTTTGCTATTTCCAAACCATTTCTTTTCAAAATTAGCGATAGTTACATTAGAGCACTGATATCTTTCAGGAATCTCTGAATATCCATTGACATGTATATATTTTTTTTTAGTAGACAACCCAAAGTATTGATCTAGGCCCATTTTGGTATATTTCATGCCACCATTTCACCGCCAAATGCAATCAAATAGAAAAAATTGTTCACTTTTCACAAATTGTTTCACAAACTTTTGGTTTCTAACTTAAATTATTTACAAACAGCTTGTGCAATTATGGCATAAATGGTTGTAAATTCTTCTCTGGGATCCCCTTTGTTCAGAAATAGCAGACATATATGACTTTGGTGTTGCTTTTTGGTAATTAGAAGGCCGCTAAATGCCACTGCGCACCACACGTGTATTATGCCCAGCAGTGAAGGGGTTAATTAGGGAGCATGTAGGGAGCTTTTTGGGGTAGTTTTAGCTTTAGTGTAGTGTAGTAGACAACCCCAAGTATTGATCTAGGACAATTTTGGTATATTTCATGCCACCATTTCACCGCTAAATGCGATCAAATTAAAAGAAACGTTAATTTCTCCAACATAGGTGTGTCCGGTCCACGGCGTCATCCTTACTTGTGGGATATTCTCTTCCCCAACAGGAAATGGCAAAGAGCCCAGCAAAGCTGGTCACATGATCCCTCCTAGGCTCCGCCTTCCCCAGTCATTCTCTTTGCCGTTGTAAAGGCAACATCTCCACGGAGATGGCTTAGAGTTTTTTAGTGTTTAACTTCTGAACTCTTGTCAAATACTTCATTCTGTTCCTCTTCCTTCCATAGCGCAGTGCATGGAAGTAATAGGTTTGATGGTAGCGGCAATGGACATAGTTCCTTTTGCACGCATTCATCTAAGACCATTACAACTGTGCATGCTCAGTCAGTGGAATGGGGACTATACAGACTTGTCTCCGACGATACAAGTAAATCAGAGGACCAGAGATTCACTCCGTTGGTGGCTGTCCCTGGACAACCTGTCACAGGGGATGAGCTTCCGCAGACCAGAGTGGGTCATTGTCACGACCGACGCCAGTCTGGTGGGCTGGGGCGCGGTCTGGGGACCCCTGAAAGCTCAGGGTCTTTGGTCTCGGGAAGAATCTCTTCTACCGATAAATATTCTGGAACTGAGAGCGATACTCAATGCTCTCAAGGCTTGGCCTCAGCTAGCAAAGGCCAAGTTCATACGGTTTCAATCAGACAACATGACGACTGTTGCGTACATCAACCATCAGGGGGGAACAAGGAGTTCCCTGGCGATGGAAGAAGTGACCAAAATCATTCAATGGGCGGAGACTCACTCCTGCCACTTGTCTGCAATCCACATCCCAGGAGTGGAAAATTGGGAAGCGGATTTTCTGAGTCGTCAGACATTTCATCCGGGGGAGTGGGAACTCCATCCGGAAATCTTTGCCCAAATCACTCAATTGTGGGGCATTCCAGACATGGATCTGATGGCCTCTCGTCAGAACTTCAAGGTTCCTTGCTACGGGTCCAGATCCAGGGATCCCAAGGCGACTCTAGTAGATGCACTAGTAGCACCTTGGACCTTCAAACTAGCTTATGTATTCCCGCCGTTTCCTCTCATCCCCAGGCTGGTAGCCAGGATCAATCAGGAGAGAGCATCGGTGATCTTGATAGCTCCTGCGTGGCCACGCAGGACTTGGTATGCAGACCTGGTGAATATGTCATCGGCTCCACCATGGAAGCTACCTTTGAGACGAGACCTTCTTGTTCAAGGTCCGTTCGAACATCCGAATCTGGTCTCACTCCAACTGACTGCTTGGAGATTGAACGCTTGATCTTATCAAAGCGAGGGTTCTCAGATTCTGTCATTGATACTCTTGTTCAGGCCAGAAAGCCTGTAACTAGAAAAATTTACCACAAAATATGGAAAAAATATATCTGTTGGTGTGAATCTAAAGGATTCCCTTGGGACAAGGTAAAAATTCCTAAGATTCTATCCTTCCTTCAGGAAGGTTTGGAGAAAGGATTATCTGCTAGTTCCTTGAAGGGACAGATTTCTGCCTTGTCTGTGTTACTTCACAAAAAACTGGCAGCTGTGCCAGATGTTCAAGCTTTTGTTCAGGCTCTGGTTAGAATCAAGCCTGTTTACAAACCTTTGACTCCTCCTTGGAGTCTCAATTTAGTTCTTTCAGTTCTTCAGGGGGTTCCGTTTGAACCCTTACATTCCGTTGATATTAAGTTATTATCTTGGAAAGTTTTGTTTTTGGTTGCAATTTCTTCTGCTAGAAGAGTTTCAGAATTATCTGCTCTGCAGTGTTCTCCTCCTTATCTGGTGTTCCATGCAGATAAGGTGGTTTTACGTACTAAACCTGGTTTTCTTCCGAAAGTTGTTTCTAACAAAAACATTAACCAGGAGATAGTCGTGCCTTCTTTGTGTCCGAATCCAGTTTCAAAGAAGGAACGTTTGTTGCACAATTTGGATGTTGTTCGTGCTCTAAAATTCTATTTAGATTCTACAAAGGATTTTAGACAAACATCTTCCTTGTTTGTTGTTTATTCTGGTAAAAGGAGAGGTCAAAAAGCAACTTCTACCTCTCTCTCTTTTTGGCTTAAAAGCATCATCAGATTGGCTTACGAGACTGCCGGACGGCAGCCTCCTGAAAGAATCACAGCTCATTCCACTAGGGCTGTGGCTTCCACATGGGCCTTCAAGAACGAGGCTTCTGTTGATCAGATATGTAAGGCAGCGACTTGGTCTTCACTGCACACTTTTACTAAATTTTACAAATTTGATACTTTTGCTTCTTCTGAGGCTATTTTTGGGAGAAAGGTTTTGCAAGCCGTGGTGCCTTCCATCTAGGTGACCTGATTTGCTCCCTCCCTTCATCCGTGTCCTAAAGCTTTGGTATTGGTTCCCACAAGTAAGGATGACGCCGTGGACCGGACACACCTATGTTGGAGAAAACAGAATTTATGTTTACCTGATAAATTACTTTCTCCAACGGTGTGTCCGGTCCACGGCCCGCCCTGGTTTTTTAATCAGGTCTGATAATTAATTTTCTTTAACTACAGTCACCACGGTATCATATGGTTTCTCCTATGCAAATATTCCTCCTTTACGTCGGTCGAAATGACTGGGGAAGGCGGAGCCTAGGAGGGATCATGTGACCAGCTTTGCTGGGCTCTTTGCCATTTCCTGTTGGGGAAGAGAATATCCCACAAGTAAGGATGACGCCGTGGACCGGACACACCGTTGGAGAAAGTAATTTATCAGGTAAACATAAATTCTGTTTTTTTCTCAATTTTAGGTTTCTCACTGAAATTATTTACAAACACCTTCTGCAATTATGGCACAAATGGTTGTAAATGCTTCTCTGGGATCCCCTTTGTTCAGAAATAGCAGACATATATGGCTTTGGCATTGCTTTTTGGTAATTAGAAGGCCTCTAAATGCCGCTGCGCATCACACGTGTATTATGGCTAGCAGTGAAGGGGTTAATTATGTAGCTTGTAGGGAGCTTGCAGGGTTAATTTTAGCTTTAGTGTAGAGCTCAGCCTCCCACCTGAAACATCAGACCCCCTGATCCCTCCCAAACAGCTCTCTTCCCTCCCCCACCACACAATTGTCCCCCCCATCTTAAGTACTGGCAGAAACTCTGCCAGTACTAAAATAAAAGGTATTTGGCCCTTTTTTTTTTTTTTTTAAAAAAAGCATATTTACATATGCTGATGTGTAGGATCCCCCCTTAGACCCCAACCTCACTGATCCCCCACCAAACTGCTCTCTAACCCTTCCCCTCTGCAATAATGGGCGCCATCTTGGGTACTGGCAGCTGTCTGCCAGTACCCAGTTTTGTAACAAAATGTGCCTTTTTTTTTTTTTTAATTCCCTTTTCTGTAGTGTAGCTTTCCCCCCCCCACCGAGACCAACCCCCAACCCCTTCCAGGACCCTTAGATTGCATTTTAGTGGGGTTTTTTTTCAACTTTTTAACTTTTTTTTTTCTGTAGTGTAGCGGTTCCCACCCGCTCCCGCCCCGTGCACGCGCGCGCTCCCGTGCGCGCCCCCGTAGCTCCCGCCCCCGATCCCGCCCCCCTCCACTCCACATAGCGCACCGATGGCCGCCACCCGCCTCCCACGTAAGCTCCCACCCACCAACGATACCGGCCATCGATGTCCGGTGCAGAGAGGGCCACAGAGTGGCTCTCTCTGCATCGGATGGCCAAGGGGGGTTATTGCAGGATGCCTCCATATCGAGGCATCACTGCAATAACCGGAAAGCAGCTGGAAGCGAGCAGGATCGCTTCCAGCTGCTTTCCAGACCAAGGACGTACGCCACACGTCCTCGGTCATTAACTGACTTTTTTTTGAGGACGTGTGGCGTACGTCCTTGGTCGTTAAGGGGTTAAAAATAAAAAACTTAAAACATAAAGTGCCGGAGTCTGCACAAGATGGTGTAAATAGAGATGTGGGCTAGAGGTAATCAGCAGAGGAGCTGTCGTGGGGGCTATTGTCTTCACAGATAATGGTATGTGTGTGTGAGGAGCTGGATATACCAATATCAGTCAAATGCATACAGTGGGGAGAGAAACCAAAAATCACATAAAATAGTAAAGGAGCGTGTGGGGAGTAGTAGTTTACCACTAATACAACACGCCTACTAGTGATAGTTGTGAGCTCAATCCCTTATCCAGACTGTATGATATACTGTTCGTACAAATGATACTGGTGGAGTAAATTGGCTAAGGTGCGTGTGTGAAAATCAATAGCCACAATACCTTAGAAGAGGAACAATAACACAACGCTGACCAGGCAGCAATTCAGTGTAAACTTTATCTCCAACACCTCCTAAGGGTTAACAATACACACACCATTAGCGCTAGCAAGCAAACGTAGTCACAGAAATCAGTTCAAGCAGCACTCACAGTTCAGCGTGATCTTACAGCATTATTCCTTGGGGCTGCTGCAGCTTGCGGTCCCGGCATCTTAACCAATCCTCCTTGCAACACACACAATTCGGCCCCTAGGCTCCTCCTTCCAGCATCTGGTTTCAACGGCTCCCTTGTCAGCTACCTATAGGGAATGCAGGAATGCTTGTGCAATGGAGTGGAGTCCCAGAAATCCACAAAGTAAATAGTATAAAAAGAGAATGTTCCAAATCCCTTTGCAAATACTTTGTGATGCTGACACTCAGGTTGAATAAAAGAAATGTACTTTATTTAAATAATACATGGGTATATAGCTGGACACCAAGGGTAAAAACAAGGTGAAAACAAAGTTTGACTGGTTTCGGTCAACAGACCGTAGTCATAAACCTAAAATCTTACACATGTGCATACTATTTAAAACAAATAGCCTCCCCTCATTGGAGGAGCTCAACACACCCTTATTTAACCCTTTAATAACTTGGCTGGGATCATATATAAGTATACTAATATCTCCATCATTCTATTGTGTGTGTTATATTCACACATGTGAGAGTAAAACCATACAGTAACACCAAACACATGATGATAAGAGAGAAGTATACTTATAATTAATAAGCAAAAAGCAAAATCATGTTCATAAACTCACCATATCCATAATGTGTCTCATATGGAGTATATAATAAAGGATTTAATGGTGATTTTAGCTGTAACATAATAACCAAACTACCAATACATTAGGGGATGTGAGTATGTGCAGCAGCAGTGTACTGCATATATTGTCCCATAGGCCATATACTACTTGGATAGGGGGAATAAGTGTCTGCATACTGCAGTATGCTGCATGCCAAATTCAATATACATATTGCTTATATTATATTAATTGTATTTCATATTTTAGGAGTAATATAAACTGCATATGGCACTAACAATAAGCAGACATTCATATATACAAAAAATATAAAAAATATATACCGTACATGCAAATGATAATAAAGCAAAAATTGAGTTTATACTGGCATATAATTCACCATATGTTATACCATTAATGGTTAGGTGACAGGTAGAATGAAAACATCCTATTACAACAAAGCAAAGGACTGTGTGTTTGGTCAATAAATGCATATTGAAACAATATAAAGATATATCCATTGTTTACATAATATACAAAGATATATCATAGCAAGGGATGGAAGAAAACAGAAAAATGCAAAAAGTACTATAATATTAGAATAACCCCCTAGTTGAATCAATACAGTATTCCTACTTAATTTGGTGTATAGACAAATTAAAAAGCATATTACCAACTTGGCACTGTCGCAGTACATAGAAAAAATAGCAATAGATAGTGTCAAGTAACTCAGTATAGAATATATATTCATAGTATAGATGGTAATAGATAACAGAATCTTATCTTCCTACAATAAACATGTACTATTTCAGCGGTGCCAAAAGTTGATAATGTCAAACTCCGAGTTGAACCCCACAGGTAGCAGGCTACCAAGTTTGTGAATCCAGTATATCTCGTCTCGATAATATCTGGAATTTATCACCGCCACAAGGGGGTCTCATAACCTGTTCGATAGCCTGCCACCTGAAGGATCCAACATTGCCGCCATGAACTTCCAAAAAGTGCCTTGAAAGGGCTGAAACTGCTCTGTCATGACTGATATGCGCAAGGTGTTCTTTGATCCGAGTGCCCACCTCCCTTGTGGTTCTGCCAACATATTGCCGGCAGCACAGGGTACACTCGACCAGATAGACAACAAATTTGTTTGAACATTTTACACACCCTCTAGTCTCAAACTCCTCAGACGAGGTAGCAGAGATGAAAGTAGTGGGACCGTGTACATGGTCACAAGATTTGCAAGTTCTTTTGCCGTACCTAAAGGTGCCTTTAAAATGCAGCCAAGAGCTTTGCGGTTTGTTTGTTTTCAACAAACTGGGAGATAAAATATTTCCCAGTGTCAAATTACGTTTGTAAACAAATTGACAGCCATCTTTGATGGAACTACTTAGTTTGGAGTCTCCCCTTAAAATGGGAAGGTCCCTCCTAATTATGTCACAAACCTTGTAGTACTGGTTGGAATACGATGCATTATTTTCTCTCTCCCTCTTGGGAACCAGTAATTGTTCTCTCTCTACTGACTGTACTTCTTTCTTGGCTCTATTGATCACCCTTCTGGGGTAATCTCTAGCCAGTAAACGGTCAGTTAACAATTTACTCTCTTTTTGAAAATCTTTATCCAAGGAACAGTTGCGTTTTACACATAAGAACTGACCTTTAATAATTCCCTTAAAGACATGCCCAGGGTGATTACTCTGGGCATGTAGTAGACAATTGCCAGATATGGGTTTTCTGTACAAAGTTGAGTTAATCCTACCCTCCAAATGGTCTGAGGTAAGGGTAACATCGAAATAATGAATGTTAGTCTTGTTCCATTCAAATGTGAACTGTAAACCCACTTGGTTGGTATTTAAGTAGTTAACAAACTCTTGGGCTTCCGATAGCCCTGATGACCAAACAATCAGCAGGTCATCAATATACCTCATATACCTGACCAATTTGGAAGAAAAGATGTTGCTATCTCCATAGACGTGGAACCGCTCCCACCACCCCATAAAGAGGTTGGCGTAGGAGGGGGCAAATTTAGCCCCCATCGCAGTTCCACGCCTCTGGAGATAGCACACGTCAGAGAATTTGAAAAAATTGTGCTTCAGCAAAAAACCTATTGCTCGTAGAACATAGCTTTTATGCTCTTACGAATACCCCGTATATCTGTCTAGAAAGAATTTTATGGCCTCAATACCAAATTCGTGGGGTATCGAGCAATAAAGGGAGACCACATCAATGGTCATCCAACTATATTCCTGTTTCCACACAATTCTTTCCAGCTTAGATAGGGTGTGTGTGGTATCTCTCAAATAACTGGGCAAATTGTGTACCAGCGGCTGCAGGAATTAATCGACCCATTTAGACAGTGGCTCCAATAGTGAGCCTATTCCTGCCACTATGGGTCTTCCCTTAATCTCCGAAAGGCTTTTATGGACCTTTGGTTGATGGTGGAAGATGGGCATTACCGGGTTGTCAACAAGATATATAAGATAGATGTCTTTCTGTCAATAATGCCCATCTCCAGACCATCATCTAAAAGGTCCTTAAGTAATGCCCGATATTGTATGGTTGGATCTCTCCTTAAGGCAGTGTAGGCTTCAGGATCATGTAGTTGCCTAAGTGCCTCAGACACATACATCTCTTCTAAGATACATCTAAGACAACCACACTTCCTCCCTTGTCAGATTGTCTAATAATGATAGAGTCATTATTCTGTAAGCTAGTTATAGCTTCTCTTTCTTTTCTCGTTAAATTAGAATAGCTGGTGCATTGTTGTTTAGATAGTGCAGTTAGATCTTCGACTACCCTTTTATGGAATACCTCTAGGCCTTTGCCTCTGGCCTGTATAGGATAGAAATTGGATCTAGATTTCATTCTGCAGGATAATTTATCCACATGAAATTGATCACTATTCTCATAAGAGAGGTCTTCCAAATTACTTAGTGAACATATATCTGTAAAGGCAAGGTCATCAAAATTGACACTGGTTTCTGTACGTGTAGTACTCTCAGGAACACTATCACCCTGGAAGTATTTCCTTAGGGTTAGGTCCCTCACGAGTCTATTGACATCCAAAATGGTTTGGAATAAGTCAAAGTCTCGTGAGGGAACAAAGCCCAAGCAATACCTGAGTACTTTATTTTCTGCATCAGTAAGGCTATATAAAGATACATTAATTACTGAATTATCCATCACTGATATTTCTGCCTCTGTGTGTTCCTGTTGCCCCTCTCCGGATACCTGTGTGTGTTATGCACTATTGGTGGTGGTTGGGCTTGAGCTTGGACTTGACCTCTCCCCCCCCCCTCCCCGTGGTTGTCTGGGGGCCCAGTGAAAAACCTGAGCATAGTGATAGTGTTCCTGAGAGTACTACACGTGGAACCGCGATGGGGCTAAATTTGCCCCCTCCTACGCCAACCTCTTTATGGGGTGGTGGGAGCAGTTCCACGTCTATAGAGATAGCAACATCTTTTCTTCCAAATTGGTCAGGTATATGAGGTATATTGATGACCTGCTGATTGTTTGGTCATCAGGGCTATCGGAAGCCTAAGAGTTTGTTAACTACTTAAATACCAACCAAGTGGGTTTACAGTTCACATTTGAATGGAACAAGACTAACATTCATTATTTCGATGTTACCCTTACCTCAGACCATTTGGAGGGTAGGATTAACTCACCTTTGTACAGAAAACCCATATCTGGCAATTGTCTACTACATGCCCAGAGTAATCACCCTGGGCATGTCTTTAAGGGAATTGTTAAAGGTCAGTTCTTACGCATAAAACGCAACCGTTCCTTGGATAAGGATTTTCAAAAAGAGAGTAAATTGTTAACTGACCGTTTACTGGCTAGAGATTACCCCAGAAGGGTGATCAATAGAGCCAAGAAAGAAGTACAGTCAGTAGAGAGAGAACAATTACTGGTTCCCAAGAGGGAGAGAGAAAATAATGCATCAGGGGAACATAAGAACAAACAGAAGCCATTATTTATTACATCGTATTCCAACCAGTACTACAAGGTTTGTGACATAATTAGGAGGAACCTTCCCATTTTAAGGGGAGACTCCAAACTAAGTAGTTCCATCAAAGATGGCTGTCAATTTGTTTACAAACGTAATTTGACACTGGGAAATATTTTATCTCCCAGTTTGTTGAAAACAAACAAACCGCAAAGCTCTTGGCTGCATTTTAAAGGCACCTTTAGGTGCGGCAAAAGAACTTGCAAATCTTGTGACCATGTACACGTTTCCACTACTTTCATCTCTGCTACCTCGTCTGAGGAGTTTGAGACTAGAGGGTGTGTAAAATGTTCAAACAAATTTGTTGTCTATCTGGTCGAGTGTACCCTGTGCTGCCGGCAATATGTTGGCAGAACCACAAGGGAGGTGGGCACTCGGATCAAAGAACACCTTGCGCATATCAGTCATGACTGAGCAGTTTCAGCCCTCTCAAGGCACTTTTTGGAAGTTCATGGGGGCAATGTTGGATCCTTCAGGTGGCAGGCTATCGAACAGGTTATGAGACCCCCTTGTGGCGGTGATAAATTCCAGATATTATCGAGACGAGATATACTGGATTCACAAACTTGGTAGCCTGCTACCTGTGGGGTTCAACTCAGAGTTTGACATTATCAACTATTGGCACCGCTGAAATAGTACATGTTTATTGTAGGAAGATAAGATTTTGTTATCTATTACCATCTATACTATGAATACATATTCTATACTGAATTACGTGACACTATCTATTGTTATTTTTTCTATGTACTGCGAGAGTGCCAAGTTGGTAATATGCTTTCTAATTTGGCTATACACCAAATTAAGCAGGAATACTGTATTGATTCATCTAGGGGGTTATTCTAATATTCTAGTACTTTTTGCATTTTTCTGTTTTATTCCATCCCTTGCTATGATATATCTTTGTATATTATGTAAACAATGGATATATCTTTATATTGTTTCAATATGCGTTTATTGACCAAACACACAGTCCTTTGCTTTGTTGTAACAGGATGTTTTCATTCTACCTGTCACCTAACCATTAATGGTATAACATATGGTGAATTATATGCCAGTATAAACTCAATTTTTGCTTTATTATCATTTGCATGTATATATTTTTTATATTTTTTGTATATATGAATATCTGCTTATTGTTAGTCTCATATGCAGTTTATACTACTCCTAAAATATGAAATTCAATATACATATTGCTTATATTATATTAATTGTATTTGGCATGCAGCATACTGCAGTATGCATATACTTATTCCCCCTATCCAAGTCGTATATTGCCTATGGGACAATATATGCAGTACACTGCTGCTGCACATACTCACATCCCCTAATGTATTGGTAGTTTGGTTATTATGTTACAGCTAAATTGTTTAGTAATCACCATTAAATCCTTTATTATATACTCCATATGAGACACATTATGGATATGGTGAGTTTATGAACATGATTTTGCTTATTAATTATAACTATACTTCTCTCTTATCATCATGTGTTTGGTGTTACTGTATGGTTTTACTCTCACATGTGTGAATATAACACACACAAAAGAATGATGGAGATATTAGTATACTTATATATGATCCCAGCCAAGTTATTAAAGGGTTAAATAAGGGTGTGTTGAGCTCCTCCAATGAGGGGAGGCTATTTGTTTTAAATAGTATGCGCATGTGTAAGATTTTAGGTTTATGACTACGGTCTGTTGACCGAAACCGGTCAAACTTTGTTTTCACCTTGTTTTTACCCTTGGTGTCCAGCTATATGCCCATGGATTATTTAAATAAAGTACATTTCTTATATTCAACCTGAGTGTCAGCATCACAAAGTATTTGCAAAGGGATTTGGAACATTCTCTTTTTATACACTCTTTAAAAAGATCAGGAGAGACCTTAACTTGTGGAGAAAGGGAATTTTCTCTTGGTATGATCGCTTGTCGGCCATAGAAATGAATATACTCCATAGAATCCTATATCTTCTTAGAGCCCTACCAAATAAATAACCAACCCTTAGAATTATAGAAATTGCAATCCGATCTCCTGGCTTTTCTAAGGGGACATAGGAAAGCAAGAATAGCTTCTCATGTACTGACCCAACACAGACAGATAGGATGAGTAAGGTTACCAAATTTACTGGAATATTACCAGGCAGCCAGATTAGCACAGGCCACCCTACTTCACAAAAAAGTCACAAAATGAAATTTGGACAAAAATTGAATCAGATCTGGAAGGGCTGGAAAACGCAGACAAAATTTATGGAATCAGGGGGACAGAACTAACACCAGAACATATAACTCACAAATAAGCTTAGATACTCTAACACTATGGAACTCCCTCAATAAATACTTAAAAATGATGCCTAATAACACCTGGGTTAAACCGATAAGACTTCTCCTGCCCCACGAGACTCATAGACAAATTGGAAAATGGACAAACAAGGGGTTATATAGAGTTGCGGACTTTATAGACAGAGGACATATAATAACATTCCTCCAACTCCAAGAGAAAATATAACCACATAAACTTCACTGGTACCTTTATTTACAAATCTCCTCAGCTCTTACTAAATACGACATAAACCAAGACAAACATCCATATACTTCCCTAGAAGATGTATGTACAACTCTTACGCTAGGGGTAAAAGCACCATTTCCAAACTCTAGCTAATGATTCAAGACAGTAGACATAACAATAAATCAGCCCTCATCACAAAATGGGAAACAGATACACAGATGGTTCACCTGAAAAGTGAATGGAATCAGATCTTGTACGAATCTTGTAAAGGTCTAGTCAGCGCAGTTCTTAGGGAAAACTGTATTAAGACATCATTTAGATGGTACATGACACCCATAATATCTTCCCATTTGTCAATGGGTAATACTAAATTTTACCACAGAGGCTGTGGGGAAATAGGCTCCTACATTCACATGTGGTGGGAATGCTCTAAGGTAAAATACATTTGGGGTCAGCTAAATAACCTCTTTAGTAGACTATTCAATGAACCCTTCTCCCTTTCCATATCCCAAGCACTACTGAATCTGGAGATCCCACAGTTCAATCCAAAAATCAACAAATTCATAAAAATCTTGTGCACAACCACTAGGGTCTGCATTGCTAGACACTGGAAAATGGGAGCCCCAACATGGCAGGAAGTCTTAGATAAAATACAGGACATCTATAATATGTCAGAAATTATATCATGGATCCAAGGTAATGAGAAACAATTTCACAATATCTTGTTTTATTGATTAACACAATGAAATATATGAGGAGGAACTACACCCTCTGAAACAAGAAAGTATACTCTGTCAGATCTAGAACAAGACACATACATTTATATGTAAGTAATAGATATTACAAAATAGATTTATTCTCTCTTCACCAGACATACTAATCGATGATATAAGGCAGACCTTAAACTCGCAGATGACGACCACAATTAATTAGTTGAATTAAGTTTATATAATTGTTTTGTATATTTGTTTTTGTTTTTTATTGTTAAAATATGTTCTATGGTTCACTCCCTTTGTCCAAACATGGGGAATCATTTCTTAAAGATACAGATAAGAGTTTGTTGAAACAGAATATTGATAATAATATGATGAGACATAGGGGGATATTTATCAAGGCTTCAACCGAAAATACGCTTGAATTCCGCGTGGTAATTGTCGCGAGATTGATCCGACCTCGTTATCAAAGCCTCAAGATCGGAAGAAGTTGAATTTTGTGACATTACATACGATCCGGCGGTCTCAATCTGACGCAGATCGATGCGAGTTGAAACCCCATCTAATTCTAGCGGAATTATGTTCATTGGCCCTCCTATTCGACACTACTTGAAGCTTTTAAAAAGTTATCAAAAATTCAACATTTACGCTCGTGTCTTTTACGACGCAGCATACCTAGTTTTCAATCCGCCACCCTTAAAGGGTCGCAGGTGCCATAGATCTCAATGGGAGTTGGAAAACATAGAAATCCTATGTTTGATGCTGCAAGAGAATGAAGCATATCACCTAATAAAATTCAATTACAAACTATTAAATATGTATACCCTTCAAAAATGTAACAATATTATTGCTACAAATTTGGTGCACTATATAGATACATTTTTACATTTAAAAATATTGATCTTTATTTTTACAATCTATTTGCACCATGTTTAATGTTGTATATATGCTTATACAAATGTTACAAACACAAACCGCTAGATTACGAGTCTTACGTTAGCCTTAAAAAGCAGCGTTGAGATGGCCCAATGCTGCTTTTTAACGCCCACTGGTATTACGAGTCTTGAAGGTACAGGTGTACCGCTCACTTTTTTGGCCAGACTCTAAAATACCGCAAATCCACTTACGTCAATTGCGTATCCTATTTTTTCAATGGGACTTCCATAGCGCCGGTATTACGAGTCTTCCAAAAAGTGAGGGGTAGACCCTCTCCTGTCAAGCCTGATACCGCATTTTAAAGTCAGTAGTTAAGAGTTTTATGGTCTAACGCCGTAGTATAAAACTCTTAACTAAAGTGCTAAAAAGTACACTAACACTCATAAACTACCTATTAACCTCTAAACCGAGGCCCCCCCACATCGCAAACACTATAATAAATATTTTAATCCCTAATCTGCCGAACCGGACATCGCCGCCACTATAATAAATATATTAACCCCTAAACCACCACACTTCCGCCTCGCAAACATTAGTTAATTTTTATTAATCCCTAATCTGCCGTCCCTAACATCACCGCCACCTACCTACATTTATTAACCCCTAATCTGCCGCCCCCAACGTCGCCGCCACTAAATTAAATGTATTAACCCCTAAACCTAAGTCTAACCCTAACACCCCCTAACTTAAATATAATTTAAATAAATATAAATAAAATTACTACAATTAACTAAATTATTCCTATTTAAAACTAAATACTTACCTATAAAATAAACCCTAAGATAGCTACAATGTAACTAATAGTTACATTGTATCTATCTTAGGGTTTATTTTTATTTTACAGGCAAGTTTGTATTTATTTTAACTATGTAGAATAGTTATTACATAGTTATTAACTATTTAATAACTAACTAGTTAAAATGAAGACAAATTTACCTGTAAAATAAAACCTAACCTAAGTTACAATTACACCTAACACTACACTATAATTAAATTAATTCCCTAAATTAACTACAATTAAATACAATTATCTAAAGTACGAAAAAACCCACTAAATTACAGAAAATAATAAAATAATTGCAAGATTTTTAAACTAATTACACCTAATCTAATCCCCCTAATAAAATAAAAAAGCCCGCCAAAATAATAAAAAGCCCTACCCTATACTAAATTACAAATAGCCCTTAAAAGGGGCCTTTTGCAGGGCATTGCCCCAAAGTAATTAGCTCTTTTACCTGTAAAAAAAGTACAATACCCCCAACATTAAAACCACCCACACACCCAACCCTACTCTAAAACCCACCCAATCCCCCCTTAATAAAACCTAACACTAACCCCTTGAAGATCACCCTACCTTGAGAAGTCTTAGCCCAGCCGGGCCGAAGTCCTCAACGAAGCCGGGCAAAGTGGTCCTCCAGACGGGCAGAAGTCTTCATCCAAGCCGGGAAGAAGAGGTCCTCCAGACGGGCAGAAGTCTTCATCCAGATGGCATTTTCTATCTTCATCCATTCGACGCGGAGCGGGTCCATCTTCAAGACATCCGACGCGGAGCATCCTTCCTGGCCGACGACTACCTGACGAATGAAGGATGGGATATCCACCTCCTGGTCAGCAGGAGGCGGCAAAGAGCACCACAGCAAAGCTGTTAAATAGCTCCTCCCTTCCCTCCCACTCCAGTCATTCAACCGAAGTTAAGGATAGAAAGGAAAAGCCAAGGTGCAGAGGTGTCTGAAGTATACAATAACCCAAAACCTGTCTTACAAGAACAGGGCGGGCTGTGGACTCATTGTGTCAAAAAATAAATAAATTTATCAGGTAAGCATACATTTTCTTTTCTTTTTTATGACACAAGGAGTCCACGGATCATCTTAATTAGTTATGGGATTCAATACCCAAGCTAGAGTACACAGATGATACGGGAGGGACAAGACAGGAAACCTAAACGTAAGGCACCACTGCTTGAAGAACCTTTTTCCCAAAAGCGGCCTCAGCCGAGGCAAAAGTGTCAAATTTGTAAAACTTTGAAAAAGTGTGAAGAGAAGGCCAAGTTGCAGCCTTGCAAATCTGTTCCACAGAAGCTTAATTTTTGAATGCCCATGAGGAAGCAACAGCCCTCGTGGAATGAGCCGTAACCCTCTCGGGAGGCTGCTGTCCAGCAGTTTCATATGCAAAACATATGATACTCTTCAGCCAAAAAGAAAGAGAAGTAGCCGTAGCTTTCTGTCCCTTACGTTTTCCTGAGAAAATCACAAACAAAGAAGAAGACTGACGAAAGTCCTTAGTCGTCTGCAGGTAAAACTTTAAAGCAAGGACCAAGTCCAAAATGTGCTGAAGTCGTTCTTTCTGAGAAGAAGGATTAGGACACAAAGAAGAAACAACAATCTCCTGATTAATGTTCCGATCAGAAACAACCTTAGGAAGAAATCCTAATTTAGTACGCAAAACTACCTTATCTGAATGGAAAAAAAGGTAAGGAGACTCGTACTGCAATGCCGAGAGCTCTGACACTCTGCGAGCAGAAGAAAAAGTAACAAGGAATAAAACTTTCCAAGATAACAACTTAATATCTAAGGAATGCATAGGCTCAAACGGTTCCCCTTGAAGAACTTTGAGAACTAAATTAAGACTCCATGGAGGAGTAACTGGTTTGAACACAGGCCTGATCCTGACCAAGGCCTGACAAAAAGATTGTACATCTGGGACATCCACCAGACGTTTGAGTAACAAAATAGATAAGGCCGAGATTTGACCCTTTAGGGAACTCGTCTATAAACCCTTTTCCAAACCTTCTTGGAGAAATGACAAAATTCTAGGAATCCTAACTCTACTCCATGAGTGCCCTTGGATTCACACCAATAGAGATATTTATGCCAAATCTTATGGTAAATCCTTCTAGTTACAGGCTTACGAGCCTGAATCATGGTCTCTATGACCGAGTCAGAAAAAATCCCGCTTGGATAAAATTAAGCGTTCAATCTCCAAGCAGTCAGCTTCAAAGAAACTAGAATTGGGTGAAGAAAGGGCCCCTAAATTAGAAGGTCCTTCCTCAACGGAAGTCTCCAAGATGGCAGGGATGCCATCCCCACCAGATCTGCATACCAAATCCTGCGAGGCCAAGTCGGTGCTATGAGGATCACCGATGCCCTCTCCTGCTTGATTTGAGCAATGACCCGAGAAAGACGAGCAAACGGAGGAAATAGGTATGCTAGACTGACGTTCCAAGGAACCGCCAGAGCATCTATCAGTTCCGCCTGGGGGTCCCTGGACCTCGACCTGTATCTCGGGAGCTTGGCATTCTGTTGGGATGCCATGAGATCCAATTCCAGCTGACCCCACTTGAGAATCAGGTTGGAGAGCACTTTCGGATGGAGTTCCCACTCCCCTGGATGAAAGGTCTCCCAGTTGTCTACCCCTGGGATGTGGATCGCCGATAGGCAACAAGAGTGGACTTCCGCCCCCTGGATTATCTTGGATACCTCCTCGTTCCTCCCTGATGATTGATGTAAGCTACTGAAGTTATGTTGTCCGACTGGAACCAGATAAACCGGAGAGAGGCTAACTGGGGCCAGGCCAGAAGGGCATTGAAGATCGCTCTCAGTTCTAAAATGTTTATAGGAAGAACAGACTCTGAGTCCAAACTCCCTGAGCTTTTAGGGAGCCCCAGACTGCTCCCCACCCCAGAAGGCTGGCGTCTGTTGTCACAATCACCCAAGATGGTCTGCGAAAACAGGTTCCCTGGGAGAGATGATCCAGAAACAACCACCATTGAAGAGAGTCCCTTGTCTCCTGCTCCGGTAGTATTCGAGGAGACAAATCTGCATAATTTCCGTTCCATTGCCTGAGCATGCTTAACTGCAGAGGTCTGAGGTGGAACCGAGCAAACGGGATGATGGCCATTGCCGCCACCATCAGCCTGACTACCTCTATACACTGAGCCATTGGCGGCCGGGGAGTAGACTGAAGGATTAGGCAAGTATTGATAATCTTTGATTTCCTGACTTCTGTCAGAAAAACCTTCATAGACAGGGAGTCTATTATGGTTCCCAAGAAGGTTACCCTTGTGTCTGGTATTAAGGAACTCTTTTCCAAATTTACCTTCCACCCGTGAGTTCTCAGTAAAGATAACACCATGTCGGTGTGGGATCTTGCTTGTTGAAAAGATGGCGCCTGGACTAGGATGTCATCCAGATAAGGTGCCGCCCCAATGCCCCGTGACCGAAGCACTGCCAACAGTGACCCTAGAACCTTTGTGAAAATTCTGGGAGCAGTGGCAAAACCGAAAGGAAGAGCCACGAACTGGAAGTGTTTGTCCTGGAAGTCAAACCTTAGGAACTTGTGATGGTCCCTGAGAATAGGAACATCTAGGTACGCGTCCTTTAAATCCACTGTTGTCATAAATTGACCCTCCTGGATCAAGGGAAGAATGGAACGAATAGTTTCCATCTTGAAGGACGGAACCCTGAGAAATTTGTTTAGACTCTTGAGGTCTAAAATAGGCTTGAAGGTTCCCTCTTCCTTGCGAACCAAAAACAGATTGGAATAAATTACAGCCCCTGTTCCTGAATCGGAACAAGAACTATAAGTCCCAGGTAGTAGAGGTCTCCTACCCAGAGTAAGAACACCTTTCTACTATCTGGCTCCAGATAATCTAGAAGCTGAAACTTCCCTCCTGCTTGGAGGAAGAGGTAGAAGAAGTCCTTTGAATTTTGGAAAATTTATCTGAACTAGAGGAAGGAATGACTCTCACCTCCTTTCTGTCAAACCAGGTCCAAACAGGGAATCGCCAAAGACTAGGCTCAATGACGCATCCTCAGACCAAGATCATAACCATAATGTGAGCCAATATGGTAAGCCTGAACACTTAGTTCCCCATTTAATGCCTGACGGGGAGTAACTGTAAGAAAGGAGTTGACCATGTAGAGCCCCTTATCCTATTCTGGAATTCTTCAAGGAGAGTGTCTGTCTGAATAGAACCAGTCAATGAATGAAGTAGTATGCTGCCGCCCAAGGTAGCAATACCAATCCTAGGATGCCATATTGAGCAACCGCACTATGCACTTATCCATGGCATCCTGCAAGGAACAACAAGGAACAACTATCCTCTATAGGAATAGAAGGTCTCCTGGCTTGTGTGGGAACTGTCCCACCTTGTGTATCTTGAACCTCACTTGAACCTCACTTTCAATATAGGAAATGGAGAAAAAGGGGATACTCATTCTCTCACATTCCTTCGCAATGATCTCAATATTTCAATCTGGCATGTAAAATTAACAACGACCATGATGTCATTCCAGAGTAGCTAAAATCTCCTTAAGTAATAGTCGGAGATGATCTAGCTTAAACCTGAAAATACTACTTCAGTATCAGCAGGAGGAATCATACCGTCAGAATCTGAGATCTTACCCTCAGACGCTACCGAAGTATCCCCCTCCTCATGCATCTGGGAGGGGACCTCTGAGATAGCAAAAACTCAGACAGAAACCTCGTTTACTGAATGTTTAGTTTTCCTCTTGCGTTCTCCCTGCAGCATGGGAAAAAAACGACAATGCACCCGAGACCGCCTAGCACCAAAGGGAAGCGATGTCTTGCAAGATAAATCCAGGAGGAGCCGTTGAGGAAGCACAGGACACTGGTTGAATGCACGCTAAGTTTCTAGAACACTTGAGGAGAAGGATGCAGAATATATTGAACATTGTCATAATGCATCTTGAACAGCATCTATGACAATGCAGGCTCAGAAAAAGAGGTTTACCTCTGAACTGTAAAACAGCATAAAGTGTATATATAATATACTTTTCACATCTTAATCCAATAGAAATTAAGTAACCAAATTGAAGATACTGTGCCTTTAAATTTTAAAAGTACTGTACCAAAATCGGCTTAACATCTATTCCCTACACATTAGATATGTTAATTAGAATGTTGAAGGGCCTGGACAGTCTGGATTCACACATTGATCAACAAAATATTGGGTGTTACTGTGTCTTTAAACGCCTTTTAAAATAAACTGCCTTATTTTAACCAAAAAATAATTCATTTCCGAGAAATACAGACATCCGTAGCCCTCAGCTTAAGAACTGCTGCGGTGTCTACTTGCTACCCTATGGTAATTAACATGTAGAAGAATCCAGACTCCTTAATATTTGAAAGAAATATCTTTAAAAAACGTAATGTGAAGCCTCTCTGCTGCGTGACATAACGCAGCAGAGGAGACCCACCATCGTCGTTGCATTTAAAAAGGCGCGCAAAAATTGTCGCGTAGCCTAGCTCCGCCCATCGTGGGCGTATCCCTATAAACCTCCCGGGCGGCTAAAAATCAGTAAAGATAGAGCCGTTGAGAATTTAATAACCATCATGGCGGTTTTAAGGGCTCCCGGTCGGCTAAAATTATAAATAAAGCCGTAGGGAGTAGGCAAATTCATGTATTATATACAGCTAGATAATAGCGGTTCTAAGGGTTAAAAACACCCGGTCGGCTACAATGTTAACAACGCCGTTGGGAGTAGGAAAATGCATACTTCATGTAAAGCCAGTATCATGACTAGAAATGTATAAGCTAAGACTAGAAAAACAAGCCGTTGATAAGGCTTACCTCCCAGTTGGCTGAAGAATTACAATAAGCTGTTGGGAATTTCTGCTATAACACAAGTTTACAAAGAGCCACTTCTCCACGTCCCCAGTGCCTGCATTAACTGCCATATGACTTATCCCTAGTAGATTTGTTGGGTTATGTCATCTCGCGTAATTATGTGCCACATTTTCTGTGTACATACTCAAGAAAAAAAAATTGAGCACTTACCTTAGAAATCTGTCCGGCAGTAAGGCAGCTCATTCGGCTTATGAGGTCCTCTTCCTTACATTGGCCTGTGGAAAACAAAAGTGCTGAGTATTTCTCCCTCAGACTTTTACAAACTGGGCAGCATACAATATATGGGAGGCTCAGTGAGAATTATGTCCCACAAGTTCCCATTGCTCTAAAGCCACCACTGCTGTACTGAAGAGACTAATATGGACTACGGCTACACCCCAGGACAAAGCAGCACAATCTTACACTACTTTAAAAATAATAAACTCTTGATTGAAGAATTTTTTTCTAATACCTCACTTTGCCACTTCCTATCACTAACGTGGGCAAAGAGAATGACTGGAGTGGGAGGGAAGGGAGGAGCTATTTAACAGCTTTGCTGTGGTGCTCTTTGCCACCTCCTGCTGACCAGGAGGTGAATATCCCATTAGTAATTAAAGGGACACTCAATCAAAATTAAACTTTCATTATTCAGATAGAACATGCAATTTTAAACAAGTTTCCAATTTACTTCCATTAACTAAATGTGCAGTCTTTTTATATTTAAACTTTTTGAGTCAACAACTCCTACTGAGCATGTGCAAGAATAAGTGTGTATGCATTTGTGAATGGCTGATGGCTGTCACATGGTACAGGGGGAGTGGAAATAGACATTAACTATTGCATTTTCTTGCTATCTTGCATTTGTTGATTATGCAAATCTACTGTGTTGACTGGTCCTTTAAGATGATCCGTGGACTCATTGTGTCATAAAAAAGAAATGGCATATCATAATGTTCGACATTGCATTCTCTTTCTAACTTAGGTTTGGCAATGTTAATACACCACATTGTTCTTAAAATGTTATTTAAAAAAAACAGTAATCACTGACCTTTTAAGTCTCCACAATGCTGCCATCCAAATACAGAAAATCTGAATGATGATTGCAACCATAGTTAAATACTCATGTGTTTTGCATAAGTTATTTAGTTAATTGCACAAACAATACACCTGCATTTATTACAGCTGCTGAACTCACCTGGATGATCTAATTCTAGACTTTCATTTTGACACAACATTGTGCTCGTCAAATGACGCAATAATACAGAAATTTGGTTAATCATGAATAAATTATTCAATCAATTTGCTCGTAAAATGACTCAAGAAGTCATTGGTTAGGTAATGTGTGGCGCATCTCTTATTCAATTGCTGAAATCATTCACAGCTGTAGAACTTGGCAGTATAAAAGGGGCTTTCAATCACTTCAATTCATTATTATTTTGAGCATGGACATTCTCAATGCTTTACACTTTGTTCTGTTCTTCAGGAGACACAGGGAAAGACGGGTTTTGATGGCTGCGGTTGTGCGACAACGAAGACGACAGCTGGTGCCGAGGTTGTGTTCCTGCCTAGGGTTGGTCTCCATGAACGAGAGGTGATCCGTACATTTTGACTAAATAGGGCCTTTATTGAGAGGCTCTATGTCGAAATCAAGGACTCTCGAGCCATTCACTGCAAGGACTAGGGCAATCCCTGGGATGGTGAAATTACTATCGGTCCTCTATTTCTTGGCAACTGGATCATTCCAGGCTGTGGCAGGTCTAGGCGTAGATATGAGCCAGGCAACCTTCTCACTTCATCTGAAGATTGTCCTGAATGCCTTGCACCAATGCCTAGGCCATCATGTCCACTTCCCAAATACACCTGAGGAGTGGCATGCTGTCAAGCTCCAGTTCGATCACCTGGCTGGATTGCCAAGAGTATTGGGGGCCATAGATTGCATGCATGTATTGGTGCAGTCTCCCAGGGGTACAGGAAGCACAACCATTCACTGAATATCCAGGTCATCTGCAACACCAGGTTGAGGATAATGAGCCTACTCTCTGGACTCCCTGGCTGCAACCACGATTCCTTTGTCCTCCGGAATTCGGCCATCTACCATCGTTTCCAGGAGGGACAAATGCCAGAGGGAATCCTGATAGGTAAATATCTCATATACAGTTGTGCTCATAAGTTTACATACCCTGGCAGAATTTATGATTTCTTGGCCATTTTTTCAGAGAATATGAATGATAACACAAAAATGTTTCTTTCTCTCATGGTTAGTGTTTGGCTGAAGCCATTTATTATCAATCAACTGTGTTTACTCTTTTTAAATCATAATGACAACAGAAACTACCCAAATGACCCTGATCAAAAGTTTACATACTCTGGTGATTTTGGCCTGATAACATGCACACAAGTTGACACAAAGGGGTTTGAATGGCTATTAAAGGTAACCATCCTCACCCGTGATCTGTTTGCTTTTAATTAGTGTGTGTGTATAAAAGGTCAATGAGTTTCTGGACTCCTGACAGACCCTTGCATCTTTCATCCAGTGCTGCACTGACGATTCTGAATTCTGAGTCATGGGGATAGCAAAAGAATTGTCAAAGGATCTGCGGGAAAAGGTAGTTGAACTGTATAAAACAGGAAAGGGATATAAAAAGATATCCAAGGAATTGAGAATGCAAATCAGCAGTGTTCAAACTCTAATAAAGAAGTGGAAGATGAGGGGTTCTGTTGAAACCAAACCACGGTCAGGTAGACCAACTAAAATTTTAGCCACAACTGCCAGGAAAATTGTTTGGGGTGCAAAGACAAACCCACAAATAACTTCAAGTGAAATACAGGACATGTGGTGTGGCTGTTTCAAGATGCACAATAAGGAGGCACTTGAAGAAAGATGGGCTGCATGGTCGAGTCACCAGAAGAAAGCTATTACTACGCAAATGCCACAAAGTATCCCGCTTACAATGCGCCAAACAGCACAGATACAAGCCTCAAACCTTCTGGCAAAAAGTCATTTGGAGTGATGAGACCAAAATTGAGCTTTTTGGCCACAACCATAAATGCTACATTTCAATAAGCCCTATGATGAAAGGTACACCATTCCTACTATGAAACACGGAGGTGGATCACTGATGTTTTGGGGATGTGTGAGCTACAAAGGCACAGGAAATTTGGTCAGAATTCATGGCAAGATGAATGCAGTATGTTATCAAACAGAACGCCTCATTTTTCACTTCTTGATTAGACTTTAAACACCGCTGATTTGCATTCTCAATTCCTTGGATATCTTTTTATATCCCTTTCCTGTTTTTTTTTTTTTTTTTATTATTAAATCTTTATTAAGATATTGAGAATGATAACAAGGTTGCATATTCAAACAAACATATAGAAGAACATGTGATATAACTTTACACATTAAATTATGAAGTTATAGGATCCAGTTCACCAAATTTATACATAAGCAAACAAAGTTTACCATTCCAGAAGGACTTAAGAATATATATTTTCCATGGTTTTTTTTTTTCTCAAATATTTGACAAGGATAAATTAAACCTTTTGAAACAGTTTTCAAACTTGACGGCGGTTAAAGAAAGAGAGAAGAGTAGAAGAGAGAGAGAGAACGGAAAAGAGGGATAGAGGGGGAAGAAAAAAAATAAAATTCTAAGTCCTAGGCACTTTCCTCACACCCAGCTTATTTGCCTTTGAGGAAATAAATCAAGCTAGTGGGGAATCTAGCACTATATAGTTTTTTGCCAGAGTGCTAGCATTATCTCGTGCTCTTCTAGTGTATGTGTTTTTAAGTAGTGGTACCTGTCAAGTGAGAGGAGGTCAGAAACCGTTGCTTTCCACTCGTCCATGGATGGGATTGTTTGAGTTTTCCAATGTTTTGGTATGAGTTCTTTAGCTGCAGTTAGCATGATTAATAATAATGGCTGTTTACCCATTCCAACTAGTTTGGGGAGGTCAAGAAGCAGAATTGTGTTTGGACTAGGGCATATCAAGGTACCTAGGATCTTGGATATCTACGACAGAATGGATGACCAAAAACCCCTCAACATGGGGCACGACCACCAAACATGAAGGAGAGAACCTTCCTCCCCACACCCTCTCCAGCATGTGTTATCCCTTTCCTGTTTTATAGAGTTTAACTACCTTTTTCCGACAGATCCTTTGACAATTCTTTTTCTTTCCCCATGACTCAGAATCCAGAAACATCAGTGCAACACTGGATGAAAGATGCAAGGGTCTGTCAGGAGTCCAGAAACTCATTGACCTTTTATACACACTAATTACAAGCAAACAGGTCACAGGTGAGGATGGTTATCTTTAATAGCCATTCAAACCCCTTTGTGTCAACTTGTGTGCATGTTATCAGGCCAAAATCACCAGAGTATGTAAACTTTTGATCAGGGTCATTTGGGTAGTTTCTGTTGTCATTATGATTTAAAAAGAGTAAACACAGTTGATTGATAATAAATGGCTTCAGCCAAACACTAACCATGAGAGAGAGAAACATTTCTTTCATGTAATTAGCAAGAGTCCATGAGCTAGTGACGTATGGGATATACATTCCTACCAGGAGGGGCAAAGTTTCCCAAACCTTAAAATGCCTATAAATACACCCCTCACCACACCCACAATTCAGTTTTACAAACTTTGCCTCCGATGGAGGTGGTGAAGTAAGTTTGTGCTAGATTCTACGTTGATATGCGCTCCGCAGCAAGTTGGAGCCCGGTTTTCCTCTCAGCGTGCAGTGAATGTCAGAGGGATGTGAGGAGAGTATTGCCTATTTGAATGCAGTGATCTCCTTCTACGGGGTCTATTTCATAGGTTCTCTGTTATCGGTCGTAGAGATTCATCTCTTACCTCCCTTTTCAGATCGACGATATACTCTTATATATACCATTACCTCTGCTGATTCTCGTTTCAGTACTGGTTTGGCTTTCTACAAACATGTAGATGAGTGTCCTGGGGTAAGTAAATCTTATTTTCTGTGACACTCTAAGCTATGTTTGGGCACTTTATTTATAAAGTTCTAAATATATGTATTCAAACATTTATTTGCCTTGACTCAGAATGTTCAACTTTCCTTATTTTTCAGACAGTCAGTTTCATATTTGGGATAAATGCATTTGTTTCAATCATTTTTTTCTTACCTTAAAAAATTTGACTTTTTCCCTGTGGGCTGTTAGGCTCGCGGGGGCAGAAAATGCTTCATTTTATTGCGTCATTCTTGGTGCAGACTTTTTTGGCGCAAAATTTTTTTTCTGTTTCCGGCGTCATACGTGTCGCCGGAAGTTGCGTCATTTTTTGACGTTTTTTTTGCGTAAAAAATGTCGGCGTTCCGGATGTGGCGTCATTTTTGGCGCCAAAAGCATTTAGGCGCCAAATAATGTGGGCGTCTTTTTTGGCGCTAAAAAATATGGGCGTCATTTTTGTCTCCACATTATTTAAGTCTCATTATTTATTGCTTCTGGTTGCTAGAAGCTTGTTCACTAGCATTTTTTTCCCATTCCTGAAACTGTCATTTAAGGAATTTGATCAATTTTGCTTTATATGTTGTTTTTTTCTTTTACATATTGCAAGATGTACCACGTTGCAACTGAGTCAGAAGATACTTCAGGAAAATCACTGCACAGTGCTGGAGCTACCAAGCTAAGTGTATCTGCTATAAACTTTTGGTATCTGTTTCTCCAGCTGTTATTTGTATTGCATGTCATGTCAAACTTATTAATGCACATAAAATTTCCTTTAGTACTGTTACATTACCTGTTGCTGTTCCGTCAACATCTAATTTTCAGAGTGTTCCTGATAACATAAGAGATTTTTTTTTTTTTTTTTTTTTTTTTTTTTAAAAAATAGTTTTATTTTACAAATAATAAAGTTATACATCGTAAGTGCACTTTTGATAGGATTACAAGTCAATATGACTTTACAGCTGTGTGGGTTGTACATGTACAGTGCTGTTTACAAATATGCATGTAGTGAGAAAGGTAATGAACAATAAATCATATAGTAACAGATTAAACGAATAAACAACAAACACAACAAAAACAACACATTGTGCTTCCTGTTGCTCCTCATGTTTTCCCCCTCTGGTATCTCATGGTCGGTTTCCACCTCCTCTGACAGTATCTAGTGTCGTATGTTTCAGTGTTTTATATCCTATTGGTATCAAACTTATTCCTCAAGTATTCTTCCCATAAAATCTTAATCTGTATGTACTTGTCTAACCTTCGTTGTTTAAGGTAGTGGTATTCCTCTAGCTGTATAGTGCGATTGCACTCCTGAACCCATTGCGCAGTGGTTGGAATTATAGAACTTTTCCAGTTCTTGACTATTAGTTTCTTGATGCTGTTACTTGCTATGTTAAATAATTTAGTTTGTTCTGAAGTGAATTTTTTGGGGACTATGTGAAACAGCCACAAGAGTGGGTCTATTGGTAAGGCTTTATCTAGTAACTTTGATGTTTCCTTTGAGATTTCATCCCATATTGGGGTTATTTTGGGGCAAAGCCACCAGATATGTGCCATATGGCCGATTTGATCATGGCACCTCCAGCAGAGGTTGGAGGCTTCTCTGAATATTTTCTGGCATCTTGATGGAGTAAGATACCATCTATGGAGAATTTTCAGGTTTAACTCAATGAGATTACTAGATGTGGCGGATCTCTTAATGGCTATAAATATCTTAGAGGCGTCAATGTGTGATATCTGAGTTCCCAATTCCTCCCCCCATCTGTTGATGAAGTGAGGGGTGTGACCTGGTGGATTTTGTTTCAGTAGTGCATAAATCATTGATAAGGTGTGTTTTGTAGGAGATTCTTTATGGCATAGGGACTCGAATGTCGTTAGTGGCCTCAGCATATTCCTTTTATGCGGATGTCCTGACAGGTAATTGTAACACTGCATATAGAAATACCAATCTCTGAAACAATTAAAGCCTTGTTCGGTTAGGGCCGTTCTAGGGAACAGCTGAGTTTCAGTACCTAGGTGGCACATCATCAATTCCCTGTCCGGTTGTGTGTAATTTTTTATCTTTGCTACTAGGCCAGGGGTAAATTCTTTATTAGAGATGAAAGAGGTAAGGGGAGAGTAAGTGGACGAAATGTTGGGGTGCTCTACTAATATCTTTTCCCATATCAACATGGTCTCCTGTACTGTGTGTGCGGCGTATATCTGGGGTGATCTAGTAATTGATGGTGTCCAGCATCTTGTGCCTAAATGCAATGTACCGGCTATGTCATGTTCGAGGCGAACCCAGATTTTAAAGTCAAAGTTAGTATACCAGTCCACTATTCTCTGTAAGTGTGTGGCCTTCCAATATGCGACGAGGTCAGGTACCCCCATTCCCCCGTTATCTAGTGTCTGATACATGTCTTTCCTATTGATCCGAGCGTGTCGTTTGTTCCATATAAATTCAAATATTTTAGTTTGCAGGGACGTAAGAAAAGTGCGTGGAAGGGCTATGGGTAGTGTCTGTATAATATATAATATTTTTGGTAGAATACTCATCTTAATGGCACTGATCCTGCCTATCCAGGATAGAGGTTTTCTACGCCAGGAAGACAGGGTGGATACTATTGATGATTGAAGTGGTAGGAAATTTGTCTCGAATATTTGGGTAATCTTTGGGGTTAAAAATATCCCTAGATATTTCAGTTTGCTTTTTTGCCACTTAAATGTACATATACGTGAGATAGGTATTAAATCCCCTTCTGGTATGTTTATGTTTAGGATTTCTGATTTATTCTGATTGATAAGAAAGTTTGAAATCTTTCCAAATGCATCTAGCTGTTTCAATAATTCTGGTATAGATTGTCTGGGGTTCGTCAAGAAAAAAAGCACGTCATCTGCATATAAAAGCATCTTATGTTGATGTCCCTTAACCTCAACTCCCTCAATGTCTACCGTGTTTCTAACCTTAAGTGCAAGCATTTCTATTACGCAGGCAAACAAGAGCGGGGACAGCGGGCATCCCTGCCTAGTTCCGTTAGATATCACAAATGGGGCTGATAGAGATCCGTTTACCCGGATTCTAGCTGTCGGACAGTGGTACATTGCAAATACCCTATCTACAAATGTCTCGCCAAGGCCCATTCTCATAAGGACCACCCGGAGGAACTGCCAGTTGACCCGGTCGAACGCCTTTTCAGCATCTGTGGATATTACCACAGTTGGGACACCACGATTATTAACATAATCTATCAAATTAAGGGCTCGTACAGTGTTGTCTTTGGCTTCCCTTGTGGGAACGAAGCCCACTTGGTCAGCGTGGATTAAATTTGGGAGTAAGGCGTCCAACCGGGTCGCCAGCAGCTTGGCATATATTTTCACGTCGGTGTTCAATAGTGATATCGGTCTATAGTTTTCGACTCTTGAGTGGTCTTTACCTTCCTTTGGGATTAGTGTTGTGTGCAGCGAGGGAATTGTTAAGGAATGGTTCTTTACCGGAAATGGAGTTAAAGAGGGTCAGCATGTGTGGAGCTAGAATCTTACTGTATTTTTTATAATAGTAGTTAGTGAAGCCGTCTGGGCCAGGGGTTTTTCCGGTCGGTAGGTCTTTTATGGCCAGTAGGAGTTCTCTCATATTGAAAGGGGAATTAAGGGATTCTTTTTGTTCCTGGGTGATCTGTGGTATGTCAAAGTCCTTGAGGAAAGATTCTATGAGGCTAATATTAGTTGCGTCAGTAGGGGGAACAGTTGGTAAATTGTAGAGGGACTCATAGTATGTGCGAAATGTCTCTGATATGCTAGAGGTAGAGTATACCATGCCTTTCCCTGGTCTACTGATAGACATAATATATGAGCGGTGAGTCCGTCGTTTCAATTTGCGTGCTAACAATCTACTACATCTATTGTCGCTGTCATAATAAGTTTGTTGTAGTTTGAGTGCAAGTAGTTTGCAATCTCTGTCTAAAAGGGTGCCAACTATTTCCCTCTGCGTCTGTAAATCCTTTTTCAATGTCGTGTCTGTTGGTGTTTTTTTAAGTTTCTCCTCAGTCAAGGTAATGTTATTCAGTGCGGTCTGTAGTGCGGTGCACTGTTGTTTATGATTATGGGACTGTATACTGATAAGATCCCCTCTAAGTGTGCTTTTATGTGCTTCCCATATAAGTCTAAAATCATCTATGGATGCTACATTTAGTTGAAAGTATTCTTGCAGACGATTCTCTATTTTTTCTTGGTACAGTGGGTGGTCTAATAAATTATTGTCTAATTTCCAAAGAAATGTGGAGTGTGGGGCTGAGGGCCATTCAATAGAACAGGTCACCATAGAGTGATCCGTCCAGCCTGTGGGGATTATCGCTGACCTTATTGCCATGGACAAGCAGGACACGTCTAAAAGGATGTAGTCTATGCGGGAAAATCGGGAGTGTGGAAAGGAGAAGAAGGTATATTGGCGGTCTACCGGGTGATGTATCCTCCAGGTGTCGTGTACTGCTAGGTCTCTAATATGTTGTTTGATTCTATAAAGAACCCGGTTTGGTGTTGAGGAGAGCCCAGTTGATGTGTCTAATGCTGTGCTGAGAGAGACATTAAGATCCCCTCCTAGTATCAGTAGACCCCTTTTAATCTCAAGTATGGCATCTGAAAGGCGTTTGAAAAAGATGTCCTGCTGGGTGTTAGGGGCATATACACAGGCCATTGTGACTATTGTGTTATAGAGTTTGCCAGTCAAGATTAAATATCTGCCCTCTCGATCTCGTGTTAAGCTAAATAGAGTAAAGGGTATACCTCGTTTAATTAAGATTCCCACCCCATTGGTTTTACTATGGTTCGATGCAAAGTATGCCTCTCCAAACTTGTAACTAAATGTTTTGGGTTCTTTCTTGTGAAGGAAGTGGGTTTCCTGCAGCATTATGATATCCCCCTTGTTATCTTTAAAATCCTTAATAGCTATACTTCTTTTGTTTGGGGAATTAAGGCCCTTAGCATTAACTGTTATGATGTGCAGCTGTGCGTTATTGGGAGCCATTATATGTCAGTATGATCACGATCTGTCGCTTGGTAGTGGTGCTAGTGTCCACCTGTTGATAATGGGGAGTAGGTGTTAGAGTGAGGAGCCATACCATATAAATCAATATACAGGTATTAGAAGGGGTATGTGTGATTATGTAAGCACAATGTGTAAAACAAAAACAAACATCAAGGATAACAACAACAAAAACAAAAGTTAACGAGTAAACATTAGAACATGTGAACACATCGCCGGAGCGGCTGAGGGATAGTCCCTCCAGCAAAACAGTTATCCTAATAGGATGTGGGGTCAGCCGGGTACTTAGGCCCAGGCAGAAGTGGAATTATTTAACATCCATTGAAAGGATGATATAAGTGGGTAAAAGTAACATGGTTCATATATTTTTGCACAATAGGAGTGGCCTGGTTATGACAGGTTAAAACTATCCATATATAACGTAATTACTTCGTATAGTCACTAGAATTGTCTTTGTGGGCGGTTCAAGCAAATGAGTGCCTGTAGTTAAAATAAACAACAACAGATAATAAAGGCATGACAAGTGATTTTTACACCAATCTCACCCAACCATGGATCTTGGGAGACAATTAAGTCCTTCAATAATACATCATGAGTTCAGTCTGTCTTTCCTCTTCTTATTAGCAACTTTGTGCCATTGTGTCCCTGCCAAGGGATGTGATGATGAAGCTGTGTTGTCAGGAGACTTCTCAGATAGTTGAGGCGGCTGGATTGATAGGCCCAAGCCCTTTGAGAAAGACTCCAGGTCTTGAGGCCCTCTGTAGGTGTGAATCTGGCCTTCCTTAGATACCATTAAACTAAAGGGAAACCCCCAACGATACTTGATATCATTCTCTTGTAGTGCAGTGGTGATAAATCGGACGTCTCTTCTACGTTGTAAAGTGCTTGGGCATAGGTCTGGGTAAATTTGTAGGGCATGATCCAGATACATTATTTTCCTCAGTTGTCTCGATTTGGACCAGATTTCCTCTCTGTCAGTGAATCTCAAAAATTTAAGGATAACATCCCTAGGGGGTGCACCAGTTGGTGGAGGTGGGCGCAGAGCCCGATGTACTCTTTCCAGTTCCATATCAGGTTTATCTGGGTCCCCCATCAGATGGTGAAAGAGGTTCTGCATATATTCTCTAAGTTCAGAGCTTTTTATTGACTCTGGTATACCCCTTACTCTTAAGTTAGACCGCCGACTGCGGTTTTCGAGATCCTCAATTCTTTCTTGCATTGTTTCTATTTGTGAGGATTGAACATTGGCATGTGTTTCTAGGCTCCCCACCATTTCAGAGATGGTAGTTTGCGTGTCTTCTACTTCCTCTACTCTGCACCCTAAGGCGTTTATGTCAGTTCTCATGGAGGTAAGCTCTTTAGTTATTAATGCCTTTAGGGAGGCAAAGTCCTCTTTTGATGGCAGGTTAGCAATGTCTTGTTTTAGTTGTGTAATATAAGAGGTAGCTATCTGTAATTCTGCAGCGCTTGATAAATCATGAGGAGTCTCATTAGTATTTGCAGTCTGATGTGCAGGGTTGGTTGCTGTGTCTGGCAGTTGAAAGAATGTGCTCACAGAGACTGGCACATTGGTCTGGCTTTTCGGGAGCTTCTCTCCTTTATTCAAGCGTTTAGTCGTCATGTTTTGCTTAAGTACTGGAGAGTGTTCAGTTGACCTGTATGCCCTTTCCCAGGATTATTGTTTGGAGGAGTAGATAATAACCATTCAAGTTGTTAGTGATGCCCCATTGAAAGTTTACGGTCAGATGTGGTGTACATTTGTGATAGTTTACTGAGAGCAGGGTGTGCACTCCACACCCTGTTAAGTTATTGCTATTCAGGGTCTTATATCTTCGGGTCAGTGCTTTATGCCCTCCTCTCCTATCATAGTGAGGCCCATTTAATCAGGCATGCATTCGAGGTAACTTTTAAGTTTATGGGCGTTATACTTCTTTTTCTGACGGTGCTAATATGTAACATTAGATGGCCCTTTGTCCCGCTGTGCGGTCGTTATGTGTTGCGTTTAATTTGGTTCAGCTTACCTCCATATATGAGCTGAGTCTGAGATGGGCTCCGGTATCTGTGTCCGCATGGCTCGCACACGGCCCTTTCCAATATGGCGGCGGTCGTTTTTCCTTTGCGGCTAAATAACAGTCCGTTTTTAGCTTAGTCGCTTGTCAAATTGCCTTCATGTCATAGCGGTTAGTGTCCCCACATATTTAGGCGCCTGTGTACCACTTTGTAGAGCGATTCTTGCAGGTATATAGTCCTGGGTCTTTTTCCCCAGCACGGAGCTGATTCACACTGCGGCCATTTGCCTGCACGGCCGGACTCCGCCCCCAAGAGATTTTATTTTTTAAATCCATTAAGAAGGCTATGTCTGTTATTTCTCCTTCTAGTATACATAAAAGTCTTTTAAAACTTCTCTTTTTTCAGATGAATTTTTAAATGAACATCATCATTCTGATACTGATAATGGTTCTTCTGGTTCAGAGGTTTCTGTCTCAGAGGTTGATGCTGATAAATCTTTGTATTTGTTCAAGATGGAATTTATTCGTTCTTTACTTAAAGAAGTGTTATTTGCATTAGAAATAGAGGATTCTGGTCCTCTTGATACTAAATGTAAACGTTTAAATAAGGTTTTTAAATCTCCTGTAGTTATTCCAGAAGTGTTTTATCTCCCTGATGCTATTTCTGAAGTAATTTCCAGGGAATGGAATAATTTGGGTAATTTATTTACTCCTTCTAGACGTTTAAGCAAATTATATCCTGTGCCATCTGACAGATTAGAGTTTTTTGAGACAAAAATCCCTAAGGTTATGGGGCTGTCTCTACTCCTACTAATGTACTACTATTCCTATGGCAGATAGTACTTAATTTAAGGATCCTTTAGATAGGAAAATTGAATCCTTTCTAAGAAAAGCTTCCTTATGTTCAGGTAATCTTCTTAGACCTGCTATATTTTTAGCGGATGTTGCTGCAGCTTCAACTTTTTGGTTAGAAGCTTTAGCGCAACAAGTAACAGATCATAATTTTATAGCATTATTATTATTCTATAACATGCTAATAATTTTATTGGTGATACCATCTTTTGATATCATTAGAGTTGATGTCAGGTATATGTCTCTAGCTATTTTAGCTAGAAAAGCTTTATGGATTAAACTTGGAATGCTGATATGTCTTCTAAGTCAACTTTGCTTTCCCTTTCTTTCCAGGGTAAATAATCATTTTCGTTCCTTTCCTCACAACAAGGAACAAAAGCCTGATCCTTCATCCTCAGGAGCGGTATCAGTTTGGAAACTATTTCCAGTTTGGAATATATCCAAGCCTTATAGAAACCTATAGCCAGCTCCTAAGTACCTATGAAGGTGCGGCCCTTATTCCAGCTCAGCTGGTATGGGGCAGATTACGTTTTCTTCAAAGAAATTTGGATCAATTCCGTTCTTAATCTCTGGTTTCAGAAACATTGTTTCAGAAAGGTACAGAATTGGCTTCAAGTTAAGGCCTCCTGCTAAGAGATTCTTTTCTTTCCCGTGTCCCAGTTAACACAGCAAAGGCTCAGCATTTCTGAAATGTGTTTCAGATCTAGAGTTGGCTGGAGTATTTATGCCAGTTCCAGTTCTGGAACAGGGGCTGGGGTTTTATTTTATCTCTTCATTGTACCAAAGAAGGTCAATTCCTTCAGACCAGTTCCGGATCTATCATTATTGAATCGTTATGTTAGGATACCAACATTCAAGATGGTTACTGTAGGACTATCCTGCCTTTTGTTTAGCAAGGGCATTATATGTCTACAATAGATTTACAGGATGTGTATCTGCATATTCCGATTCATCCAGATCACTTTTAGTGTCTGAGATTCTCTTTTTAGACAAGCATTACCAGTTTTGTGGCTCTACCGTTTGGCCTAGCCTCAGTTCCAAGAATTTTTTTCAAAGGTTCTCGGTGCCCTTCTTTCTGTAATCAGAGAATAGGGTTTTGGTATTTCCTTATTTGGACGATATCTTGGTACTTGCTCAGTCTTCTCATTTTCGAAGAATCTCATACGAATCGACTTGTGTTGTTTCTTCAAGTTCATGGTTGGAGGATCAATTTACCAATCAGTTCATTGATTCCTCAGACAAGGGTAACCTTTTTAGGTTTCTAGATAAATTCAGTGTCTATGACTCTGTCCTTGTCAGACAGGAGAAGTTTAACATTGATATCAGCTTGTCAAAACCTTCAGTCACAATCATTCCCTTTGGTAGCCTTATGCATGGAAATGTTGGGTCTTAGGACTGCCGCATCAGATGCGATCTCCTTTGCTCGTTTTCACATGCGACCTCTTCAGCTCTGTATGCTGAACCAATGGTGCAGGGATTACTCAAAGATATCTCAATTAATATCTTTAAACCGATTTTACGACACTCTCTGACATGGTGGACAGATCACCATCGTTTAGTTCAGGGGGCTTCTTTGTTCGTCCGACCTGGACTATAATCTCAACAGATGCAAGTCTTACAGGTTGGGGAGCTGTGTGGGGGTATCTGACGGCACAAGGGGTTTGGGAATCTCAGGAGGTGAGATTTCCGATCAATATTTTGGAACTCCGTGCAATTTTCAGAGCTCTTCAGTCTTGGCCTCTTCTGAAGAGAGAGTTGTTCATTTGTTTTCAGATAGACAATGTCACAACTGTGGCATACATCAATCATCAAGGAGGGACTCACAGTCCTCTGGCTATGAAAGAAGTATCTCGAATTTTGGTTTGGGCGGAATCCAGCTCCTGTCTAATCTCTGCGGTTCATATCCCAGGTATGGACAATTGGAAAGCGGATTATCTCAGTCGCCAAACGTTGCATCCGGGCGAATGGTCTCTTCACCCAGAGGTATTTCTTCAGATTGTTCAAATGTGGGAACTTCCAGAAATAGATCTGATGGCTTCTCATCTAAACAAGAAACATCCCAGGTATCTGTCCAGATCCCGGGATCCTCAGGCGGAGGCAGTGGATGCATTATCACTTCCTTGGAAGTATCATCCTGCCTATATCTTTCCGCCTCTAGTTCTTCTTCCAAGAGTAATCTCCAAGATTCTGAAGGAATGCTCGTTTGTTCTGCTGGTAGCTCCGGCATGGCCTCACAGGTTTTGGTATGCGGATCTTGTCCGGATGGCCTCTTGCCAACCGTGGACTCTTTCGTTAAGACCAGACCTTTTGTCTCAAGGTCCTTTTTTCCATCAGGATCTGAAATCCTTAAATTTAAAGGTATGGAGATTGAACGCTTGATTCTTGGTCAAAGAGGTTTCTCTGACTCTGCGATTAATACTATGTTACAGGCTCGTAAATCTGTATCCAGAGAGATATATTATAGAGTCTGGAAGACTTGTATTTCTTGATGTCTTTCTCATCATTTTTCTTGGCATTCTTTTAGAATACCGAGAATATTACAGTTTCTTCAGGATGGTTTAGATAAGGGTTTGTCCGCAAGTTCCTTGAAAGGTCAAATCTCTGCTCTTTCTGTTCTTTTTCACAGAAAGATTGCTATTCTTCCTGATATTCATTGTTTTGTACAAGCTTTGGTTCGTATAAAGCCTGTCATTAAGTCAATTTCTCCTCCTTGGAGTTTGAATTTGGTTCTGGGGGCTCTTCAAGCTCCTCCATTTGAACCTATGCATTCATTGGATATTAAATTACTTTCTTGGAAAGTTTTGTTCCTTTTGGCCATCTCTTCTGCCAGAAGAGTTTCTGAATTATCTGCTCTTTCTTGTGAGTCTCCTTTTCTGATTTTTCATCAGGATAAGGCGGTGTTGCGAACTTCTTTTGAATTTTTACCTAAGTTGTGAATTCCAACAACATTAGTAGAGACATTGTGGTTCCTTCATTATGTCCTAATCCTAAGAATTCTAAGGAGAAATCGTTGCATTCTTTGGATGTTATTAGAGCTTTGAAATATTATGTTGAAGCTACTAAGTCTTTCCGAAAGACTTCTAGTTTATTTGTTATCTTTTCCGGTTTTAGAAAGGCCAGAAAACTTCTGCCATTTCTTTGGCATCTTGGTTGAAATCTTTAATTCATCTTGCCTATGTTGAGTCGGGTAAGATTCCGCCTCATAGGATTACAGCTCATTCTACTAGGTCAGTTTCTACTTCCTGGGCGTTTAGGAATGAAGCTTCGGTTGATCAGATTTGCAAAGCGGCAACTTGGTCCTCTTTGCATACTTTTACCAAATTCTACCATTTTGTTGTATTTTCTTCTTCTGAAGCAGTTTTTGGTAGAAAAGTACTTCAGGCAGCGGTTTCAGTTTGAATCTTCTGCTTATGTTTTTCATTAAACTTTATTTTGGGTGTGGATTATTTTCAGCAGGAATTGGCTGTCTTTAGTTTATCCCTCCCTCTCTAGTGACTCTTGCGTGGAAAGATCCACATCTTGGGTAGTCATTATCCCATACGTCACTAGCTCATGGACTCTTGCTAATTACATGAAAGAAAACATAATTTATGTAAGAACTTACCTGATAAATTCATTTCTTTCATATTAGCAAGAGTCCATGAGGCCCGCCCTTTTTTGTGGTGGTTATGATTTTTTTGTATAAAGCACAATTATTCCAATTCCTTATTTTATATGCTTTCGCACTTTTTTCTTATCACCCCACTTCTTGGCTATTCGTTAAACTGAATTGTGGGTGTGGTGAGGGGTGTATTTATAGGCATTTTAAGGTTTGGGAAACTTTGCCCCTCCTGGTAGGAATGTATATCCCATACGTCACTAGCTCATGGACTCTTGCTAATATGAAAGAAATGAATTTATCAGGTAAGTTCTTACATAAATTATGTTTTTTGTGTTATCATTCATATTCTCTGAAAAATGGCCAAGAAATCATCAATTCTGCCAGGGTATGTAAACGTATGAGCACAACTGTTTACTCCAACATATGTATATGATATATTTTATTCAATCTGATTGCTAATGTCAATGATCTATTTTATTACGCAGGTGATTCTGGATATTCGTGTCTAACGTGGCTGTACACACCTGTCCACAACCCCAACGGAGTGGAAGAAGTGCGCTACAACGCGGCAAACATTGCCACCAGAACGGTGATTGAGCACACCTTTGGCGTATTGAAGAGCCGTTTCCGCTTCTTGGACATCTCTGGTGGGGTTCTTCAGTACACCCCCTCCAAAGTCTCCTTATTTTTTTTTATTTGCTGTATGTTGCACAACATTGCCCCAACAATCCCTGATATAGATCTGGAGAGCTTGGATAACCATGAGTATGGGGAACATCTAGCTCCATTAGAGGAGAATGATGCTAGGGGATTCCAAGCTCAAGCAGACTAAATTCTGGTGGTTTTTGGGCAATAATGTTGATAGTGCAACATACAGTATTTTATTTTATTCATATTTACTTTATAGTATATTTTTAAATCCAAAAGATATATTTTAGATTGTGTTTTTGAAATATTTGTCAATTAAATATTGACAAAATTATATTCTATATCATTGTCTTTCCATTGATTAAAAGTGGTTAATTTTGTCAATCTTGCAATTGTTCAATGTAAAGTTTATGAAAAACAGATGTTTAATAAAATATCTTCAAATAAATATTTTTTTGGCTGTACACTTGACTCTGTTTTTATTTTTAAAGTTATAGCAATAACATTTTGAAATGTGTTGCCTTCTATCTATGTTTTTTCAAACTGCCCCCTTATTTCATTTCTTTAGACAGACTTGCATTTTAGCCACTTACTGTTAACTTCATGGTAACTTAATGTTATCTATATGAAAAACATTAAAGGGATACTAAACCCACATTTTTAATTTCTCAATTCAGATAGAGCATGCAATTTTAAGCAACTTTCTCCTTTGCTCCTACTAACAAATTTTCTTTGTTCTCTTGTTGTCTTTATTTAAAATAGCAGCTTGCCCATTTTTGCTTCAGCACCTGGGTAGCACTTGCTGATTAGTTTTCTATATTTAGCCACCAATCAGCAAGCGCTACCCAGGTGCTGAACCAAAAATGGGACCGCTCTTAAGCTTACAGTCTAGCTTTTTAAAATCAAGATAGCATGTGAACGAGAAAAACTTCATAATAGGAGTGAATTAGAAAGTTACTTAAAATTGCATGCTGTACCTGAATCATGAAAGATAACTTTTGTGTTTAGTATCCCTTTAACTAATGACCTCTAGTGGTCTAAATTATTTCTGAATAGAGGCAGTCTTCAAGGTCTAATAAATTTGCATATGAACTTCCTAGGCTTAGCTTTCAACTAAGAATACAAAAAGAACAAATCAAATTTTAAAAATAAAATTGATTTTATAAAATTAAATTTTACATTTTATTTTTTTCAATACATTTTCATTTAACATAAATTCATTCATTCATTCAATTCATTAGATTGCTATCATTTGTTGAAGTACCATCAATGCACTACAGGTTTAGAAATGAATACATGTGTCTCTCTCTCAACAAATAGAAGGTTTATTTAGCTGTTCAGTCTTCACTTCTTCACAGTTTGTTGGATTCGGTTCTTATATTGTTTGTCAGTTTTAGGTGTTTGAAGCAACCTTGACGAGGTACCCGTGCTTGTACCATTTTTCAAAATGTGTTAACTAACCCTTTAATTATTGATTTTCATTTTAGTTGAGATTGTGATTGAGTTATGTACTTGCTCTGTGTATTACTTTAAAAATGTCTTGATGAATGTTCAATATTGTACTTGCGCACAGTACTGCCTGTGCTTAAAGGGACATTCAACACCCAAAAGATGTGTAGTTCTTTTTATTACACATTCCCCAGTTTAGCATTACCAACAATATTATATTAATATACTTTTTTCCTCTGTTATTAACTTTAATATAAGCATATTCTGACAACCCCCTGATAAAATGACATTTAATTAACTATTGACACTAATTTTAGCAAATTAAAATTAAAAATAAACCTTTTATATATTTTTTATAAATAGACATTATTTGTAAATATTTTATATTATTACTATTAAATGTTGGATCGGAGTTTTACATTTCTTTGTTGGTGTTCAGTTTCCCTTTATTTAAAAAGGTAATATATAAATGAAATATGATAAGGAATACATTTACACAATTTTAATAAATTTTAAATTCCTTGACCATCACATGGTAATTATGACTCATTAAATTAAAATTATGGATGCATTGAACCTTTAATAGAACTGATTTGTGTAGGCCAAAGTCAAGACTATATAATTTTTAATTTTTTTATTTATTCAAAACATATATGTTGTAGATTCAACCTTCAAGAAGCAGATACCAGTATATCTTACACATACATTGAATTTGATCATCAATCATTTGTAACATTTGTATTATGTGAATAAAGTAATAACAAACAAACAAATGTATTAATCTTCAAATTATTTTTATTCATAATTTGGATTAAATCCAATTTCCAAATTAAAAATAAATAAAATACATACATAATCGCCCAAACACTAACTAAATAAAATAAAAATATAAAAGAGCACAATAAAAACCCTATTTCTTTGCTATTTTTGAGGATGGAGACGGGGGATCTCTCTCTTGTTCCCCTTCTCCCAAACATTAAAAACAATTCTCTATTAAAAATCTGGTTGTCTTCGTCTTCCCACTCCCAACGTTGGAGTTTTCCCTGCTCTACAGCTGCCCTGGCCCTATCTACCTCTAATCTCTCCCTATCAAAAATTATTCTGTCACTATCCCTCTGCCTTTCATAAAAAAAATCTATCCCTCTAATTCTAATCTTGCACTATCCCTCATCCGTTCATATTCAAAGCTTTCCCTCTCTAAATCTATTCTACCTGATTCTATTCTCAACCTTTCCCTCTCTAAATATAATCTTTCCCTGTCTACTATGATGCCCCTCTCTAATATCTGCCCCTGTTGCTCAACAGATAATCTTAATGCCCCATGCAACTCATGGTGATTATCCCGGTACTGCCTGGCCAGATGTAACATTTGACAAACTGCCTCATCATCATTGATGGGAGGCAGTTCGTGGCCAAGATCAGCATGGCCATGAGCTGCTGGGGCATGAGCAACAGGTACAGGAGGGGCACCAGGGTCCAGAGAAGCTGGGGCAGGAGGGGCAGCACAAATGAGAGCCTCCATATCCGATGTCCCCTGGGAGATTCCTTGCTCCTGGGATTCTGTTAATTGGGTCTCTCGCAGGGTCTCCTCTTCCTCCTCCACAATGGCTCTCATCTGATGAACACAACCATCGATCTCCTCCGAAACATTATGTGCATGTTCCATATCTAAAGAAATTGGGGGGGAAAAACCCTCAGAATCCCATGTAATTTAAAGTGAAAGATTAAAGGCATATAAAAGTAAACAGATAGCTTCCATGATTCCTATTGTGATTATCAATTTCAGACACTGTATTTTGACAGGAAGAAGTTAATGTTATCTTAAAGGGATACTCCGTCAAAGTTTGTAATACAAATGAATGTGTCTCACCTTTTTCAAAAATATATTTAATTGTTGCTATATAAATGTTTAAACAAAAGTGCTTATTATAAAAGCGATATCATTTTCAAAAGTGTATTTAAGTATTCACCATGCACCATAATTTTCCACACAGCACTTTTTCTTTAATTTCCGTTTTGAAACTGTTTTTAGACTATTTATTAATTACTAACATGATACAAGCCGCACAGGTGCTGTGAGAAGCTTGAGTATTGACAATGCTGTGGCGGAGAGAAATATTGTATTCTGAGCCACATGGATGTGCATGTAAAAACATAAATTATTAAATTAATATTTAGATTTTAGCTGAGATAGATAGATAGATCTATCTATCGATCTATCTATGTGATAATGCTGATGTTTGTATAGGTTAAAGCAATATTCTATTCAAAATAGAAGGGTAATGATTATGATAGAGCATGACATTTGAATGAACTTTATAAATAAATAAATAAACATGTTTCTCTGTTCCCTGTTAATATTGTTTGAAATGTAGGCTTAGATGTTCTTTGTTTTGTTAAGCACATAGGTAGCACTTGATGATTGTTGTTGAAATGTAAGCAAACAATCATCAGGCAAAGCACAGTTGATGATCCAAACCTGTGATTCCTTCTAAGTTTAAAGGGACATGAAACCCAAAAATGTTCTTTCATGATTAAAGGGACACTGAACCCAAATCTTTTCTTTTGTGTTTCAGATAGAGCATGCAATTTTAACTTTCAACTTTCTAATTTACTCCTTTTATCAAATTTTCATCATTCTCTTGGTATGTTTATTTGAAAAGCAAGAATGTCAGTTTAGATGCCGGACCATTTTTGGTGAACAACCTGGGTTGTCCTTGCTAATTGGACAGCACCAATAAACAAGTGCTGTCTATTGTTCTGAACCCAAAAATTGTTGGCTCCTTAGCTTAGATGCCTTCTTTTTCAAATAAAGATAGAAAGAGAATGAAGAAAACTTGATAATAGGAGTAAATTAGAAAGTTGCTTAAAATTGCATGCTCTATGTGAATCAGGAAAACATTTTTGGGTTCAGTGTTCCTTTAAGCTAGAGAATACAATGTTTTTTTTTAATTATTAAAAATTGACTTCTATTATCTAATTTGTTTCATTCTCTTGGTATGCTTTGTTGAATGAGCAGCAATGCACTACTGGTTGCTGACTGAACAAATTGGTGAACTAATGACAATCAGTATATATATTCAGCAACCAATCATCAGCTATAACCTAGGTTCTTTGCTACTCCTGAGCTTGCCAAGATAAACATTTCAGCAAAAGATGACAAGAGAAGGAAGCACATTAAATAATCAAAGTAAATTTTAAAATGGATTAATATAGTATTCTCTATCTGAATCCACAAAGTAAAGGTTGTGTATCTTGTCTCTTTTAATTTTTAAACAAAAATAGATAATAATATTAAGAATAATATTTAAACATTTGACAATTTTTGTATGTATATATTAAATGCATGGTCTATGTAAATGAGGAATATCATCATTTGTCTATTTGATATTCTTCATTAATATATATCGGGAAACAAGAAGGCGCCAATAGGGTAATATCGTCTAAACAGTTGGATGTGCTAAAAAGGTGAGAATAATACTCACAAGCGGGGCGGCACTATGACGTGCCTGAAATTGCAGCCCGGGACCTCAGAGTCGCCCGGAAGACAACAATGGCAACAGCGAATCCCAGCCAGGAACGTACTTGATGTGGCCAATCCGAATCCTAGTCTGCAAACACACCTTCCTCTCTGTACTCCAAAATTCTGAATACTTGTAAATGGAAGTGTGGTGACAGTGGACTAGGAAACACACTGCAGTCACTCAAATATGGCATAGAACAGTTTAGGAAAGAGGGGAGATCAGACTCCAGCAGGATAAACGTAAAACAAATTTATTAATCAATCAATTCACGTCCAAACAAACACACCCCTCAGTGACTAAATTAACACTGACAGACACATTCGTTTCAAAATGAAAATTATTATCTTTGCATTCTGCTTGCACCATATGAGAGTTATTGTGTGCTATTATCTTAATCAAACTTTAACTGGGATTAATATTTGATAGTATCTGGCTATTTGATAGTATATAAAAAATATATATGATAACATCTGTTAAGACATCTGATATATCTATGATGATATTTAATTAGGTTATTACATTTTATTTCACAATGATGGGATTGACTTTTAAAAAAAAAAAAAAAACATATAACAATAAAAATTATTATATAAAATAAAAATATGAAATATAAAAACATCTAATATAAAAAATTATTTTGACACTAGTAACCTCATATGTTTGTACAAGCTGAGGATGTGCAGCAGTGTTCTCGAAAAATTTCCAAAGTATCAAATCTACAGTCTAAAAATGCTAAAACAATTTCATAAATACATATATAAATGTTAAGCAATATACAGAAATATATGGATAACATTTTCAACCATTACAAATTATTATTCATTTTTAAGCACCTTTTTAAAGAAGAAAAATATATGTATATGAACCATATAACTATTGGTTCACTCTAATATAGTCAAACTCTCTACAACAAACCACTATGCTATAGTTGATCTTTCTAGTTTACTATATTGTAGTCACTCTTTCTACAACGTATCACTATGTTGTAATCAATCTTCCAGGCTTTGATTATTTGCCCGTTCCAAGAAGATATGACAAGATATATAGCCAATGATGACTAGCCAATTCTCTATATTGATGTATTAATAATTCATAAAAAACAAACAATATATCAAATAAAAAATCATAATAGAAATATTAGATAATATATTCATTAAAATGACACCTAAACTATTATTGGATTTTGCCACATCAAGTACGTTCCTGGCTGGGATTCGCTGTTGCCATTGTTGTGGTGGACGACTGAGGTCCCGGGCTGCAATTTCAGGCACGTCATAGTGCCGCCCCACTTGTGAGTATTGTTCTCACCTTTTTAGCACATCCAACTGTTTAGACGATATTACCCTATTGGTGCCTTTTTGTTTCCCGATATAGATTTCTCCATCGTCCTTCTCGACTTCGGAAGAGCTGCCTCCTCATCGGATCTCTTGGACTATCATTATATCATTCCTGAGCGCACCTCTTTAAGGGGACTTAACCCTGAACTTGTTATTCTTCATTAATACAAAGTTAACTTTAACATGATGTTATTGACAGTCCCTCTAATGTGAGCACATATAACATTAATGTTTGATCTTGTTTTTGTTACCTGAGGAGGAGATTGAAGATGTTGGAGGGTGTCCCAAAGCCCTTGTGACCTCAGCTGTAAAAAAAATAAATTTGTATATACAGAGTTAAAATCAAATTACAATCATAAGAGTAAGAGCATTTTAATCAAACAAAATATAACATTCAAAAACATACCTGTAGAACGGTCAATGCTTGCTCCATCAGTGGTGCTGCACATTATGTCAGGATGTCTGGCTGCCGAGGAGAAGCTGTGGCTGGATTCGGTATGGATACTGAAAGGCAATAGTAGTGTCTCATCTCCAGCAGTGGCAGCTGTAGCTGCAGCAGCAGCACTGGTAGATGCTTTAGAAAAAAACAAAAACATGAGTACAAATATAATTTTACACCCTTATGTCAAATAAAATAGAAAAAATAATTTCAATTAAAAAAATAAAAATTTGCGACATGATAAAACGCAAGTAATAAAACTTTAATTACCTGCCAACTTGTCAGTATCATGCTCAACCAAATCCAGACCGAGCGTCATATTTGACCCCAGCTTCTCTATCAGCTGAGTCTTGTATGTAGACAACTCAGCTGTATATGGGCCGCCACCACCTGTAGAACGTGCAGCTTGCTTCTCCCTGGCCAGCTTGACCTTCAAGATTCTCTTGATGTCAGAGAATCTCTTCTTACAGTGCTCCACCGATTTCGCATGATCGCCTTCGGTGGAGACACTGTCAGCTATATCTCTCCAGATCTGTTGTTTTCTGGAAAGAAAGAGGTCTGTTGGGTTTTGGAACCATATATAAAATCATAGTTTTCTAAATCCAGGGTAACTCTATTTTGCTCAAAAGAAAATTGAATGTTTCGCCCAGACTTAGTCTTTCCGGACGCCATTTCAAAAGAACAAAAGTAAAGCAGACCAAAGTTGCAAAAAAACGACGAAAAACAATCGCAAGAAAACCTACAGCTCTCATTAAAGCTTTGTATGACTTAATGGACTCCATTTTCATCCCCCTTTTATAGTTAGTCAATACGTAGACAATCAGCCGTTAACAATTATACAATCATCAATGAAATAATGTTACAGTATTAGCTTTATTGAACGTTATTCAATTATTTTAGTACATGCTATTAATAATTCCGTCATTATTGACACATATAATATTAAAAGTTCAGGTAAGTGAGTTTTAAAATTAAATGATTGGTTAAATTTTATCAATATTGTTATATAATCAATAACTTCGATGACATTTGTTAACATTGATTCAATACACTTATGTAAGTAAATATACATTCATATTCTTTTTATTGAGGATTTATTAGCAAGTGCGAAGAAAAACATGTTATAGGATATAGTTTTCATAACTTAGTCATTGGTGACGCATATTGGGATATACCTTTAAGGTATATCCCCTCCCTTTTTGCTATCATCCTATTTAAGGGAGTCATTTACACTTTAACCCTGCCTGAAAATTGAAGCACGTTGTGTTACTAGCTAAGTTCTGCTAATTTAGCTGTTATTTTCTTCAGATCTAACTTTAGACTATCTGGGAAAGCATTGTCTTTTATCTTGAGTTCCTGTTTTTTGATATGCAAACTTTCGTATTTGCTTAATCTCCTTTTTGCTCTTTTTGGAGCTATTTGTGTTTAGCCTTGACTGACTCCTTCCAGGATCACTCCTCCAGCTCTTACCCAGGACGGAACTACTTTCTCCGGCGTTCCGGATGTTAGCCACACTCACACCGGACATCCCTGTGAACGGAGCAGTACGCTTAAGAGGAATACATTAGATTCAGGTATTGTTCTCACTATTAATCTTGCTGGATTTATTCGTAACCCCTCCACAGCTACCTTGGCTCATAAATACTTATTTCCAGCTGTGTTACCGTAACTTTGAACATACTTATGCTCGCTTGTCTCTGTGATTGTACAGCACCTGTTGCATTTACCAGTGACTTTCTTGCTTGTTCTCACTTACGCAAAACTCATCACATATCATATATATGTTGCAGTACTTTGGCAGCACTTAAGCAAACCTCTCTGCTTGCATAAGTATGAATAAGGGAATGTCTGGACTCTGTACATATTTTAGTGTGAACGGTTGTGTGAGTGTGTGAAGACAGTCCTTATTCAGTCTACGGATTTCTCATCTTATCTAGAAGCTGGACTTAAACTAACTGAATACTTCTTGCAAGATGTTTTTGCACTGATTCAGTTTAACCCACTCATACCTGGAATCTGGGTTAATATTCCTTGATTGAACTTTTAAGGACATTTACCATCTTGAACTTCTAAGGATATTAACTGCTAGATCTCTAATCATCCTTTCTCTATACAATCCTGTTGAGGACTTACTTATAATAACCCACACATATTTGAATTCTTCATTATTAAAGTGTCTCACTGTATATTCCCCAGATATCATAGCCATTGATACCTGGTGGGTACTAATTAAGAGCAACACTACCTTATAGGTAAACTCTGTATAAGGTAAACTCTGGTTGAGTTATTGGATATTAAACTCATATATCACACATATTGTATAATATGTGGATTACACAGAAATTGTCATAAACACATGATGAATACAATCCGCCAATCAGATATTAATATTTTTTTCCACTGTCAATAACCAATCAGATTGCTCTGGAATTGGTATAGTTGTGTCGCACTTAAAAATTATGTTATATAATTGTTTGGAGTTCAAGATGGCGCGACCTCCAGTTTTTAGTGATGTGGAACTGTTGATCCTAGTATATGGGATGGACAGATATTTCCCAAGGAGGATAGGAGGTGTGCGAGGGATCGCTCATGAGGATAGGGACCGCAGATGATGTGGCGTATGAGAAGGGTGTCGGGCATTCAGATGTCGCGTCGGAGTTGTCTCCGGAGGTTTTCAGACCTTCAGAGACACGAAAACAAGCGATACCGGGACTTCAGATTGCTCATTAGAGCTTGTAAGTATCACTTCTTATATTGTTTATTGTAATTATAAATTATGTATATTTTAGTGACGCAGAAAATAAAAATTTAATTTCATGATAGAGTATTGAATTTTATCGACTTTTTTATGTAAATCCTATTCATTTTATTTAATTCTGTGAATATGTTGATTTGAAAATCCAAGAATATACGTTTTGTTGCAGCCCCATTTTAATTTCAAAACATGGGTTGTTTTAAATTATTGTTGGCTTTCTGGCAGCCACCAATTTTATGTCAGCCCTCAATAAAACAGTTCTGTACAGGGTCATTAAAATAAAACTGGCTGCCTCCTTAGCTTATATAAATTATTTTTTTAAATAAAGAAAGCCATAGAAAGAAGAAAAATGGATAATACGAGTGAATATGGTTGATTACAAATTCATACTCTATCAGAATCCTTTCCAAAAAATAAAAACAAGTTTATTTCCAAATATATATATATATATATATATATATATATATATATGTTTTTAAATATATATATATATATATTTTAAATATATATATATATATATATATATATACTGCATGTAAATATATATATGTAATTTAAAATTGGTTGTTATTTTCATTATAAGAAATAAAGATTACATGCGTTACAGCTGCAGATACATTACACAAAAGAAAAAGTATCTCATGGATCTTATGTTGACATACATATTACACTTTATATGTTCACAGATCTCAGGCGTCCAAGAGAACGTTTCCCTCGGTGCGTATGGCCAGTGTCAATGGTGACACCTATGAGCAACTGCTCTTCTCCCCCGCTGCCATTGACACTCCTGGAGGGTCGTCATGAGGACAAGTCAGGGACAGATGTGGACGTCCCTGATATCCAAGGTAAATTTCAAGTATAATACTATGTTTGCAGTATTTTACATTAAAATTACTTTTTAAATATATATATATATATATATATATATATACTGCATGTAAATATATATATGTAATTTAAAATTGGTTGTTATTTTCATTATAAGAAATAAAGATTACATGCGTTACAGCTGCAGATACATTACACAAAAGAAAAAGTATCTCATGGATCTTATGTTGACATACATATTACACTTTATATGTTCACAGATCTCAGGCGTCCAAGAGAACGTTTCCCTCGGTGCGTATGGCCAGTGTCAATGGCGACACCTATGAGCAACTGCTCTTCTCCCCCGCTGCCATTGACACTCCTGGAGGGTCGTCATGAGGACAAGTCAGGGACAGATGTGGACGTCCCTGATATCCAAGGTAAATTTCAAGTATAATACTATGTTTGCAGTATTTTACATTAAAATTACTTTTTTTTTCTACAGGTTAATTCAGGGTGCAGGTTAAAGGGACAGTCTACTCCAGAATTTTACATTTTTAAAAAGATAGATAATCCCATTATCACCCATTCCCCAGTTTTGCATAACCAACACTGTTCTATTTATACACATATTACCTCTGTGATTACCTTGTATCTAAGCCTCTGCAGACTGCTCCCTTACCTCAGTGCTTTTGACAGACATGCAGTTTAGCTTATCAGTGAAGACTCCTAAATAACTCAACGGAAGTGAGCATAATGTTATCTATATGACACACATGAACTAGTACTGTCTAACTGTGAAAAACATTAACAATGCTCTGAGCTAAGAGGCGTTTTTCAACGGTTTTAGAAATCAGTTTGAGCCTACCTAGGTTTAGCTTTTCAAAAATAACACCAAGGGAACAAAGACATTTTGATGATAAAAGTACATTGGAAAGTTGATTAAAATGACATGCCCTATCTAAATCATGAACATTTATTTTTGTATAGACTGTCCCTTTAATGTAATGGATTGAATTTAAAAAAAAAATGTTTTTACCAGTTTTTCAAAAACAATTTTGTGTATAATATAGGCCTTGTCACATATTCCTCATACTAACAATGATTTGTGTTTGTGCTTCATCTCTGACAGATGACCAAGTACCGGGGGAGGATCCTGCCCCAGCCTTTTCACTGGCACTGCCTGATGAGGAGGTGGCTGCAGTCGAATGTAAGAAAACTTAATATAAGGTTTTAACAATTGTATCTTGATAATGAATTTGTATAACATATATTTGTTTGTGTCTTTTTATAGATATGGATCATTGCACACAAACAGAGCCCTTTCTTTTTTTTTTTTTTTTTTATTAAATATATTTTTATTGAGGTTATGCGAAATATAACATGAAATATTCATCTAATGACAATGATAACATAGCATTGAGACATACAATAGTATTATAAATACTTGGCAAAGAAGTAAGAACATTGTGATTCTAGGAGTATAGTCTGTACGTCAGTGGAAGAACTTATACATAATAGCTATAAAATGTACAGCCATAACTAGTGTTCATACAGTAAATAAATAAATGACAAGACTTACGATAGGTAACAGATAAATAAATATGTAATTGCAAAATGAAAGCGGTATGTCAGGAAAATATAATGGAACCTCATTTTTATATTATATATGTAGGTAATGTAATCCCCACGTTGCTATGGAAAACATTCATGTAGTTATTGATGCCAGTAAAATCGGGGCAAGTGTGGATTGGTTTATAGTTGGTCACTCATGGACCAGATTAGTGAAAGTAGGGGAACGGGAGTCCAGCAGGCCAAAGCCGCTCTAAGAGAAATAGGGGAGGGGTGAGGGGCGGAGCCATTTAGGGTGCCAAAATAATAATGTGGAGAGGGTGAATAGAGGTCATGTTATATAGTTACAGCGGTGGGTTCCAAACAAACAACTTACTGTTTAGATAACTAATAGGGAGACACATAGCCTATTCAAGATATAATATTAACAATGTAAGACTTGCCTATGGCCCATAATACACTCAAAGAGCTCTAAATACAGCAGGGTTTTAGCTTCCAATAGATATCGGGTGTGATGCTCTAAATGATGTGCAGCGATTTAGTCAGAAGTCTTGAATAAATACAATACAATATACTGCTATCACAGTGGATTAGCACTTGTCTATAAGCATATCAGAGCTCATATTCCTATAGATATGGGGGGGGGGGGGAATGACTAACCCCATGGAGACTGAAAGAGACAGAGCTGTGTAGAAATGACAGGTTAATGTTTATATTTATACAGGTCTTTCATGTCTAAATGCCTCAATAGGTAAAATTAACCTTGCTTATGAGATGTGTTAATACCATAAGATAAAGCTGCTCATAGGTACCCCTCCTCATAAGGTCACAACATGAACACTGGTGAGCGTGTGCACGTACATACCTAGGCACATATTTACAAAAATAGAGATATATACGCACATACAATGCACACACCCACAAGCTCACATATAGACATATATTTGGTTGCGCTGTATATGGAATTATGTTAAATAAGTTCCTGGAGAGAAAGTAATAATGTGTGTAATTAAGTTAGATCATCTGCGTTTAAGATACACAATTCAATGGACTCGGTATTTTTGAAGTGATTAGTACAGCTAGTAGAGTCCTAAGTAGAGAGTCCTAAGAGAACAGTCATTTTACCAAGTATATAATAACCTAGGTAACCAAACCTATCAGGCCGTAAAATAATGTGTTAGGATGATCAGATAACCTGCATACTGGGCTTGGGCTAAATTGAATCTGGAATTTATAAGTTGGTGTTAAAGAGTAAGGTGTAGGGGAAAGACATATCAAATAAATGCTTTTGTCTGAAGTGATAGAAACTAGATAGTCACAAAGAGGGGGCTGTCTTTACTCATACCCTAAATGCTTGCAATTAGATTCTAGACCTTCTTTAGGAGCATTGGTCATGGAGAGGCACATATACTCAGCTGTATTAGAGAAATAGCTAGATCTAGTACTGGTAACATACATGAGCTGGCTTCTGTATGCAGGAGTCCATGTATACTTTTATGTACAATAACAACCTGATAAACATCATTTACTATTATGTGAGCAGTATATGAATAGTTGATGTATGTGAGTGGATATGGGATTCAAAAATACTGGCAGGTCAAATAACTACATAAGGGAGATTAAATATCTTTATCTCTGTAGGGTTATATCTATCCCCGCAGAGATATGCAGCGAATAGTTGCGGTATTATTTATTCCAGTACAGAATGCTAAACTTAAATATAAGAGGACATTTTTAAAATATTACATCACTAAGCTAAAATGTATAAGATCTAAACTTAACAAGATGAGTTAGGTAGCTAAACATTGTGGGTATAGTGTTGATACCGAACTCATTGTAACCTATGAGACAAAACTAGCGCTAAACAGTGCACATAAATCAAACCATTGGATCCTAGCGCTCAGGCAGTCAGCCCTGGTCTAGAATACCAGAAATTCCCAAACATGGCACAGTCACAAGACCACAGAGACGGTACCACAAATATATGTGAGGCTTACTAGGGAAACATAAATAATAATGGGCTAATCCTCTTTAACATATACAATGAGGGGTCCAATATGCAGTACAAACTGTTTTACAAACTTTTCTCTGGAATACACCATATGTATGTAATCCACTTAAGCATAAAATATGAAAAACTTGAAAAACTTTAAATAGTAAAAGCGACTAAGCTTGTGTATGATAGGTAATAAGGTAGAGTAGCTGTCTATGTATATATTGCTAGTTCAGACTAAAAGCGTACTCGGGCATGGTATAAGAACATGTGTACTCAATATAGACATTGTGAATAGTGGTACTAAAGAGCTAGGGATCCCACATGGAAGATTTCACTTAAAGCTATGACAAAAACAAAAGATTTATAACTATAGTTGATTTATATTGTAGAATATATTATCATTATGCATCTTTTGGATTTACATATCTAATGCAAGTTAGGAACTGGCATAACATAAACAGTAACAGCAAATACGCTTGGTTAGAGTAAACAAGAAGGTGGGGACACTGTCCGCGAACATATCACCACCATAGGCTACAAATAGAGACATGTATGACATAGGAGTATATAACCAGAAAGTAGAAGCCTCTGGGAGGTATGTATATGTTAATGGTGAGGGTCTGCAAACAAAATTTATACCAAAGAGTCACGACCCATATGCTAGAAAAAAAAAGGTTTAGATTGTTCCTTAAGGAGGCATGTTAAAATAGCCCCAGTGTAGAGACAAACCACCGAGGTAGCTGGCTAATGAAAGGGTACTCCATGTCACAATAGTCTCAATAGGGCTAAGTTAGTCCTCATCGATGTATCAAGACACAGTCACGCAATTTTCTGGGGACATCAAGTTCGAGTAGAATCGAGCTGTCTCCTATATTGAAGCAGGGGAATCTCAAACTAGCCCACACCACATCTGACAAGCCTGCTCTGTTGCGTTAGAACTAGCCTCCTGTAAATGACACCCTTCACACACCCTGCAGGGTAAGTGAAGCTGTCTGCTCCGCTGTAGGACACCTTGTTTGGAGAAAAGAGGTGGGCATTTCCATAGGAATTTCTGTGCCTCAGTAGGCCTGAAAATGAGGGATGGGAGTTGCACGTAGCAATTGTTGGTGCAGTGGTTAAAGGGTACAATCCAGAGCCAGCTTGAGCCTTTGATTCCCCGGCTATGGATCGCATCGTTAGGGAGTCTGCCGTAAGTGCCTCAGTATGCAACATGCAATCGGATTGTACTTCCACTAGCGCAGGGTTATCGGAGCATGACCACGCTATTTCTGGGATTGTTCCGGTGCCCTGCTGGTTGCACATCTCTGCGTGCCTTCCGATAATAGCATCAGGGAGTCCAACATTTACCCTCACTCCGCATAGGTTAGGAAAGCTTTGGGCTAAGGTATCGGTGGCCTCCTCTTCATCAACATCATCACACTCGTCTCTTAGTGTGGTAAGAAGAGAGTGAAAGTGTGCGTCCATTTTGTTTGCCAGCAGCAATAAAAGGGCTATTATGGGGTTAACGTGAGTTATGCTGGTTAGGTAGAATATACTCCCTTCTCTGTGTGGATGCAAGTAGGTAGCTTGTAGAATATCGAGATTGCTGGTTTTACCTTGTGCGCCACGCTATTACCGATCGAAGAGTTCCATGTGGATCACAGCAAATGATGTGCTTATATAGAGATCTCCAGGGAGATTTGAGCCAAATCAGGGAAGTTGAAGGCTCCCCAGGTTCCCCGTAGCTTCATGAACATTTTAGCTGACTTTTAATAAAGATGATATGGTACTTTACTCGCTTTTCTGCTGAATTATTGCTGGAGGTCTGGGAAAATGCGTCTTCTCACTTCGGCTGTTGGCTCCGCCTCCCCTTTCTTGACGATATATTTTACCAGCTGGCAAAGGGGCTGGACATTGTATCCCGGGCTGTGCGGGCCCAGCAGGAGGCTATGACCAATGTTAATAAATTTTTACTAGTTTATTAAAAAAAAAAAAAAAAAAATTATCAAAACATTTTAAAATAAATATCTAATCAAAAATGTGGTGTAGCTGTATTAATTTAAATATTATTTTGAAGTGGCATGAAAACAAAATATATGTGGAATGATGTATCAATAGCATGCAATGTGTTAAATTATATATATTTTTTTGTATATTTTTTAATATAATTCATTTCACTTCATCTTTTAAATAAACTTTGATAAAGAGCATATGCAGATAAACTATATTGCTGCTGATTGATGACTGCATATAGATGCCTCATATGATTGGCTTGCATATGCGCATTGCTATTTCTACTAAAAAGGATATCTAAGGATTAAAGTGAAACTGAAACTCAATTGTATTTTTCATGCTTCAGATAGAGCGTGCAATTTTAAACAAATTTCTAATTTAATCCTATTATCCAAATGTCTTCATTCTATTTGTATCTTTATTTGAAAATAAAGAATGTAAGTTTCTAAGCAGGCCCATTTTTGAAGAACAACCTGGGCTGAACTTGATGATTGAACAGCACCAATAAACAAGTGCTTTCCAGGGTTGTTAAACTGAATTTGTCAGGCTCTTTAATTTAGATGCCTTCTTTTCTCCAACATAGGTGTGTCCGGTCCACGGCGTCATCCTTACTTGTGGGATATTCTCTTCCCCAACAGGAAATGGCAAAGAGCCCAGCAAAGCTGGTCACATGATCCCTCCTAGGCTCCGCCTACCCCAGTCATTCTCTTTGCCGTTGTACAGGCAACATCTCCACGGAGATGGCTTAGAGTTTTTTAGTGTTTAACTGTAGTTTTTATTATTCAATCAAGAGTTTGTTATTTTGAAATAGTGCTGGTATGTACTATTTACTCAGAAACAGAAAAGAGATGAAGATTTCTGTTTGTATGAGGAAAATGATTTTAGCAACCGTCACTAAAATCCATGGCTGTTCCACACAGGACTGTTGAGAGCAATTAACTTCAGTTGGGGGAACAGTGTGCAGTCTCTTGCTGCTTGAGGTATGACACATTCTAACAAGACGATGTAATGCTGGAAGCTGTCATTTTCCCTATGGGATCCGGTAAGCCATGTTTATTACGATCGTAAATAAGGGCTTCACAAGGGCTTATTAAAACTGTAGACTTTTTCTGGGCTAAATCGATTCATTATTAACACATATTTAGCCTTGAGGAATCATTTTATCTGGGTATTTTGATATAATAATATCGGCAGGCACTGTTTTAGACACCTTATTCTTTAGGGGCTTTCCCAAAGCATAAGCAGAGCCTCATTTTCGCGCCGGTGTGGCGCACTTGTTTTTGAGAGGCATGGCATGCAGTCGCATGTGAGAGGAGCTCTGATACTTAGAAAAGACTTTCTGAAGGCGTCATTTGGTATCGTATTCCCCTTTGGGCTTGTTTGGGTCTCAGCAAAGCTGATACCAGGGACTGTAAAGGGGTTAAAGTTCAAAACGGCTCCGGTTCCGTTATTTTAAGGGTTAAAGCTTCCAAATTTGGTGTGCAATACTTTTAAGGCTTTAAGACACTGTGGTGAAAATTTGGTGAATTTTGAACAATTCCTTCATGTTTTTTCGCAATTGCAGTAATAAAGTGTGTTCAGTTTAAAATTTAAAGTGACAGTAACGGTTTTATTTTAAAACGTTTTTTGTACTTTGTTATCAAGTTTATGCCTGTTTAACATGTCTGAACTACCAGATAGACTGTGTTCTGAATGTGGGGAAGCCAGAATTCCTATTCATTTAAATAAATGTGATTTATGTGATAATGATAATGATGCCCAAGATGATTCCTCAAGTGAGGGGAGTAAGCATGGTACTGCATCATTCCCTCCTTCGTCTACACGAGTCTTGCCCACTCAGGAGGCCCCTAGTACATCTAGCGCGCCAATACTCCTTACTATGCAACAATTAACGGCTGTAATGGATAATTCTGTCAAAAACATTTTAGCCAAAATGAACACTTATCAGCGTAAGCGCGGCTGCTCTGTTTTAGATACTGAAGAGCATGACGACGCTGATAATAATATTTCTGAAGGGCCCCTAACCCAGTCTGATGGGGCCAGGGAGGTTTTGTCTGAGGGAGAAATTACTGATTCAGGGAACATTTCTCAACAGGCTGAACCTGATGTGATTGCATTTAAATTTAAGTTGGAACATCTCCGCATTCTGCTTAAGGAGGTACTATCCACTCTGGATGATTGTGACAAGTTGGTCATCCCAGAGAAACTTTGTAAAATGGACAAGTTCCTAGAGGTGCCGGGGCTCCCAGAAGCTTTTCCTATACCCAAGCGGGTGGCGGACATTGTTAATAAAGAATGGGAAAGGCCCGGTATTCCTTTCGTCCCTCCCCCCATATTTAAAAAAATTGTTTCCTATGGTCGACCCCAGAAAGGACTTATGGCAGACAGTCCCCAAGGTCGAGGGAGCGGTTTCCACTTTAAACAAACGCACCACTATACCCATAGAGGATAGTTGTGTTTTCAAAGATCCTATGGATAAAAAATTAGAAGGTTTGCTTAAAAAGATGTTTGTTCAGCAAGGTTACCTTCTACAACCAATTTCATGCATTGTCCCTGTCGCTACAGCCGCATGTTTCTGGTTCGATGATCTGATAAGAGCGGTCGATAGTGATTCTCCTCCTTTGGAGGAGATTATGGACAGAATCAATGCTCTCAAATTGGCTAATTCTTTCACCCTAGACGCCACTTTGCAATTGGCTAGGTTAGCGGCTAAGAATTCTGGGTTTGCTATTGTGGCGCGCAGAGCGCTTTGGTTGAAATCTTGGTCGGCTGATGCGTCTTCCAAGAACAAGCTACTTAACATTCCTTTCAAGGGGAAAACGCTGTTTGGCCCTGACTTGAAAGAGATTATCTCTGATATCACTGGGGGTAAGGGCCACGCCCTTCCTCAGGATCGGCCTTTCAAGGCAAAAAATAAACCTAATTTTCGTCCCTTTCGTAGAAACGGACCAGCCCAAGGTGCTACGTCCTCTAAGCAAGAGGGTAATACTTCTCAAGCCAAGCCAGCTTGGAGACCAATGCAAGGCTGGAACAAGGGAAAGCAGGCCAAGAAACCTGCCACTGCTACCAAGACAGCATGAAATGTTGGCCCCCGATCCGGGACCGGATCTGGTGGGGGGCAGACTCTCTCTCTTCGCTCAGGCTTGGGCAAGAGATGTTCTGGATCCTTGGGCGCTAGAAATAGTCTACCAAGGTTATCTTCTGGAATTCAAGGGACTTCCCCCAAGGGGGAGGTTCCACAGGTCTCAGTTGTCTTCAGACCACATAAAAAGACAGGCATTCTTACATTGTGTAGAAGACCTGTTAAAAATGGGAGTGATTCATCCTGTTCCATTAAGAGAAAAAGGGATGGGGTTCTACTCCAATCTGTTCATAGTTCCCAAAAAAGAGGGAACGTTCAGACCAATCTTAGATCTCAAGATCTTAAACAAGTTTCTCAAGGTTCCATCGTTCAAGATGGAAACCATTCGAACTATTCTTCCTTCCATCCAGGAGGGTCAATTCATGACCACGGTGGATTTAAAGGATGCGTATCTACATATTCCTATCCACAAGGAACATCATCGGTTCCTAAGGTTCGCATTCCTGGACAAACATTACCAGTTCGTGGCGCTTCCTTTCGGATTAGCCACTGCTCCAAGGATTTTCACAAAGGTACTGGGGTCCCTTCTAGCTGTGCTAAGACCAAGGGGCATTGCTGTAGTACCCTACTTGGACGACATTCTGATTCAAGCGTCGTCCCTTCCTCAAGCAAAGGCTCACACGGACATTGTCCTGGCCTTTCTCAGATCTCACGGGTGGAAAGTGAACGTGGAAAAGAGTTCTCTATCCCCGTCAACAAGGGTTCCCTTCTTGGGAACAATAATAGACTCCTTAGAAATGAGGATTTTTCTGACAGAGGCCAGAAAAACAAAGCTTCTAGACTCTTGTCGGATACTTCATTCCGTTCCTCTTCCTTCCATAGCTCAGTGCATGGAAGTGATCGGGTTGATGGTAGCGGCAATGGACATAGTTCCTTTTGCGCGCATTCATCTAAGACCATTACAACTGTGCATGCTCAGTCAGTGGAATGGGGACTATACAGACTTGTCTCCGAAGATACAAGTAAATCAGAGGACCAGGGACTCACTCCGTTGGTGGCTGTCCCTGGACAACCTGTCACAAGGGATGACATTCCGCAGACCAGAGTGGGTCATTGTCACGACCGACGCCAGTCTGATGGGCTGGGGCGCGGTCTGGGGATCCCTGAAAGCTCAGGGTCTTTGGTCTCGGGAAGAATCTCTTCTACCGATAAATATTCTGGAACTGAGAGCGATATTCAATGCTCTCAAGGCTTGGCCTCAGCTAGCGAGGGCCAAGTTCATACGGTTTCAATCAGACAACATGACAACTGTTGCGTACATCAACCATCAGGGGGGAACAAGGAGTTCCCTAGCGATGGAAGAAGTGACCAAAATCATTCTATGGGCGGAGTTTCACTCCTGCCACCTGTCTGCTATCCACATCCCAGGAGTGGAAAATTGGGAAGCGGATTTTCTGAGTCGTCAGACATTGCATCCGGGGGAGTGGGAACTCCATCCGGAAATCTTTGCCCAAGTCACTCAGCTGTGGGGCATTCCAGACATGGATCTGATGGCCTCTCGTCAGAACTTCAAAGTTCCTTGCTACGGGTCCAGATCCAGGGATCCCAAGGCGGCTCTAGTGGATGCACTAGTAGCACCTTGGACCTTCAAACTAGCTTATGTGTTCCCGCCGTTTCCTCTCATCCCCAGGCTGGTAGCCAGGATCAATCAGGAGAGGGCGTCAGTGATCTTGATAGCTCCTGCGTGGCCACGCAGGACTTGGTATGCAGATCTGGTGAATATGTCATCGGCTCCACCTTGGAAGCTACCTTTGAGACGAGACCTTCTTGTTCAGGGTCCGTTCGAATATCCGAATCTGGTTTCACTCCAGCTGACTGCTTGGAGATTGAACGCTTGATTTTATCGAAGCGAGGGTTCTCAGATTCTGTTATTGATACTCTTGTTCAGGCCAGAAAGCCTGTAACTAGAAAGATTTACCACAAAATTTGGAAAAAATATATCTGTTGGTGTGAATCTAAAGGATTCTCTTGGGACAAGGTTAAGATTCCTAGGATTCTATCCTTCCTTCAAGAAGGATTGGAAAAAGGATTATCTGCAAGTTCCCTGAAGGGACAGATTTCTGCCTTGTCGGTGTTACTTCACAAAACACTGGCTGCTGTGCCAGATGTTCAAGCCTTTGTTCAGGCTCTGGTTAGAATTAAGCCTGTTTACAAACCTTTGACTCCTCCTTGGAGTCTCAATTTAGTTCTTTCAGTTCTTCAGGGGGTTCCGTTTGAACCCTTGCATTCCGTTGATATTAAGTTATTATCTTGGAAGGTTTTGTTTTTAGTTGCAATTTCTTCTGCTAGAAGAGTTTCAGAATTATCTGCTCTGCAGTGTTCTCCTCCTTATCTGGTGTTCCATGCAGATAAGGTGGTTTTACGTACTAAACCTGGTTTTCTTCCAAAAGTTGTTTCTAACAAAAACATTAACCAGGAGATTATCGTACCTTCTCTGTGTCCGAAACCAGTTTCAAAGAAGGAACGTTTGTTGCACAATTTGGATGTTGTTCGCGCTCTAAAATTCTATTTAGATGCTACAAAGGATTTTAGACAAACATCTTCCTTGTTTGTTGTTTATTCTGGTAAAAGGAGAGGTCAAAAAGCAACTTCTACCTCTCTCTCTTTTTGGATTAAAAGCATCATCAGATTGGCTTACGAGACTGCCGGACGGCAGCCTCCCGAAAGAATCACAGCTCATTCCACTAGGGCTGTGGCTTCCACATGGGCCTTCAAGAACGAGGCTTCTGTTGATCAGATATGTAGGGCAGCGACTTGGTCTTCACTGCACACTTTTACCAAATTTTACAAGTTTGATACTTTTGCTTCTTCTGAGGCTATTTTTGGGAGAAAGGTTTTGCAAGCCGTGGTGCCTTCCATTTAGGTGACCTGATTGCTCCCTCCCTTCATCCGTGTCCTAAAGCTTTGGTATTGGTTCCCACAAGTAAGGATGACGCCGTGGACCGGACACACCTATGTTGGAGAAAACAGAATTTATGTTTACCTGATAAATTACTTTCTCCATCGGTGTGTCCGGTCCACGGCCCGCCCTGGTTTTTTTAATCAGGTCTGATAATTTATTTTCTTTAACTACAGTCACCACGGTACCATATGGTTTCTCCTATGCAAATATTCCTCCTTAACGTCGGTCGAATGACTGGGGTAGGCGGAGCCTAGGAGGGATCATGTGACCAGCTTTGCTGGGCTCTTTGCCATTTCCTGTTGGGGAAGAGAATATCCCACAAGTAAGGATGACGCCGTGGACCGGACACACCGTTGGAGAAAGTAATTTATCAGGTAAACATAAATTCTGTTTTTCAAAGAAAGATAACATTAGAACATATAAAAATTGATAATAGGAGTAATTTTGAAAGTTGATTTCAATTGAATGTGAATCCATAAAGTTAATAATTGTGCTTAGTGTCCCTTTAATAAAATGTCAAGGGTTGTAATCTTGATTGAGATGTTCTTCTATAATATTGGTGTCCCTTTAATTTAGGATTTTTTTTTATACTAAAAAAAAATAATAATAATAATAAATATGTATTCATATATATCTTTACATAGATATATACATAAATACATATTTTATTTTTACATTTAAATAGATACATATGTACATAGATACATACATATAAATACATCAGGGAATAAAAATAAATAAATATATATATATATATATATATATATATAATATATATATATATATAATACATACATAATGAAATATGTATGCACAATCTTCCAAAAAATTCTAATAATTGACTGTCCACTTTGCACCAAATATGTCACTACTTGCTATATTGGCAATCAATTCCTGCTCCGAAAAAAATTACATTTCCACTATATACAATAATGTGCTAGAGAAATGTGATTGTTGATGGACAGTGATGAAGGTATAAATAAAGTTAGGAAAAACCCGAATAGACGTGAGATCGATGACTGTTAGTTAACAGCAGTCCAATGCTCATCGCACCGTACTTGACATGCGTGTTTTTGAGTTTTTTTTAATAAATCTGGAGATCGTATTGAAATCTGCGGCCGCGATGTTTGGCGAGCGTATTGACGCCCGCGAATGCAACATACTTGACACTTTGATAAATATCCCTCATAGGGAAAAGAATAAATTACTTTTTTTATAAGCTGATCTATAGCAGCTATGACTCATTCGTCTGAGGCTCAAGAAACAGGTTAGATCCTATCTCCCTAACCTTGGACTTATATGCTACAAGAATGTGGTTGGAAAGAAAATGTTCACATGAATATGTAATTTTTATCTTTGTAACTTAAATAATATGGAACAAAAATAAAAATAATTTTATCATAAAGTGGCCGGTGAGTGTATGTGTGTATGTTTGTGTAATACACAGCATGATTAAAAAAAACTGTTATATAATCAAATGGGTAAATATATAGAAAGACACATATATATACACCAAAATATATGTTCATTCAGTTTCTCTACATTATAAATAAAATATTATCAAAAACAAAGAACCTGAAAAGAGGTCAGATAATGATAGGTGAGGACCTAATGACACCCAGTGGACAGGTGAAGCAAATGCGTATCCAAACAAATAGTTAATGTATAGAAATAGAGGCCTATCAGAGAGGAAACAGCTCTATGTACACACACTTGGCTGGTATTATGGACATTAGGAAATTTCTAGTATAAAGAGTCAACTAAACTATGGACAGGAGGCACCCAATTTTCAAGATCCTGTACCAACACACCAGGAGGGTCCTCACTCATCTTATCCATTCCTGACCAATTGACAGAGCCTGATTTTTCCTGTCTGAGGTCCTTACTACTGGTTGGTAAAGTATTATTGCTTTTCCATAAGTAATATTACCTAGGGTAATTTAAACTTCAGTATCTGGGGCATCAGACCAAAAGAAGTGTGGTATGTTTAAACCTTTGTAGTTTAAGTAAGTTTGTATTCCTACCTGCAGAAAGGAAACAAACTACTTAACAGAGAACAGTACTTAGTGGGCATATTAAATTATTGTGTAATCCTAATATTGCAGTTAAAATTAATTAAAGGGCCATAATACCCAAATGTTTAAACACTTGAAAGTGATGCAGTATAGCTGTAGAAAGCTGACTAGAAAATATCACCTGAACATCTCTATGTAAAAAAGAAAGATATTTTACCTCAAAAATTCCTCAGTAGCCACATCCCATTGTAAAGGATTTCTAAGCAGCATATATAGTATGTCTGTCCTGGGACAGCTTAGGGGATGAGCCTCGTGCACTCTTATATTATTTCACCAATCAGGTAAAGGAAGCTTACTATGAAATCTCATGAGAGTTAAGTCAAATCTCATAAGATGACAGTAAGAGTTCATGACCTCAGCACTGCTGATGCTGATTGGCTGCTGTTCATTTCTTCATTTTTTATTTTTTTTTACCTGCAGCTGGGAGCAGCTGAGTATAACTTTATACAAATAACTTACTGTGCTGAGCTGAGGAGATTGTGAGGTAAAATATCTTCCTTTTTTACATAGAGATGCTCAGGTGATATTTTTCTGTCAACTTTTTACAGTTATACTGCATCAGTTTCAAGTGATTTAGCATATGAGTATTATGTCCCTTTAAGCAATCTTGCCCTGGGTGTAATTGAGTGAATAACATCTTATATTATTAATACAGGATATTAATACAGATTTAATGATTTTGAATGGAGCTAATTAGGCAAATGTTTTTGTCTTATAGATATTCTAATGCGTTGTCAAAAAATGTATAGAAAATTAGTTACAATTGCATTTTCTAAAAAAGAACTGTGATACAATAAATTCATTAGCAAATCACTTTATAGAGCAGTAAACTTTGTATAGTTACATTGATTTATCTGTATCTCCTATTTGCTGAATTAAAGGGACACTGAACACAAATTTTCTCTTTCCTGATTCACATAGAGCATGCAATTTTAAGCAACTTTCTAATTTACTCCTATTATCGTTTTCTTCGTTCTCTTTCTATCTTTATTTGAAAAAGAAGGCATCTAAGCTAAGGAGCCAGCAATTTTGGGGTTCAGAACCATAGACAGCACTTTTTTATTGGTGCTGTCCAATCAGCAAGGACAACCCAGGATGTTCACCAAAAATGGGCCGGCATCTAAACTGACACTCTTGCTTTTCAAATAAACATACCAAGAGAATGATGAAAATTTGATAAAAGGAGAAAATTAGAAATTTGATTAAAATTGCATGCTCTATCTGAATCACAAAAGAAAAGATTTGGGTTCAGTGTCCCTTTAAGTATCGTTATTGTTTCTTTTTACATGAAGTTGTATGTAGTTATATATAATTTGCTATTGGTACTAGTCGATACCTGATGTACTAATTTGTGATTGTTTTTGTAATCAATTTTTTATTTCATTTCATGCTATTAAACTATAAAAATTAAATTGTGTCTTATTTGTGCAGTAAGTAGGAGAGAGTGCATAGCCAAATACATAATGAAAAGAACTTAGACATCACTAGACTTAAAGGGATACTAATCCCAATTTTTTTTCTTTCATGATTCAGATAGAGCATGCGATAGATGCAACTTTCTAATTTACTTCTACTATTAATTTTTCTTAGTTCTCTTGCTATCTTTATTTAAAAAGCAGGAATTTAAAGCTTAGGAGCCAACCCATTTTAGATTCAGTATCCTGGGTAGCACTTGCTTATTGGTGGCTACATTTAGCAAACCAATAAGCAATTATAACCCATGTTCTGAACCAAAAATGGGTTGGCTATTAGCTTTACATTCCAGCTTTTTAAATATAGATAGCAAGAGAACAAAGGAAAATTGATAAAAATAGTAAATTAGAAAGTTGATTAAAATTGCATGCCCTATCTGAATCATGAAATAAAAAATTTGGGTTTAGTGTCCCTTTAATACTGAACAATTTTAGTCACTCCTGTTATCCAGTGACTGTCTTTGGTCAATAGCGAATAGTATTTATTAACTATATACACCTTACACTTTACACTAGGGGGCCCATTTATCAAGCTCTGTATGGAGCTTGTGGGCCCGTGTTCTGGCGAGTCTTCAGACTCGCCAGAAACAGCAGTTATGAAGCAGTGGTCTAAAGACCGCTGCTCCATAACCCTGTCCGCCTGCTCTGATGAAGCGGACAGGAATCGCCACAATTCAACCCGATCGAGTACGATCGGGTTGATTGACACCTCCCTGCTGGCGGCCAATCTGCAGGGGGCGGCGTTGCACCAGCAGCTCTTGTGAGCTGCTGGTGCAATGCTGAATATAGAGAGCGTATTGCTCTCCGCATTCAGTGATGTCTGTCGGACCTGATCCGCACTGTTAGATCAGGTTCAACAGATATTTCATAAATAGGCCTCATGGTCTTCAGGTGCTCTCATCTGTTGTTTCCATTAAAAAGTATGACTTGAATTCTATTTTTGAAGGTTGTGCTGTTGTATTTGTTTGTTGGATAATGAAAATAAATTTGAATATTTTTTTGTTTTTTATTTGCATATTCTATCTGTATTTTGAAAGCTTTATTTTAATTTTGATGTCCCTTTTAATGGAAGAAATGGGATATAGATGGATTTTCTGGCCATTAATAGGGCATTAAAAAATAAGTACTATCTAGTGATGTGAAACAATCCACACCAATGTTGTTCAATGACCCGCCCCTCAACTTATACAAAACCCCAAATCATCTAATAGCACATCCTCAATGACGTCTATCACCATGTCCTACATGAGTGGCCGATTCTTCACTCACCACACAAATATCACTGAGTGAATACTTAAGAACAATGGCCAATAACAAAAGCAGCAAATGCAACAATAAATTAAAATAAATTAAGCTGAATATGGTCCACAAATGGCATTATTCAACTTATAAGAATACCGTGTCAGAGAAACAAACACCTCTCTAAGGTTAGATCCACAGGACATGTTTGTTTCTTTTGGCAATCAAAGAGCTTGTTCCTCTGCCCAGAGTTAAGTTTTCCCTAAAACTTCCTGGAAGCCCAAAATTTCTTGGTCTAAAAACAAGCAGACTAAGAAGTCTACCTCAGCCTCCATGTCTGCATAAGAGTGTGAATAGTCTCTGATAGGGGCAGATTGAATCTTTTTCAGGAGGCTTGGGAGAGGTCTTTTAAAGATACTTAGGTGTTGGAGATAAAATTTTTTATCAATATTGAATAAGCTTTTGATCAATACCTCCTCAAAGAAGATTCTTCTTGTCTTGAGTTCCTCAAGATGCTTTCTGGCTAGTGTGAGAGATCTGAAAACAATGTGACTTTTTGCTGCAGTTACAGTCTCAGAAATAAACCAGGCTATTAATTCAAATATCTTTATAGTACTTTTTGGCCTACCTTGGTATGCAGACTTCTTCCTGTACCACTGCTTAAAGAAGGTGTCTTCCAGAAACTGGCAGTAGGACTGGGAGTTGAGCTTGACTCCATCCTCAACCCGAAAAGGCCCCACAAGCTCATCTTTGATGATACCAGCCCAAACCAGTACTCCACCTCCACCTTGCTGGCGTCTGAGTCGGACTGGAGCTCTCTGCCCTTTACCAATCCAGCCACGGGCCCATCCATCTGGCCCATCAAGACTCACTCTCATTTCATCAGTCCATAAAACCTTAGAAAAATCAGTCTTGAGATATTTCTTGGCCCAGTTTTGACGTTTCAGCTTGTGTGTCTTGTTCAGTGGTGGTCGTCTTTCAGCCTTTCTTATCTTGGCCATGTCTCTGAGTATTGCACACCCTGTGCTTTTGGGCACTCCAGTGATGTTGCAGCTCTGAAATATGGCCAAACTGGTGGCAAGTGGCATCTTGGCAGCTGCACGCTTGACTTTTCTCAGTTCATGGGCAGTTATTTTGCACCTTGGTTTTTCCACACGCTTCTTGCGACCCTGTTGACTATTTTGAATGAAACGCTTGATTGTTCGATGATCACGCTTCAGAAGCTTTGCAATTTTAAGAGTGCTGCATCCCTCTGCAAGATATCTCACTATTTTTGACTTTTCTGAGCCTGTCAAGTCCTTCTTTTGACCCATTTTGCCAAAGGAAAGGAAGTTGCCTAATAATTATGCACACCTGATATAGGGTGTTGATGTCATTAGACCACACCCCTTCTCATTACAGAGATGCACATCACCTAATATGCTTAATTGGTAGTAGGCTTTCGAGCCTATACAGCTTGGAGTAAGACAATATGCATAAAGAGGATGATGTGGTCAAAATACTCATTTGCCTAATAATTCTGCGCTCCCTGTACAATTAAATACAATTAAATAAAATTAGCTAAAGTACAAAAAACAAACACTAAATTACAGAAAATAATAAACAAATTACAAGATTTTTAAACTAATTACAACTAATCTAATCCCCCTAACAAAATAAAAAAAGCCCCCCAAAATAAAAAAAAGCCTTAACCTACACTAAATTACAAATAGCCCTTAAAGGGCCTTTTGCGGGGCATTGCCCCAAAGTAATCAGATCTTTTACCTGTAAAAAAATTACAACCCCCCCACCCCAAAATTAAAACCCACCACCCACACAACCAACCCTACTCGAAAACCCACACAATACCCCCTTAAAAAAACCTAACACTAACCTCTTGAAGATCACCTTACCAGGAGAAGTCTTCATCCAACCGGGCCGAAGTCCTCAACGAAGCCGGGAGAAGTCTTCATCCAAGCCGTGAATTGGTCCTCCAGACGGGCAGAAGTCTTCATCCAGACGGCATCTTCTATCTTCATCCATCCAGCGCGGAGCGGGTCCATCTTCAAGACATCCGACGCGGAGCATCCTCTTCATCCGCCGGCTAACACTGAATAAAGGTTCTTTTAAATGATGTCATCCAAGATGGCGTCCCTTCAATTCCGATTGGCTGATAGAATTCTATCAGCCAATCGGAATTAAGGTAGAAAAAATCCTATTGGCTGATGCAATCAGCCAATAGGATTGAAGTTTAATCCAATCAGCCACTAGGATTGAGCTGGCATTCTATTGGCTGTTCCAATCAGCCAATAGAATGCCAGCTCAATCCTACTGGCTGATTGCATCAAGTGGCATTTTTGCAGGGAAACAGCTTCTCAGGCTGGAGACCCTAATTCAATTCCATGGATGGTGTAACATTTTCTCTGGTATTTTGACTTATTGCCCGGACTCTACCTTGCCTTATGTCTGTCTGATTTGTCTGTATCCTGCCACAGAGCCTACCTATATCCTACTATAGAGCCTACTTGTATCCTGCTACGCAGCCTTCCTGTATCCTGTCACACAGCCTGCCTGTATCCTACCATAGAGCCGTCTGTATCCTGCCACACAGCCTGCCTGTATCCTGCCACAGATCCTGTCTGTATCTTGCTACAGAGCCTTCCTATATCCTGCAACACAGCCTGCCTGTATCCTACCATAGAGTCTGCCTGTATCCTGCCACACAGCTTGCCTGTATCCTGTCACACAACCTGTCTGTATCCTACCATAGAGTCTGCCTATATCTTGCCACACAACCTGCCTGTATCCTGCCACACAGCCTACCTGTACCCTGCCACACAGACTGCCTTATCCTGTCTCGGCCTCAAGTGAACACCACCAGCAGGCACCTCCTGTCTTGGCCTCCAGTGGGCACCTCCAGTATTTTCTTCCATTGGGTTCCTCAAGTGGGCACCTCCACTCTTGGCCTCAAGTGGGCACCTCCAGTCTCTGCCTCAAGTGGGCACCTCCAGTCTTGGCCTCAAGTGGGCACCTCCTGTCTCGGCCTCAAGTGGACACCTCCTGTCTCAGGCTCCAGTGTCCACTACCTGTCTCCAGTGACCACCTCCTATCTCGGTCTCCAGTGGGCACCTCCTGGCTCAGGCTCCGGGGGGCACCTTCTGTTTTTGACCTAAGTTGGCACTAAGTTCCTGGCCTTAAAGTGGACACTCTTGTTCCTGGCCCTATTGTGGGCATTTATTAACCCCTAATCTGCCGCCCCCAACGTCGCTGCCACTATATTAAAGTTATTAACCCCTAAACCTAAGTCTAACCCTAAACCTAACACCCCCTAACTTTAATATGATTAAAAGAAATTGAAATAAATATTCCTATCATTAACTAAATTATTCCTATTTAAAACTAAATACTTACCTGTAAAATAAACCCTAAGCTAACTACAATATAACTAATAGTTACATTGTAGCTATTTTAGGATTTATTTTTATTTTACAGGCAAGGTAATTCCCTAAATTAAATACAATTAAATAAAATTAGCTAAAGTACAAAAAAAAAAAAAACACTAAATTACAGAAAATAATAAACAAATTACAAGATTTTTAAACTAATTACAACTAATCTAATCCCACTAACAAAATAAAAATGCCCCCCCCCCCCAAAATAAAAAAAGCCCTACCCTACACTAAATTACAAATAGCCCTTAAAAGGGCATTTTGCGGGGCATTGCCCCAAAGTAATCAAATCTTTTACCTGTAAAAAAAATTACAACCCCCCCAAATTAAAACCCACCACCCACACAACCAACCCTACTCTAAAACCCACCCAATACCCCTTAAAAAAACCTAACACTAACCCTTTGAAGATCACCTTACCGGGCGAAATCTAAATCCAACCGGGCCGAAGTCCTCAACGAAGCAGGGAGAAGTGGTCCTCTAGACGGGCAGACGTCTTCATCCAGACGGCATCTTCTATCTTCATCCATCCGACGCGTAGCGGGTCCATCTTCAAGACATCCGACGATGCTCAGTTTTAAATACAGAGGATGAGCAAGTGGGCGCTGACGATAATTTATCTGTTATACCCTCACACCAGTCTGAATTGGCAGTGAGGGAGGGTCTGTCTGAGGGAGAAATTTCTGATTCAGGAAAAGTTTCTCAGCAGGCAGAACCTGATATCGTGGCATTTAAATTTAAGTTAGAACATCTCCGCGCCCTGCTTAAGGAGGTGCTAACTACTCTTGATGATTGTGACTCTTTGGTGATTCCAGAGAAATTGTGCAAAATGGACAAATTCCTAGAGGTCCCTGTGCACGCTGATGCCTTTCCGATACCCAAGAGGGTGGCGGACATAGTGACCAAGGAGTGGGAGAAGCCAGGTATACCTTTTGTCCCACCTCCTATATTTAAGAAAATGTTCCCCATTGTCGACCCCAGAAGGGACGCATGGCAAACAGTCCCTAAGGTTGAGGGGGCAGTTTCTACGTTGGCCAAGCGCACAACTATTCCCATTGAGGACAGTTGTGCTTTCAAAGATCCTATGGATAAAAAAATTGGAAGGGTTGCTTAAAAAGATATTTGTTCAGCAAGGTTTCCTTCTCCAACCAATTTCGTGCATTATTCCTGTCACCACGGCGGCGTCTTTTTGGTTCGAGGAACTAGAAAATTCGCTCTATAAGGAGACTCCATATGAGGAAGTCATGGACAGAATTCACGCACTAAAGTTGGCTAATTCCTTTATTTTAGATTTCAATTGGCTAAATTAGCGGCAAAAATTTCAGGTTTTGCAAATAGTTTTGCAAAATCTTGGTCGGCGGATGTGTCGTCCAAGACAAAACTGCTTAATATTCCTTTCAAAGGTAAGACCCTTTTCGGGCCAGAATTGAAGGAGATTATTTCAGACATCACTGGGGGAAAGGGCCATTCCCTCCCACAGGATAGGCCTTTCAAGGCTAAGAACAAATCTAATTTTCGTTCCTTTCGCAATTTCAGGAACGGACCGTCTCCTAACTCTGCAGCCTCTAGACAAGAGGATAACGCTTCCCAGCCTAAACCAGCATGGAATGCAAGGCTGGAACAAGGGTAAACAGGCCAAGAAGCCTGCTGCTGCTACCAAGACAGCATGAAGGGGTAGCCCCCGATCCGGGACCGGATCTAGTAGGGGGCAGACTGTCTCTCTTTGCTCAGGCTTGGGCAAGAGATGTTCCGGATCCCTGGGCACTAGAAATAGTCTCTCAGGGGTATCTTCTAGAGTTCATGGAACTCCCTCCAAGGGGAAGGTTCCACATGTCTCGCTTATCTTCAGACCAGATAAAGAGACAGGCATTCTTACATTGCGTAGGAGACCTATTAAAGATGGGAGTGATACACTCAGTTCCAGCAGCGGAACAAGGTCTGGGTTTTTACTCAAACCTGTTTGTAGTTCCCAAAAAAGAGGGAACTTTCAGGCCAATTCTGGATTTAAAAATCCTAAACAAATTCCTCAGAGTTCCATCATTCAAAATGGAAACCATTCGGACGATCTTACCAACAATCCAGGAGGGTCAATATATGACTACCATGGACTTAAAGGATGCGTACCTACATATTCCTATCCACAAAGATCACCATCAGTTCCTAAGGTTCGCCTTTCTGGAAAAACATTACCAGTTCGTGGCTCTTCCATTCGGTTTAGCCACCGCTCCCAGAATTTTCACAAAGGTGCTAGGGTCCCTTCTAGCGGTTCTAAGGCCGAGGGGCATTTCTGTAGCACCTTATCTAGACGACATTCTAATCCAAGCGTCGTTCCTTTCCAAAGCAAAGGCTCATACAGACATTGTTTTAGCTTTTCTCAGGTCTCACGGGTGGAAGGTGAACATAGAAAAAAGTTCCCTGTCCCCGTCCACAAGGGTTCCTTTTCTAGGAACAATAATAGATTCTGTAGAAATGAAGATTTTTCTGACAGAGGTCAGAAAGTTAAAGCTTCTAAACGCTTGTCAAGTTCTTCAATCTATTCCTCAGCCTTCCATAGCTCAGTGCATGGAGGTAATAGGTTTAATGGTTGCAGCAATGGACGTGGTTCCTTTTGCTCCAATTCATCTAAGACCATTACAACTGTGCATGCTCAAACCGTGGAATGGGGATTATGCAGACTTGTCTCCCCAGATTCAAGTAGACCAGTTAACCAGAGACTCACTCCGTTGGTGGTTGACTCAAGATCACCTGTCTCAGGGAATGAGTTTCCGCAGACCAGAGTGGGTCATTGTCACGACCGACGCCAGTCTTTTAGGCTGGGGCGCGGGCTGGGACTCCCTGAAAGCTCAGGGTCTATGGTCTCGGGAAGAGTCTCTTCTCCCGATAAACATTCTGAAACTGAGAGCGATATTCAATGCGCTCCGGGCTTGGCCTCAACTAGCGAAGGCCAGATTCATAAGATTTCAGTCGGACAACATGACGACTGTAGCGTACATCAATCATCAGGGGGGAACAAAGAGTTCCTTGGCGATGAGAAAGGTATCCAAGATCATCAAATGGGCGGAGGATCACTCCTGCCATCTATCTGCAATTCACATCCCAGGAGTAGACAACTGGGAGGCGGATTATTTGAGTCGTCAGACTTTCTATCCGGGGGAGTGGGAACTCCACCCGGAGGTCTTTGCCCAGTTAACTCAACTATGGGGCATTCCAGACATGGATCTGATGGCGTCTCGTCAGAACTTCAAGGTTCCTCGCTACGGGTCCAGATCCAGGGATCCCAAGGCGACAATAGTGGATGCATTGGTGGCGCCTTGGTCGTTCAACCTAGCTTATGTGTTTCCACCGTTTCCTCTCCTTCCCAGGCTTGTAGCCAGGATCAAACAGGAGAAGGCCTCTGTGATTCTGATAGCTCCTGCGTGGCCACGCAGGACTTGGTATGCAGACCTGGTGAATATGTCATCGGCTCCACCATGGAAACTACCTTTGAGACAGGATCTTCTAGTACAAGGTCCATTCGAACATCCAAATCTAGTCTCTCTGCAACTGACTGCTTGGAAATTGAACGCTTGATTTTATCTAAGCGTGGGTTGTCAGATTCAGTTATAGATACTCTGGTCCAAGCCAGAAAACCTGTGACTAGGAAAATTTACCATAAGATATGGAAAAAATACATCTGTTGGTGCGAATCCAAGGGATTCTCTTGGAGTAAAATTAAAATTCCTAGGATACTCTCCTTTCTCCAAGAGGGTTTGGATAAAGGGTTGTCAGCGAGTTCTCTAAAAGGACAGATTTCTGCTCTGTCTGTTTTGTTGCACAAACGTCTGGCAGCAGTGCCAGATGTACAGGCATTTGTACAGGCCTTAGTCAGAATCAAGCCTGTCTACAGACCCATGACTCCTCCATGGAGTCTAAATTTAGTTCTTTCAGTTCTTCAAGGGGTTCCGTTTGAACCTTTACATTCCATAGATATTAAGTTACTATCTTGGAAAGTTCTGTTTTTGGTTGCTATTTCTTCTGCTAGAAGAGTTTCTGAATTGTCTGCTTTGCAGTGTACTTCACCCTATCTGGTATTCCATAAGGATAAGGTTGTTTTGCGTACCAAACCTGGTTTTCTTCCAAAAGTGGTTTCCAACAGGAATATTAACCAGGAAATAGTTGTTCCTTCTCTGTGTCCGAATCCAGTTTCGAAGAAGGAACGTTTGTTACACAATTTAGATGTGGTCCGTGCTTTAAAATTCTATTTAGAAGCAACAAAGGATTTCAGACAGATTTCATCTTTGTTTGTCGTTTATTCTGGTAAGAGGAGAGGGCAGAAAGCTACTGCTACCTCTCTTTCCTTTTGGCTGAAAAGCATCATCCAATTGGCTTATGAGACTGCTGGACGGCAGCCTCCTGAACAAATTACAGCTCACTCTACTAGAGCTGTGGCTTCCACATGGGCCTTCAAGAACGAGGCTTCTGTTGATCAGATCTAAGGCAGCGACTTGGTCTTCTCTGCATACTTTTGCCAAATTTTACAAATTTGATACTTATGCTTCTTCGGAGGCTATTTTTGGGAGAAAGGTTTTGCAAGCCGTGGTGCCTTCCGTTTAGGTAACCTGACTTGTTCCCTCCCTTCATCCGTGTCCTAAAGCTTTGGTATTGGTTCCCACAAGTAAGGATGAAGCCGTGGACCGGACACACCAATGTAGGAGAAAACAGAATTTATGCTTACCTGATAAATTTCTTTCTCCTACGGTGTGTCCGGTCCACGGCCCGCCCTGGCTTTTTAGTCAGGTTTCAAAATTTTTATTTCTGTACACTACAGTCAACACGGCACCCTATAGTTTCTCCTTTTTCTCCTAACCGTCGGTCGAATGACTGGGGGGCGGAGCCAGAGGGGGGACTATATGGACAGCTTTTGCTGTGTGCTCCCTTTGCCATTTCCTGTAGGGGAAGAGAATATTCCCACAAGTAAGGATGAAGCCGTGGACCGGACACACCGTAGGAGAAAGAAATTTATCAGGTAAGCATAAATTCTGTTATTAATAAAAGTCAGCGCTGTGGCAGCGATCTGTTTTATGTCAAATAGGAGTCAGGGCTGACAACAGTTATAAACATAATTCTGTCCCCATTGTTACTATAATTAGTATCACCACATACTAAATTCTCACTTGTACCCACTAGTAAGAAAATGCCAATAAAGGCCAACAATTAAATATTTGTCTATTAAATTTTTACAATTAAGTTAAAGAGAACCAGGGCGAACGCCTGACGCGCGTTTCGCCAACTGCTTTGTCAAAGGCCTGAATTAGGCGTAACACAACACTGATACCTCCATTTTAATATTATACACGTCTTTTCACCTAAGTGTGCCCCAAGATATCTCTTTTCTTTTCTCTTTTTTGACTCATATTTACCCCTGGTATCAAGGCACTGCCCTTTGTAATACGTAGGCCTACCCCAAAGGGAATTTGTGAGAGTCCTATTTCTTTTCCCCCCTTCTAACTCCCCTGCTTTTAGGGGGGGTTAACACTCATTACTCGGATTAGATTAGGTGTAATTAGTTTAAACATTTTGTAATTTGTTTATTATTTTCTGTAATTTAGTGTTTTGTTTTTTTGTACTTTAGCTAATTTTATTTAATTGTATTTAATTTAGGGAATTAATTTAATTATAGTGTAGTGTTATGTGTTAGTGTAACTTAGGTTAGGTTTTATTTTACAGGTCAATTTGTATTTAATTTAGCTAGGTAGTTATTAAATAGTTAATAAGTATTTAATAACTATTCTACCTAGTTAAAATAAATACAAACTTGCCTGTAAAATAAAAAATAAACCCTAACATAGATACAATGTAACTATTAGTTATATTGTAGCTAGCTTAGGGTTTATTTTACTGGTAAGTATTTAGTTTTAAATAGGAATAATTTAGTTAATGATAGGAATTTTTATTTAGATTTCTTTTAATTATATTTAAGTTAGGAGGGTTAGGGTTAGACTTAGATTTAGGGGTTAATAACTTTAGTATAGTGGCGGCGATGTTGAGGGCGGCAGATTAGGGGTTAATAAATGTAGGTAGGTGTTGGCGATGTTAGGGACGGCAGATTAGGGGTTAATAATATTTAACTAATGTTTGCAAGGCTGGAGTGCGTCGGTTTAGGGGTTAATATATTTATTATAGTGGCGGCGATGTCCGGTTTGGCAGATTAGGGGTTAAAATTATTTTTTGTGTTTGCGATGCAGGAGGGCCTCGGTTTAGGGGTTAATAGGTAGTTTATTGGTGTTAGTGTACTTTTTAGCACTTTAGTTAAGAGTTTTATGCTACGGCGTTGTAGTGTAAAACTCTTAACTACTGACTTTAGAATGCGATACCAGTCTTGACATTAGGGGGCCTACCGCTCACTTTTTGGCAGACTCGTAATACCGGCACTATTCAAGTCCCATTGAAAAAAAGAGGATACGCAATTTACTTAAGTGGATTTGCGGTATTTCCAAGTCTGGCCAAAAAAGTGATCGGTGAGCCTGTACCTTCAAGACTCGTAATACCAGCGGGTGTTAAAAAGCAGCGTTAGGACCTCTTATTGCTGCTTTTTAAGCCTAACGCACAACTCGTAATCTAGCTGTTTATTTCTTACTTCTTCCTCCTTTACTTGGCTATATGCTATACTGGGAGGGTAAAGGAAGTAAGAGGGATATTTAATCCTTTTGGTGTGGGGTGTCTTTTCCTCCTCCTGGTGGCCAGGCAATGTAATTCCCACAAGTAATGATTTTCATGGACTGTCACCACCAAGAAAGAAAGGAATTTATCAGGTAAGAATAAATTGTTTTCTCTATGTACTTGGCTATATGCAGTGGCGTAGCGTGGGTTGTCAGCGCCCAGGGCAAGGCATGTATTGCGCCCCCTAACCCATAGAAACAGGATCATATTTCACAGAGCAGAGTGTGAGAAGTCAGATTTTTTTTAGCGCCTTTGTCTCCAAAGGCTAATGGATAGCCGTGGTAACTTGTGCACTTGTGCAGCTTTGCAGGGGAAGTACAAGCGATGCTAACATCAGAAAGGAAGACAAGGCTGCTGGATTTTAGCTTGTAGCTTTGCTGCTGCAGCTGTTCTGATTTAAATACAAAATGCAGGTTTCTTAGCTCAGCACATTACACTGTGCAGACCATGCATAACAAGCCAGGCATGTCATGTCTGGCTGGCAGTAAGCAAGGTAGTTACAGTTATTGAGTGAGGGAAAACCATTGCTCTGCTTACAATGAACATTACATGCATATGTATTTATGTGTAAAAACCCAGCAAACCTTTTCTCAAAGTTTAAGGGCTCTAGCTGCAGCCTGCAAACATTTTAATAGATGTATGTATCAAGAGTGAGACTTTCAACTGCTGAATATAAAGCACATGTATTACTAGCAACCTGCAGGGTGAGAAGATCTGTGCTGTGTTAGGTAGCGTTTCCTTTTTCATAAGCATGCATACACAGAAACACACACTACAGCATACACACATAAATTACAGATCTTATACAGTAGACACATGTGCACAGTCTCAAATACTCAGCAACACACATATGCTGCAGAGTATACAAATATACACACACACACAACATACTCACACATGTACACAGTCTCAAATGCACAGCACTACACACAGGGCCGTCTTTAATATTGACTGGACCCTGGGCAAAAAAATTCTTGGCCCCCCCCCCCCCACCCCATGCAATTTCGCTCTCCACCCCAACATCCCAAAAAACAACTAAATCAATTTATTTTATAATTGTTTTCAAAATTATTATCCCCAGCAGTGGATCATCACTGCTGGGCTAATCATTTAAAAAAACTGAAATAAATTGCAATATGTGAAACTGGACCTAAGCAGTATTAATAAGTAAATAAATATATAAATTCCTCCACTGTGGATTCATTTAATATTCTTTTGAATGTGATTCTGGTGTGAGTTTAGCTGGTTAAAGAGATTTAGGGCAGCCAACAGGAGCAAAGCAAGTTAAAGACTGAGGAGGGAGCATGGAGGTGCAGACAAATATAAGTTTACTGACTGAAACAGCAGAACTACTATGGGAAGCTGTAAAATCTGAGACAGAGAGAAAACAAAAACTATAAAAATAAACCTTACATTAATGTGTGAAGTATCAGCATGACACTATACATCAGCCACAGCAGCACATGTCACTTCTTTGCTAGGAACAAGTTCCCTCTCACTCTTCACTAGACAATGCTGCATGGGGAGAAGCGTGTGTGCACTCACTTATTCTTCCCACTGACACCTTTCAACAAAGCACTGTTCCCCTAAAAAAACTTCAGTTAGTTGATCTTAGTGCCACATCAGAAAGAGAAGGGCTAAGGGGACCAGCAGACTGGATGCTGTCTGCCCAAGGCTGCATGGATACAGTGAGAGATGTGTCATACAGCCTCAAGACTGAAGAGAGCAGTGTAGGCAGCTGCACAGATGCTCAAATCCTCATGTGCCTGCCACTCCAGCTTTCTGCTGTATGCGCCTACAGTCAGCCCTACCCAGAAACAATCCCCACCACCAGAGTAGGACCTTTTCTGATGCAGTGGGAATGGCTGGATACCGAGTTAGGGCTTTGCATTCAGTGCTGCACAGTGCACATCTAAAACAGCACATGGCAATAGCTTGGCATGTCACATGACACCGGGACAGTCTGGCACAGTTTTTTAAAAAAAATATATATAAGCAAAGTACTTTTGACTGTCACAGTATTATGACTGAATGTGTGTGTTCCCCATGTCACATCAGCAGTCTCCTGGGCCCCTCAACAGAGACTGGGCCCTGGGCAGCTGCCCCTTTTGCCCTGTGTTAAAGACGGTCCTGACTACACACACATATACTGTTTCAAATACACAGTAAAAAAAAAAAAGGGAAAATGTGTGTTTCTCTATATATTTGTAAACTATAGATTGCAACAAAAAAAGGTTAGTCAAAGGTCTAATAACCCTGTCAAACAACAAGTCATGTACCATGAGAATAATTGAGACAAATGCAGAAATCTTTCAGTTACTTTGTACTCTCTACATAAAACCTTCTATTTCTTCTATCTCTTTCACTTTGATCCCTGCATGTCCGTATTTCTCTCACTCTGTGACCTGGCTGTTTCTCCCCGTTACACACACTGCATTGTCCTTCTCATTCTCACTCTTTATTTCCCTCACCTTTGCTTGACCTGGAAGCTCTGTGTACAAATGATCGTCTGGAGTCCTCAGTCCAGCTCCCTCCCTCCCTTACTCCTCCTCAGCACTCCAGGCTGAACAGTGAATCTGTTTATTTACCAGTGTGTGTGTAATGTAAGCAAGTTAGTGATTAAGCATACCATGCTGGTGTTACCAGTTAAAGTTCTTCTACGGGGTAGGTGGCAGTACTAGCAGCAGCACTCAAAGAGCAAGGAGCCTCATGCCTGCATCGGCTGCTGTGATCCAATAACATATACATGCTGATACACGATGTCTCAGTTACTTTGGCACGTGCAGCAGCAGGTATATGTTATTGGAGAAGAATGTGCATCACATGGCATCGTAGGAGCCAATAGAAAGGCAATTTTTTTTATTTCTAGTACAGCGCGAGTGGCTCAGGGGTCGGGGGCAATGCGGGACTGTAAGGGTGACCATGTCAGTGCGGGACAGACCCTTAAATTCGTAAATAGTGACAGTTGGGAGGACTGCAATAAAATACATTTATATATAAAAAAAATATATATATTTTTTTTTAAAGTTTCCTCCCTTAGTGCTGCACCTGCCTGCAGTGGAGGAGGTATGATATGAGACAGTAAGAGCGCAAATTTTGCGCCCCTAAGAATTATGCGCCCGGGGCAACCGCCCCTGTGGCCCCCCCACGCTACGCCACTGGCTATATGTATTACCAAGGAGTCATTGTAGTCTGTAGCAGACTGTAGCACATATTTCAACCCCAATTCCGAAAAAGTTGGGACAGAATGGAAAATGCAAAAAAACAAACAAAAAGAGTCATTTGAAAAATCAATTCAACCTTAACTGTATTAAAAACACATTACATTTACTTTATGAATTTAATGTATTTTTGAAAATATACACTCATTTCAAATCTGATTACACTCATTTCAAAATTTTAAATTACTCTTTTTGATTTATTTTTTGCATTTTCCATACTGTCCCAACTTTTTCGGAATTGGGATTGTAAAATGTAATTTCCTTTTAATTAATTAAATTTTCTTTCATAATATGGTGAGAGTCCATGAGTCATTACACCTGGGATCCTTCTGGCCACTAGGCAAAAATACCCAAAGTTTCACAAGGTTTTAATTCCTCTCACCTCTCTGCCTCCACAGAAGAAATGTGAAGAATAGAGGTGCTACAGATTCTTTGTTGAAAGGTAATGCTTGAAAATATATACAAAATATATTAATTTGTATACAAATTAAAGGTTTATTATTAAAAAAAAACACATTTTAAAGTTATTTGATTTGAGGGATATGTATATGATCAGGTTCTGGACTGGGAAGGGTTAAAAGTGAGTGTGTGTGTATATATATATATATACACATGTGTGTGTATATATATATATACACATGTGTGTGTATATATAGATATGTATATGTGTATATATATATATATATATATATATATATATATATATATGTGTGTGTGTGTGTGTGTGTGTGTGTTCAGAAAACATAGTTTAAAAGTTAGTGAAGAACTCTACTATTTAGCCTTTGGTTTAGTTTGTCAACTCCCCCCATAGAAGTCTATTATGTGAGGGATTTAGCACACCCTAGACTTTTGTTTGAACACTGATATATAACTTTCAACTTGTAAAATGAGCATACAAGTAAAAGTGCTATTAATTGAGCTCAGGATATGTTAGCTCACAACAGCACTTATATTTCTGCTCTCTTCTTGTAATCTGAGCCTTTATGGGTTTGTGTATACATAACATCTAAACATTTTTCATAATAATGCACCTTGAACTATTTTTTCCTTAGTCAGTATAAGCCCATATTAGGGCATACTAGTAAGCTTTGCTGATCAAACATGCAATTTCTACATAAGCTGAATGGGTTTTATAATAAAATATATTTTAATACATGCAGTGTACCAGAAACCAAGATGAGAAACTACTACACAATAAGGAAGAAACTCCATATTTAGACTCTGAATGTGACAAAAGGTAGGGCTTTTATCTATTATGTGCTATATGTCGTATTCTTTCAACTGCACAACCATAAATTGTAGGATATATATATAGTTTGTAGGCAAGTGTGAAAAATTGCTGTGTTATCTATGCTTCCAAAAATAGAAATGTTAATATTATTATTAATTAACAAAATGCAAAGTAAGTGAAAGGAAAACAAAATCTAAATCAAATGAATATTTGGTGTGAACACCTTTTGCCTTCAAAACAGCATCACACAGTAGCTTGATTGTTCTAATCATTTTGAAAAAGTAACCACAGTTCTGTGGATTTAGGCAGCCTCAGTTGCTTTTGTCTCTTCATGTAATCCCAGACATACTTAATGATGTTGAGATCAGGACTCTGTGGGGGCCATACCATCACTTCCAGGACTCCTTGTTCTTCTTTATGCTGACAATATTTCTTAATAGCTTTGGCTGCATGTTTGGGGTCGTTCATATAACTCCCTGATAGTATTGCATGATGAATAAGTATCTGCCTGTTGTTCTCAGCAGCTTAATTTGCAAAAATTATGATTTGCTTGGCCTTGTTCCCACGTCAAAGGTATGTTTATTTGGCCACAAGTCTTCCATTAAGACCACTTCTAACCAAATGTTCCTGGACAGTAGATGGGTATACCAGGGTTCCACTGGTTTCTCTTCAAATTCTGATGGCACTGCTGGATATCTTCCAATTGTGAACAGAAGTAAAAATAATGTGTCTTTCATCTGCTGCACTTAGTTTCCTTCACCAACAACTACATCCATGGTTCTCAAAGCTGCCAATTTATTTGTGCTTCTTCAGAAAAGATTGGACAGCACATCTGGAAACCCCTGTCTGCCTTGAAATGTCTGCCTGGGAGAGACCTTGCTGTTGCCGTAGAACTACCTTTATGTCCTTTTGCTGTGCTGAAGTCTTGCCATGGTGTATGAATTTTTATACATTAAACTGTCTTAAAGGCAAGGTAAAGTTTGCAATGTTTTTAAATTTGTATATTTTTATAATTAGCCTTGCAATGCAGTCGCTAAGTCCTTTTCACTATTTTCGTGGTATAACTGAAGTTATTTATCTAACAATATATCTACCTTTTATTGTATTACTCCTCCCCCTTGATACTTCCGATATTTCTGTTCTCATCTTAGAGAACCAACCCACCCGCATTTGACGTCTGATTTTTGCGCGTTCACGGACCTCGAATCATCTGCGCATGCGCAATTGTCCATAATTTCTACAGCCAGACTCGGCAGTGATCTTCATAGCAGTTACCGATACTCATTCTTAAAATATTGTTTTTGACAGTAAGTATAATTAATCTAAAATTTTTCGATTTCAACATTTATAGTTTCATATTGTGGCACAATCGTTCCTATGCACTATGTGTAATATTCATATTGGAAAAATCAAAATAAGTCTTATCAATATTTTAATATATTTCAAGAACAAAAATACATATATCAATCGTGTTTAGAGCAATAAAATTTGAGACATATGTATTATCAATACTAGTACCCAGAAATAAATATTTTAAAAAAAAATCATAATAGGTGCATTACTACTCAAATTATGTATGTGCATTGACCATACTGAATGTTTGAAAGTTATCTTTTTTTATAGATATACCAATATCGATAATATAATATTCAAGATTCATTTTCATTGATCAACACTTTTTAATCTCAAAAAGCATGTTTTCATTTTTCAAACCGGAGCAGATTTCACTGACACAATAAAAAATTCACAAATCATGTTAGACCCATCTTCCACGCTCTCTCCTATGTAATTTTATCTTGCTTGGTGTTTTTATACTGGAGCATATACAATGTTCCTCTAACAGTCACTTATCCGGCTATAACACATTTTCCATGCTGTATAATTGAAAATAATAAAGTGTCTTACGTTATTTATTATAATGGATAATATAACATTTATCCTCAAACAACCGATTCATTTTCTTTACCTATGTTCCATACGCAATCATGAACAATAATAGATTTTTTTGTGTTAGAATACGTTATCATATTACACATATCCTATAAGCAACAGTCATATAGCTATACGCATGTTATATGCTATCTACAGTCAAATTTTTCAGTGATTGCAGTTTGAATAGCTTAGCAGATAACATTGATCTAATTACCGTCACTCATCCTGCTAGAGCCATGTTAATTTTTTTTAAATTTTTTTTAAAGGGCCACTAAACAAAAAATCTTTCATGATTCAGATAGATAAAAAATTTTTTAAAAAAAATAACAAATTACCTCTATTATTTATTTTGATTCATTTTTTAGATATCACTATTTGAAGAAAAAGCAATGCACATAGTGAGCCACTTACAAGTGTCTTCTATGTGCAGCAACCAATCAGCAGCTACTGAGCATATCTAGATATGCTTTTCTGCCAATAATATCAACATAATAAATCTAATTTGATAATCTAAGTAAATTATAATGATGTTTTAAATTTGATTTTGATAACAATGATACATCTATCCATCACTTCACATAATATACCCATGTTCCATACTCAACTCTTAGTATATATATATTTTTTTTATGGTGTTGGTATACTTCAGCAGATGTGCCATGTTCTGAAATTTTATATTTTTATTTTTGTTATTATACTTGAGGTGATAACATTGATACCTTGAACCATCCCTTCTCATGCTATACCCAAATTCCATACTTACCTTGTTGATTTTATATAGTTTTTGTTGTTGCTATAGTGGATCATATTATACTCATCCTATAACCATCGTTGATCATGCTTTACCCATGTGCCCTTTTCTCTACTTTGAAATAATATATAGCTTTATGTTTTTATACTGCAGTTGATCACAACGATCCCTTGAACCATCCCTTATCATGATATACCTATGTTCCATATTCACCCCCAATGATTTTATAGAGTGCTTTGTGTTGTCAATATTGTGCTGAGTCTCTTCATCCTATACCCATCAATCATCCTGCTTTACCCATGTTGCCATGTTCTCTACTTTGAAATAATATATTGCTTTCTGTAATTGTACTGGAGGTAATCACAATATTCTATTGAACCATCCCTTCTCATGCTATACCCCTGTTCCCTACCCCCCTCCATGATTTTATATAGTGCTTTGTGTTTTCATTATTGAAATGAGTCTACTCAACCTATACCCATCAATCATCATGCTTTACCCATGTTGCCATGTTCTCTAATTCAAAATAATAGATTGTTTTCTGTTATTGAAATGGAGGTGATCACAATGTTCTCTTGAACCATCCCTTCTCATGCTATACCCATGTTCCATACTCAATCATTTAAATTTATACAGTGTTTGTGTTGTAATTATTGAGCTGAGTCTCCTCATCCTATACCCATCAATTTCCATCATGCTTTACGCATGTTTCCATTTGCTCAAATTAGAACAAATAGATTATTTTCTTTTATTTTACTGGAGGTGATCACAATGTTATCTTGAACCATCCCTTCTCATGCTAGACCCATGTTCCCTACTCACCTATATTATTTTATATAGTGCTTTGTGTTGTCATTATTGAAATGAGTCTCCTCATCCTATACCCATCAATCATCATGCTTTACCCATGTTGCCATGTTCTCTAATTCAAAATAATAGATTGTTTTCTGTTATTGAAATGGAGGTGATCACAATGTTCTCTTGAACTATCCCTTCTCATGCTATACCCATGTTCCATACTCAATCATTTAAATTTATACAGTGTTTGTGTTGTAATTATTGAGCTAAGTCTCCTCATCCTATACCCATAAATTTCCATCATGCTTTACGCATGTTTCCCTTTGCTCAAATTCGAACAAATAGATTATTTTCTTTTATTTTACTGGAGGTGATCACAATGTTATCTTGAACCATCCCTTCTCATGCTAGACCCATGTTCCCTACTCACCTATATTATTTTATATAGTGCTTTGTGTTGTCATTATTGAAATGAGTCTCCTCATCCTATACCCATCAATCATCATGCTTTACCCATGTTGCCATGTTCTCTAATTCAAAATAATAAATTGTTTTCTGTTATTGAAATGGAGGTGATCACAATGTTCTCTTGAACCATCCCTTCTCATGCTATACTCATGTTCCATACTCAATCATTTAAATTTATAGAGTGTTTGTTTTTATTACGTATACAAATCCTTCTATTATATTACCAACAATCAACCATTTATAACCATTTCACATGTTATCCAGTTTTATAAATATATCGCTAATAGTTATTACACTAGAGTTGATAATAATGATCCATTGAACCATCCCTTCTCATGCTATACACATGTCCAATACTCAATCTTTCACTTTATATATTGCTTTGTTTTGTTATAAGGGAGCAGATTCTATTCATCATATTACAATTAATCTTACATTTACAACCATAGTGTGTCTTCTATTTATACCGTAAAATCTATAAATGATATATATGTTCAAAATTTAATTATTTTATAAATATATTTATTACATTACTGATAAACATGCTGCTAGCAATTTTACTTTATGTAGCAATCCTCTCACTTTACCTGTGAATCATTATTCAAATTTGTCCATAATATATTGTTGTCTGTTAACAATCACAAATTTTATACTTATGATATAAAATTTACTTTTTTTTTCGGTCTAATTTTTTTTTCCCCTAAATATACCATTAGATATTGATTGATCTTCTTAGATGGAAGAAGTTAGATAGAGCAATTTTAATAATCATTTAAATTTTTTATTTTATTTTAAGCTAATATCCCTATAAACAGCAAATTTATATTTCTATTTTATCATTTAAAATAGTATTTAAGTATTTCATAATTATTAAATAATTTTTCATTTTTATTGCAGATCACATTTGAAAAATGCCTCACTGCATTGTCATTGGCTGTACCAGATCTACTAAGAAAGCCGGTGTTGCAAATAATGCAAGCTTTCACGTTTTTCAGAAAACTCACGAAAAAAAATAAAATTTGGCTCCAACAAACAAATCAGTACACTGAGGATCAATTGGAAACAACAGTACAGCGTATCTTCGATACCAACAAAACGATAAAGTATAGGATGTGTTCTAAGCATTTCCATCCAGATTGCTACTACACCCAAGGAGTCAATAAGAAATTAAAAATTGATGCTGTACCAACAATTTTTCCTTCACTATTAATTCATTACTCTGAAACTCCATCAACTACGATAACGGATGAATCTGGATCGACTTTAACTTTTAGTGAGTCTTCATCTTCCTCATCAACGGCCTTTCTGATTGAAAAAAGAACACGTTTTAAAATCTGCCATGCATGTGGTCAGAAGTGCAATACATCCAAACAAGATGCTTCAACTAATACTGAATCCATAGAAAGCAAAGATAATTATACTTCTTTTAACAAATTCTACGGCACATTGAGTTCTAGTGTACAAACTCAAAAAAACTTTAAAACATTTACGAAAAGTACAACCACCACCGATTTCTTTAAGAAACATGAAAAATACACTTGGAATATGGGTGACATATCGAAAGAGAACAGTATTGAAGGCAGCATTGCATTCCGAAGTGCAGACCTTTTTGTTCCGGTTACTGAAAACACAGTTGTAGATAAAACATTGTTACCGCCAGAAACATTAAACATTAATTTCAAAACTGTTATGTCCGAACCAATCACAGAAATAATACCAGAAACAGCAGTCAATGAACTTTCCGTGATATCATCCAATCTTGAATTAGAGGAAATTGTAATGGAAGATGAAAATTAAACATGTTCTAAGGATCCAACATACATTCCTGATACAACTGATGAGACAATTGACGATGTCTCAATAGTAGATAATCCGACTAATGCTGACTTAGTTCATGAAACTAAATACATAGTCTTTGACAGATGTTTGGATGAGTTAATAAAATTTATTCCATGTCGTTTTTCTAACCAATGCGATGCACCAATGATGTCTATACAAAAACGTCTAGTGGGAACTATGCTCATAGTAACCGGAGAGTGCGAATCTGGTCATAACTCTCAACTGTGGTGTAGTCAACCGACTATTGGTCACCGACCTGTTGGCAACATTCTTTCCTGTTACTCTCTCTTATTCACGGGAAATCAATTTGAAAAGATTAGTGATTATTTTAAATGTTTTGGAATTTCCTTTCTTTCTAAACAAACGTATTATAATTATCAAAAAACTTTTCTTTTTCCAACCATGGACACTTTCTGGAAACTAGAATGTTCTAAAAATTTAGAGAGATTTAAAGGTAGGGGTATTGCAATAACAGGCGATGGACAATGCGATAGCCCCGGTTTTTCCGCAAAATATTGCACGTACACAACCATGGAGGCTAAAACTAATACTATTCTAAATGTTGAAATTGTACAAGTCACAGAGACAACCTCTTCTGTGGCTATGGAAGCAAAAGCCTTCTGGAGGGCTATAAATAAAATGATAACCGATGGTTTAATGCCAGTGATAGTTGCCACTGACAGGCATGTCAGTATAAGGAAAATCATACGTGAGGAATACAAAAATATAAATCACCAATTCGATATTTGGCACTATACAAAAAGCCTTAAGAAGAAAATATTTAAGATTAGTCGAAAGAAACATTTTTCCGAACTTTCGAAATGGGTGTTATCACTTTCCAATCATTTATGGGCATGTAGTGTGTCCTGTGAAGGAGATTTAGAAAAATTGGAAAAAATGTGGAAGTCTTGCCTATATCATGTGTTGAATATACACTCGTGGATAGACAATGGTGTTGAATTTAAATGTAGACATGGAGAATTGAAATCAGAGGAAGAAAGAAAAAGAAAATGGTTGAGCAAACAATCCGAAGCGTTCCATGAATTACAGAAAATCGTTTCGAATGAACAACTGATTAAAGATTTAAAACATCTCAATTTGTTTTGCCATACAGGCAAACTCAAAGTCTTCCATAGCTTTGTCTTGAAGTATAGACCGAAAAGAATTCATTTCAAGATGGATGCTATGGAGGCTCGTACAAAACTGGCTGCTCTGGCTAACAATATGAACTCACATCGCGTCCAATCAAAAGTTAAAAACCCAACTGCACGAAGTGGAAGTTATGGTGAATTACAATATGACACCTATATTCCTAAAAGTAAAAAAGAATGGATGGTGAGACCAGTCTACGAGGACATGGATTTGTCTCATATACACCAATTGAGTACCGAGGTTTTAAATTTAGTAGAAAGCTCTTCCACACATTCTTGGGAATCAAAAAACATGCTTTTACCTCCTAACATAGCATCAACTCCTCGTCCCGATAAAAAAATTCTTATTGAAAAGCATACATCACGTTTTGCACAAAGAAAGTTGTGACAATCCATTAGAAATGAACGTATCATTATATACTATCTTTAAAATTGTTGGCAGCAATTTATTACTTCCAAAATAATAATCATAATAGAGTAATATGAGTAAATTGTTTGAAAAGGTTCAATTGTTATAAATTCTTGTTTATTTTTTTTTTTAATAAAGATTTTATGTTTATGTTTTTTGGCCTCCTATAAAAAAAAATTAAAAAAAATTGGAAGAATAAAGATTATATTATTCTACAATGGCTTTGTTAATAGTATTTTCAAAAGTTTGTAATTTATATCAACTCGAATATTCTGTCATGTTTTGTATATAATCAGATTTATATTCTATTATTTTAATAAATTATTAATACATAAAAATAATTGATCAAAATAATATTATGATGTAAATAATTTTCAATTTATTTATGTCATTTTAACATATACATTAAAATCTATCGACAATAGATTTAGTTAAAATAAATAAAATACAATTTTTTTTATATATTTTTTATTTTTACTAATATTGAAAAACAGTGAATTGACAAATAACCAATCTTTTGATTTTTTAATGAAAATGGTCAATAATCATAAACTTTTTTCAAAGGAACAAAATCACATTTTTAATTAAACTGTGAGCAATTTTTGGAAGACAACCAAATTTTTTTTTTATTATTAATTAACAGAAATAGAATATAATTTCTACATCAAAACCTAATCCAAAATCATTTCTGTTGCCGGTCCATCATCCTCCGGGTAATGGAAACCCACATAGATGTTGTCTGGAGCAGGGAAACGTTGACGTATGCTGTTGACAACACATGACGGAATCGGTTTCCTATTTTTTTGGTCCCATTTCTCCATTAATCCAAGTAGAAAACGCTCTATACGATAATTTTCTATATGACCTATTAAAATTTAAAGGATAAATTTACATCTTTTTTTAGAATATACTGAATATACAATAATAAGATATAAATTGAGCAATTTGTATTCTAAATTTTTTTTTTATAGAAATTACACAATTCCTTTTGAAAAAAAAAAATTACACTTGAAAAAGATCAAGATATATATATATATATATGTATGTATATATATCTATATATATATATATACATATATATATATATATATATACATATATATATATATATATCTATATATATATATATATATATACACATATATAAATATGTATATATATATGTATATATATATCTGTATATATATCTATATATATATATCTGTATATATATCTCTATATATATATCTGTATATATATATATATATATATATAGATAGATAGATAGATATATCTATCTATATCTATATATATCTATCTATATATATGTATATCTATCGATATATATGTATATCTATATATATCTATATTTATATATATATATATATCTCTATATATATATCTCTATATATCGATCTATATATATATATATATATATATATATATATATATATATATATATATGTATATCGATCTATATATATGTGTATCTATCTCTCTCTCTCTCTATATATATATATATATATATATGTATATCACTCTATATATCTATCTATCTCTATCTATCTCTATCTATATATCTATATATATAAATATCTATATATCTATTTACATATCTAGATAGATATATATATAGATATATATATAGATATATATATGTATATATATAAATATATATATATATATATAAATATATATATATGTGTATATATATATATATGTATATATATATATATATATATATATATATGTGTATATATATATATATGTGTATATATGTATATATATATGTGTATATATATGTGTGTATGTATATATATATATGTGTGTATATATATATATATATGTATATATATATATATGTATATATATATGTATATATCTCTATATCTATATATATATATATGTGTATATATATCTATATATATATATCTTTATATATATGTATATATATCTATATATATGTATATATATCTATATATATATGTATCTATATATATATATACATATATATATATATATATCTATCTATCTATATATGTATATATATCTATATATATATCTAGATATCTATATATATATGTATATATATATATATTTATATATATCTATATGTATCTCTCTCTCTATATATATATATATATTTATATATATATATATATAACGTCCACAGAATGCAGGCACTCACTGGTCTTAGTAAAATATAACAATTTATTTAGAAATCATTAAAAAGACATAACGTTTCGGCACCAATATGTGCCTTTGTCAAATGTCAGCATGTAACCAAACGAATATGCAGCACACTTAAAATCAATATGACACACATTTAAAAACATACCCCTTTTAAAGATTTGAGCAAGCTATTACCGCCATGCCTCCACTCGCGTCTTCCCATCCATGGCAATGACGTCACGTACGCATGCTGCGTGCCTAGCATGATGACGCATGGCACGGCGTTGCCATAGCGACGTCGGATAGCCACACGCGTCAGAGTAGGGAGTGACTTAATCACGCATACAGATTACTATCAGGGACGTCTGTGTGTACTTGTTGCTAACAGCAACCAAAACAATCCACAATATGTATAGCGTGTTTAATATTTTGACATAGCGGTTTATAGACAAAACATTAATAATGTTAGAAACGTATTATTAAATGGCATATTAGAACATAGTCTGTTAGATGATAGCTCCAATGTGTGATTTCTATATGCGGAAAACTGTCAAGCTCAGAAAGAGAAGGAGGCCAAACTAAGGGCCATCCTTAGAGAATGGGCACAAAATGCCAGACTAGACAGTAAAGGCAACAGCATAAGAGAAACATAACACCTTGTCATTGTAATACATGATACATATTACAGATGAGAATAAGCGAAAACTATCACTATTAACTGTATCACTATTAAATTTGTAACCCCTGGTGCAAGCCATTAGTAGATGTATTAAGAAACATAATTATATAAATACATTGTAGCATCATGCCACCCTGGGGTACAGATAGAAACTTTTTAGTGAGTAGTGAGCTATCGTTTAGATATGTCCAGGTCAATAACTCTTCAGTGTGGTATTAATAGAATGGACTAAAGTCCAGTGAGGTGTTGAGGCCTTTAGGGACCAATGTGTCCAACCTGTGGATCCATCTGCTTTCAAGCTGGAGCAGTCTATTAGCCCTATCACCCCCTCTTGGCATGGGGGGGACGTGGTGAATTAACATGGACCTAATACTTGACACAGAGTGTTTCAATGCCACACAGTGGCGTGCCACTGGCTGATCTGATTCGCCAGACTTCAATGCAGCACGAATTGCACACCGATGGTTTGCCATCCTATCACGGAAGGGGGTAATCGTCTTACCCACATATACACTGGAACAAGGGCAAATCAGTATGTATATTACATAGTTACTCATGCAACTCAGACGATGGTTTATCTTGTACCTCTTGTTTGAATGTGGGTGCTGGAACGAATTACCCCGAGTCATGCTATTACATGTAGTGCAATTGCCACAGGGAAAACACCCCATTTTAGAGGTTTTAAGCCATGATTCCTTATGATAGTGTTTAATAGGATCCGATTTTACTAAATGGTCTCTGAGGTTTTTGGCTCTGCGATAGACCAATCTCGGAGGTGGCATGTTCCGAAAAGGTAGCGTTGGATCAGTCTCCACGACCGGCCAGTGTTTACGCACTGCTCCTGTCAACTTTTCATTACCAGGTGTATAGGTGGTAACCAGGTTGAGCTGTTCGTGTTTGGCTTTTCTCTGTTCTTTGGGGCCATCCATACATAGCCTCTCTTGTGTCTTAATAATTTCAGCCCTGGCATACCCTCTGTTACTCAATTTTTTGCCCATCTCCTCCAACTGAGTGGTCCGTAATGATAGCTCACTGTTGTTTCTCAGGACTCTGGTGAGCTGGGAAGTGATGACACCTTGTTTTTGGTGTGCAGGGTGGAAGCTTCTGGCATCTAATAAAGAGTTGCGGTCCGTGGGTTTAGTGTACAAGGATGTACCAAACCGCAATTTGCCTGATTCATCCACCTTGAACACATTCAAATCAAGAAAATGTACACAGCTTAAATCATATTCAAGCTTAAAACGTATAGGAGACTCCATGAGGTTCAAACGTGTCACCCACTCACGCAAAGATGATTCACTACCCCTCCAGATGAGAAACACGTCATCAATATAGCGTGTATAATATTTCACCTTGGGGTTCTCAAAGGGCTTCATGAGTTCATGCTCATACCATGCCATAAAGATATTAGCGTAAGTGGGTGCCACGTTCGAACCCATGGCAGTCCCTGAAATTTGTAAATAATAACTTTCCTCGAACTTAAAGTAATTTTTGTCCAGACAAAATGATAACAGTGCGCAAAGGAAATCAATGGATGGTCCAAGGTAATTAACATTACCTGTCACCATGGACCTGACAGCCTCCACCGCATCCGCGTGGGGAATCACCGTGTAGAGGCTGTCAACATCCATGGTGACCAGGATGTCATCCTGTTGAAGATCAGAGTAATCTTTCAGGATTTTCAAAAGACTCGGTGAGTCCTGCAAATAAGCATCTGTAATCTTAACCACACTCTGAAGATGTGAGTCTATGTAGATGGCTATATTGGTAGGCCTGCCCGGTGGGTTCACCAAGGTCTTATGGACCTTTGGAAGAAGGTATAATGCAGGCACTACCGGATAGTCAGTGGTAAGAAATGCATATTCCTTTTCACTCAAATGGCCAGCCATAAGGCCATTTTGGAGGAAGGAATCGATGATAGACTTGTAGGTAGATGTAGGGTTACTTTTTAATTTGACATAAGTATTCACATCGGCCAGTTGTCTAAGAGCCTCCTGTCGGTAATCAGTGTAATCAAGGATAACTATAGACCCCCCCTTATCCGCAGGGCGGATGATGATTGAGGTGTTGTTACCTAATTCAGTGAGAGCCTTTTGTTCAGCTAGCGTTAGATTAGAATATAAACGTGTGGGAGTGTTTTCTGTCAAATTACCCTCGTATAGCTCCTAATTGATGTGTGTGTGTGTTAGGAGGCTCAAACGTAGATTTTTTCTTAAAGCCTTCACTCTGTGGGGTCTGTTCTCTGAAATGATCCTTTAACTTAAGTTGGCGTTGAAATCTGTGAATATCAACTAGTTGTTCAAATTTATCTGGTTTTGGGGTAGGAATAAAAGACAATCCATGATTAAGCAGAGACCGTTCAGCACTACTGAGTGGTCTACTACTAAGATTGAATATAACATCTATTTCTTGCGTATCTGTTTTAGATTTTGATTTGTGCCCCCCCCCCCCCCCGCCTGGTTTTACATTTTTTTGCCCTCTTTTGTCTTGGGGCATTGGTGGGGTTTCGAAGTAGAGCGAGTACTTTCCCCCAAAAAATGTTCAGATTGATTGACTTGTGCAGGGGTGTGATCATTACTAGCACTGACCTCAGTGCCAGAAGAATCACCCCCACTGCTGTCTACAATACTCAGTGTATTTCTAGATCTAAGATTTCTACGTCGTCTATATGTACCATCCTCTTTACCATATAGCCATCTATATACCCTCATTTCTCTATAATCATTCTCAACATTATTGAATTTCTTATTTTTGAAATTCATCAAATCAGTACGATACTTATTTACAAGGCCATTGAGTTTGGTGACCCACTCCTGGCTAGTGTCATTAGTCAGAATGTGGATGCTCTGCTCTTTGATGGTGTCCAATTCCGCCTTGATTTTTGCCCCTAATCTGGTGACTTCCTCGATCACTAAAAGGATCAAGTCATAAGAGCATTTATTTAATATTGAACACCACCTTTTACAGAACTCCACATTCTGCCTACCCAGGGTCGGTATATTTTTAACACAAAAACCCCTGGGAATTAATTTTTTCCTAAAGTAACTAGAAAGAAAAACAGCGTGTAAATGGTATTCTATTTCTTTTCTACGCAAATTAAGCATTCTATGATAGACATTAATTGGTGTCTCACCACCCAGCTCACTCAGGTCCTCAGGAATAAGAATCCTGTCCGCGTCTTCATCTGTGAATGCTAAAGGATCCGTGTTGAAATCATCATCCAGCTGAGAGTATTCAGGTATGCCAGCAGCCTCAGCCATCATCAGTATAGGGGTAAATGTAAAAACAAAATGATTACGCCAAGAGCATCAACAGGATAGTAAGCGTGTGATACCAAAGCAAAGTCCACTAGATACAGTGTATATATAATGGGAGTGCTTAATCCCTAATGCCAAAAGCCAATGCACAGTTCCTTAAGGGGAAAGCACAATCTCACCACTTGTTAAGTGCCACGGTGCTCTGCTGTAAATAATCCACAACGTCCACAGAATGCAGGCACTCACTGGTCTTAGTAAAATATAACAATTTATTTAGAAATCATTAAAAAGACATAACGTTTCGGCACCAATATGTGCCTTTGTCAAATGTCAGCATGTAACCAAACGAATATGCAGCACACTTAAAATCAATATGACACACATTTAAAAACATACCCCTTTTAAAGATGTGAGCAAGCTATTACCGCCGTGACTAATGATACTAGCCAGGAGTGGGTCACCAAACTCGATGACCTTGTAAATAAGTATCGTACTGATTTGATTAATTTCAAAAATAAGAAACTCAATAATGTTGAGAATGATTATAGAGAAAGGAGGGTATATAGATGGCTATATGGTAAAGAGGATGGTACATATAGACGACGTAGAAATCTTAGATCTAGAAATACACTGAGTATTGTAGACAGCAGTGGGGGTGATTCTTCTGGCACTGAGGTCAGTGCTAGTAATGATCACACCCCTGCACAAGTCAATCAATCTGAACATTTTTTAGGGGTGAGTACTCGCTCTACTGCGAAACCCCCACCAATGCCCCAAGACAAAAGAGGGCAAAAAAATGTAAAACCAGGCGGGGGGGGGGGGGGGGGGGCACAAATCAAAATCTAAAACAGATACGCAAGAAATAGATGTTATATTCAATCTTAGTAGTAGACCACTCAGTAGTGCTGAACGGTCTCTGCTTAATCACCGAGTCTTTTGAAAATCCTGAAAGATTACTCTGATCTTCAACAGGATGACATCCTGGTCACCATGGATGTTGACAGCCTCTACACGGTGATTCCCCACGCGGATGGGGTGGAGGCTGTCAGGTCCATGGTGACAGGTAATGTTAATTACCTTGGACCATCCATTGAATTCCTTTGCGCACTGTTATCATTTTGTCTGGACAAAAATTACTTTAAGTTCGAGGAAAGTTATTATTTACAAATTTCAGGGACTGCCATGGGTTCGAACGTGGCACCCACTTACGCTAATATCTTTATGGCATGGTATGAGCATGAACTCATGAAGCCCTTTGAGAACCCCAAGGTGAAATATTATACATGCTATATTGATGACGTGTTTCTCATCTGGAGGGGTAGTGAATCATCTTTGCGTGAGTGGGTGACACGTTTGAACCTCATGGAGTCTCCTATACGTTTTAAGCTTGAATATGATTTAAGCTGTGTACATTTTCTTGATTTGAATGTGTTCAAGGTGGATGAATCAGGCAAATTGCGGTTTGGTACATCCTTGTACACTAAACCCACGGACCGCAACTCTTTATTAGATGCCAGAAGCTTCCACCCTGCACACCAAAAACAAGGTGTCATCACTTCCCAGCTCACCAGAGTCCTGAGAAACAACAGTGAGCTATCATTACGGACCACTCAGTTGGAGGAGATGGGCAAAAAATTGAGTAACAGAGGGTATGCCAGGGCTGAAATTATTAAGACACAAGAGAGGCTATGTATGGATGGCCCCAAAGAACAGAGCAAAGCCAAACACGAACAGCTCAACCTGGTTACCACCTATACACCTGGTAATGAAAAGTTGACAGGAGCAGTGCGTAAACACTGGCCGGTCGTGGAGACTGATCCAACGCTACCTTTTCGGAACATGCCACCTCCGAGATTGGTCTATCGCAGAGCCAAAAACCTCAGGGACCATTTAGTAAAATCGGATCCTATTAAACACTATCATAAGGAATCATGGCTTAAAACCTCTAAAATGGGGTGTTTTCCCTGTGGCAATTGCACTACATGTAATAGCATGACTCGGGGTAATTCGTTCCAGCACCCACATTCAAACAAGAGGTACAAGATAAACCATCGTCTGAGTTGCATGAGTAACTATGTAATATACATACTGATTTGCCCTTGTTCCAGTGTATATGTGGGTAAGACGATTACCCCCTTCCGTGATAGGATGGCAAACCATCGGTGTGCAATTCGTGCTGCATTGAAGTCTGGCGAATCAGATCAGCCAGTGGCACGCCACTGTGTGGCATTGAAACACTCTGTGTCAAGTATTAGGTCCATGTTAAATGACCACGTCCCCCCCATGCCAAGAGGGGGTGATAGGGCTAATAGACTGCTCCAGCTTGAAAGCAGATGGATCCACAGGTTGGACACATTGGTCCCTAAAGGCCTCAACACCTCACTGGACTTTAGTCCATTCTATTAATACCACACTGAAGAGTTATTGACCTGGACATATCTAAACGATAGCTCACTACTCACTAAAAAGTTTCTATCTGTACCCCAGGGTGGCATGATGCTACAATGTATTTATATAATTATGTTTCTTAATACATCTACTAATGGCTTGCACCAGGGGTTACAAATTTAATAGTGATACAGTTAATAGTGATAGTTTTCGCTTATTCTCATCTGTAATATGTATCATGTATTACAATGACAAGGTGTTATGTTTCTCTTATGCTGTTGCCTTTACTGTCTAGTCTGGCATTTCGTGCCCATTCTCTAAGGATGGCCCTTAGTTTGGCCTCCTTCTCTTTCTGAGCTTGACAGTTTTCCGCATATAGAAATCACACATTGGATCTATCATCTAACAGACTATGTTCTAATATGCCATTTAATAATACGTTTCTAACATTATTAATGTTTTGTCTATAAACCGCTATGTCAAAATATTAAACACGCTATACATATTGTGGATTGTTTTGGTTGCTGTTAGCAACAAGTACACACAGACGTCCCTGATATAATCTGTATGCGTGATTAAGTCACTCCCTACTCTGACGCGTGTGGCTATCCGACGTCGATATGTCAACGCCGTGCCATGCGTCATCACGCTAGGCACGCAGCGTGCGTACGTGACGTCATTGCCATGGATGGGAAGACGCAAGTGGAGGCATGGCGGTAATAGCTTGCTCACATCTTTAAAAGGGGTATGTTTTTAAATGTGTGTCATATTGATTTTAAGTGTGCTGCATATTCGTTTGGTTACATGCTGACATTTGACAAAGGCACATATTGGTGCCAAAACGTTATGTCTTTTTAATGATTTCTAAATAAATTGTTATATTTTACTAAGACCAGTGAGTGCCTGCATTCTGTGGACGTTGTGGATTATTTACAGCAGAGCACCATGGCACTTAACAAGTGGTGAGATTGTGCTTTCCCCTTAAGGAACTGTATATATATATATATATATATATATATATATATAGATATATATATATATATATAGATATATGTATATAAGTATATATATATATATATATATATATATATCTGTATATATATCTATGTTACAAAAAAAAAAAAATTATAGTTTAAAAAAATGGTTGTTTAGCCTGTGATGCTTTCTTTAGCCTGTGCACGCATAGGTCCCAAACTGCCAATGATTGCTGACACCCTGTTTAGAAAACCCTGATCGATCTCTTGATGGTGGTTTGGAGCATCACAAATACAGGATTTTCCCTCAGGGATGTGATACTGTATTTCTTCTTTTTCCCGACAACATATACTTTCGATAATTGTAGGCATCAAATGGCAATTACCACAAATACACCACTCTAAATCTTCAAGCCTGATAGAACCATCCTCAATAGAAATATTTGCATTTTCAGTATTTGTTGATTGACTGGCCAATTCTGCATCACTTCTCATCGGGTCCCATTGGTGAGCTTGAGATACATCAATATTTTGATTTTCCTCATTACGATCTCTAATGAGAGTTTGCATCTGAAATAAATTTTAAACATCGCACACAATTAAACTTTGAATATTTAACATGATAACTATAAACACCAACTTATAATTGAATTTGTTCTTACCATCTCTTGCACCTCTTGTTGACTGAGCTCCATAAGAGTTCTGCCACAATGTGGATCTGAGTTCGATGCCATGTTATTCTTAAAAACAAAAGAGAAAAATAAACATTTGCATAAAAGATTTTAAAAATATAAAATACAGTATCCAGGTTTTTAAAATTTTAAATATAGTTGGATTAGAAACAAATAACATTTTAAGAATTGTATAACACTATGTTTATGAACGTTTTATAATATTTATGAATCAATTATCAAATTTGTATATATATATATATATATATATATATATTTATATATCTTGATATCTCTCTCTCTCTCTCTCTCTATATATATATATATATAGAGAGAGAGAGAGAGAGAGATATAAATATATCAAAAGATACATAGATGTTGTCTCAATTTGTTTATATCGATATATATATATATATATATATCCACATAATAAAGCAGGCACTCTCCGTTTTAATTTTATCGTTTAATGGTAAACGTTTTCGGGGTCTCCCCCGTCCTCAGACCACTTACAGATATCTGATAATACACAACTTAAATAGCTACTCACCCTCACCGTGTCAAATCGCCAACAGACTCCCAGCTTCCGTGTCGCGCAACTGCGCATGCGCGCCCGGAACTAAGGAGAGCCGACAAGGACCAACCACCCACTGCTAAAAGCAAAAGTGAAAATCAACATCACACACAATAATGCAGCAGTGTAGACCGCTAACTGCATATAGTACCATACTGCAGAGAAATATTATTACCCTATACTCGGCATATTGAAATATACACAGACCTATCCTCAAGCCTTGTTTACACCTTATTGCTTGAAATGTTAAGTATACACCTGTTACCATTCTGCCATAAAGGGGATATTATTATATTTTTATACGGTTATATTTACACAGTTATATTTACATATTTACACAGAAGGGACATCCGTGTTAGGTTGCATTATTCATCCTGTATTACACTCCTGCCCCTAACTGAACAATTGGCCCAATATCTCGTTAACCAACTTAAAGGTGTTGGACCCCTGTGTATATTACTTAACCACAAAGCACCCCACCATGTCACCTTTTTTTTAAAAAATATTTAGCAGTCATCCTCAGTTACACTGATGTTTAGCTAGCAGTGGGGAACCCAGTCAAAAAGAAAATGAGCTGGATTGCAATTTAATTGCATGTATTTAATCCAGTCATGGACATACCCCAACATAATATCTTAAGCTCACTTCTAACTATGACGGTGGCAGTAGGCATACATCCACTACAAGTCCTACAAAAAACATTGGTAATCCAAATGGACATTCAGCCCCTTTGGGTACATAGTCTCCAGGTTAAAAATCCACTGAGACTCTCGTTGTAGTAGACGCCTGCCCCTGTCACCCCCCCTAGGGTTACGTGGAACGTGATCTATGATAATATACCGAAGGTCAGATACAGCATGACCACTGGTACAGAAGTGGCGAGCCACCGGTTGATCTGAATCACCATCCTTGATTGCCAGCCGAATCGCTGACCGGTGGTTCGCCATCCTCGTCCTGAGATCATCCTGGGTCTTACCCACGTAAAATTTACCACACGGACAGTGTAGTAAGTAAACAATATACGTGGTTGTGCAGGTCACCCTGTGCAAGATTTTATATTTTTTATTAGACCATGGATGTTGAAACGTGCTGCTCTGGGTTAACCCACCACAGGTAGTGCAACCACTGCAACGGAAGCAACCTTTTTTCGTGGTTTTTAACCATGTACTAGGCATATAGCTGTCACTGTTGTCGGGCCTCAGGAGCATATCTTTCAGTGATCTTCCACGTTTGAACCCCACCAAAGGTGACACACAGGAAGCAAAAGGTAGTGTTTTGTCACTCTCCAAAATGTCCCAATGTTCCCTCAAGATATTGGAGAACTGTAGCTTCTCAGGTGAGAAGATGGTGGTAAAGATCATCTTCTTCTCCTCACCCTTATCCCTCTCCATCTTCATAAGTGCCTCTTCCTGTGTAAGCCCCGTCGCTTCAATCAGTGATTCGTCAAGATGTTTAGAACCATACCCACGGTCCATGAATTTTTTGTACATTTCCTGTAGTTGCTGTTCCTTCCTTTGCTGGTTACTGTTGTTGCGTACCACTCGCTTAAACTGTGATCTTGCCAATGATTTTTTCAAACTGGGAGGATGGCAGCTTGTAGCATCCAATAGTGAGTTCCTGTCAGTTTCCTTATAGTATAAGGTTGTGCTGATACCTGTGTTTTCCTTAAAGATCCTGAGATCAAGGAAGTCGATGGTATGTATATCATAGGTCATCTTCAACTGTATATGTGGATTCACCTTGTTTAATTCTGCATACCACACCAGTAACTCATCCTCTGTACCACACCAGATAAGGAAGAGATCATCAATATAACGTCGGTATAGCCGTATTCTGTGATCACCAAAGGCAGTAGTTGCGACCGTTTCGAAGTGGGCCATAAACAGATTCGCATAAGATGGGGCCACGTTGGACCCCATCGCTGTTCCTGAGATCTGTAAATAAAAGTCCCTCTCAAATTTGAAATAATTACATCTCAAACAGAAATCCAGTAGTTCCGACATCACATCCACTGGAGGCCCCACATAAGGATGTCTAAGAAGATGGTACACCATAGCAGCCATACCCTGATCATGGGGAATCACGGTGTATAAACTGGTCACATCTAGTGTGACCAGCAACTCGCCTCCACCAGATGTGTGATAGGTCTTTAACAGCTGTATCAACTCCATAGAGTCCAGGAGAAAGGAGTCAGTATGCCTCACGATTGGTTGCAGAATACTATCTACAAATGTAGCCAGGGGTTGTAAAATAGAACCCCTGGCTGACACAATCGGTCTTCCTGGAGGTGTGATTGGATTTTTGTGTACCTTCGGCAAGGTATAAATCACAGGGACAATAGGATGCCCAACTTGTAGGTAATCCCTCAAGGCCTTATCAATGAAGCCTTGTTGATGAAGACATTCCAAATAGTTGTCAATTCTTGTCTTGAAGGCTACAGTGGGGTTACCCGGTAGTCGTCTGTATGTGCCACCATCGGACAATTGCTGTACAATTTCCTGCTTATAGTCCCGATAGTCTTGCAGGACCAGGGCCCCTCCTTTGTCCGCCTCCCGTATCACTAAATCCTTGTTGTTCTGTAGGCTTTTAAGAGCTAAGCGCTGTTCTCTATTCAAATTATTTCTAAAGCTCTTTTGATGATTGTAAAGGTCTCTCATCATGTCATCCTTAGTCATTCTTGCATAAGTTGCAATGCTCGCATTCGTACTTTTTGGATCAAATTTACCCTTTCGTCGTAGTCCCCCTGCTTCAACATTAGAAATCCCAAAGTGCTCCTTCAACCTCAAGGATCTCTGGAACTTAAAGAGATCTACATTGAGGAAAAATTCATTAGCATAAAGGGTTGGGATAAATTTTAAACCTTTTTGTAATACTGCTTCTTCAGCATCTGTCAGTACATATGAGCTTAGATTCATGATGATTTTGCTTGTCTCCTCAGTGTTGTCTACTTGCGCCATTGCCGGGGAGGTCTTCCTCTTGTTCTGCGCCCCCCGTCGCCCCCGCCTCTGGTGTGGCCTATGCCCTGCTCGTTTTTTGAGCGAGTGGTCATAGATTGTGATCCCTGGGGGAACTCCCTCTGAGTGGACAATTGACCCTCTGGATCAGAGCTGTTATCTGAACTTTCCACTGTCGCAAGTGACTTTGGTTTAAACACTCGTGCACGTCTAAATCTAGACAAGCTACCCCTCTCTTGAGGACCAAGTAGCCATCTATAGATGCGTTTTTCTTTATAATCTTGTGTCACCGCTTCCCATTTACGTTCCTTAAACGTTAACAGTTCTTTCTCATAGGTGTCAATACTTGATTTTATTTTGTCAAGCCATGCCTCACCGGGATCCTCAGTAAGTTTAGTCATATGGGTAGACTCAAAATTTTGTAATTCTGATTCAATTTGTTTTAATTGGTCGCTCACCTCCTGTATTACCAATAGCATCAGATCTAAAGAGCCCTTATTCAGGATGCCACACCATTTAAGGCAGAAAGTGGGGTTATTACGCCCAATAGTGGGTATGTTCTTGATCCTGAACCCTTTTGGAATAAATGCCTTCCTGTGATATTCTGATAGGTAGCACCCATGAAGCTGTAAATCAATTTTCTTTTTCTTTAATTTCACCACATAGTTAAATATCTGATCAGGTTGTTCTCTTTGTTTCCTAATTGTGATAGCATCAAATCGGATTCTATTTGCATCCGCTTCAGAGAATTGGAACACATTTGCTCCCTCAATATTATCCTCCAATTGATCATCCACCTGAGAGGCCCCTGTGTCCTCTTGACTCATAGCTCAGTCTGTGTATACTCTTGCAATCCCAACTGCTGCACCACACCGTCACCGTTTTAAAAGCAATCAAGCAGAATAACTCTACTAAACAGATAGTGTCCCAGTCAATTTTTCAGGGTGAGGACGATTTTACACAAGGTGCTGTAGGTCCAATATATACAAATACCACCAGAAGCAGGGAACCAGCACACTTTTTTTATATTCAGCTGCCGGGGTGCACTTGCAAGAAAACAAATATCCACATAATAAAGCAGGCACTCTCCGTTTTAATTTTATCGTTTAATGGTAAACGTTTTCGGGGTCTCCCCCGTCCTCAGACCACTTACAGATATCTGATAATACACAACTTAAATAGCTACTCACCCTCACCGTGTCAAATCGCCAACAGACTCCCAGCTTCCGTGTCGCGCAACTGCGCATGCGCGCCCGGAACTAAGGAGAGCCGACAAGGACCAACCACCCACTGCTAAAAGCAAAAGTGAAAATCAACATCACACACAATAATGCAGCAGTGTAGACCGCTAACTGCATATAGTACCATACTGCAGAGAAATATTATTACCCTATACTCGGCATATTGAAATATACACAGACCTATCCTCAAGCCTTGTTTACACCTTATTGCTTGAAATGTTAAGTATACACCTGTTACCATTCTGCCATAAAGGGGATATTATTATATTTTTATACGGTTATATTTACACAGTTATATTTACATATTTACACAGAAGGGACATCCGTGTTAGGTTGCATTATTCATCCTGTATTACACTCCTGCCCCTAACTGAACAATTGGCCCAATATCTCGTTAACCAACTTAAAGGTGTTGGACCCCTGTGTATATTACTTAACCACAAAGCACCCCACCATGTCACCTTTTTTTTAAAAAATATTTAGCAGTCATCCTCAGTTACACTGATGTTTAGCTAGCAGTGGGGAACCCAGTCAAAAAGAAAATGAGCTGGATTGCAATTTAATTGCATCTATTTAATCCAGTCATGGACATACCCCAACATAATATCTTAAGCTCACTTCTAACTATGACGGTGGCAGTAGGCATACATCCACTACAAGTCTTACAAAAAACATTGGTAATCCAAATGGACATTCAGCCCCTTTGGGTACATAGTCTCCAGGTTAAAAATCCACTGAGACTCTCGTTGTAGTAGACGCCTGCCCCTGTCACCCCCCCTAGGGTTACGTGGAACGTGATCTATGATAATATACCGAAGGTCAGATACAGCATGACCACTGGTACAGAAGTGGCGAACCACCGGTCAGCGATTCGGCTGGCAATCAAGGATGGTGATTCAGATCAACCGGTGGCTCGCCACTTCTGTACCAGTGGTCATGCTGTATCTGACCTTCGGTATATTATCATAGATCACGTTCCACGTAACCCTAGGGGGGGTGACAGGGGCAGGCGTCTACTACAACGAGAGTCTCAGTGGATTTTTAACCTGGAGACTATGTACCCAAAGGGGCTGAATGTCCATTTGGATTACCAATGTTTTTTGTAGGACTTGTAGTGGATGTATGCCTACTGCCACCGTCATAGTTAGAAGTGAGCTTAAGATATTATGTTGGGGTATGTCCATGACTGGATTAAATACATGCAATTAAATTGCAATCCAGCTCATTTTCTTTTTGACTGGGTTCCCCACTGCTAGCTAAACATCAGTGTAACTGAGGATGACTGCTAAATATTTTTTAAAAAAAAGGTGACATGGTGGGGTGCTTTGTGGTTAAGTAATATACACAGGGGTCCAACACCTTTAAGTTGGTTAACGAGATATTGGGCCAATTGTTCAGTTAGGGGCAGGAGTGTAATACAGGATGAATAATGCAACCTAACACGGATGTCCCTTCTGTGTAAATATGTAAATATAACTGTGTAAATATAACCGTATAAAAATATAATAATATCCCCTTTATGGCAGAATGGTAACAGGTGTATACTTAACATTTCAAGCAATAAGGTGTAAACAAGGCTTGAGGATAGGTCTGTGTATATTTCAATATGCCGAGTATAGGGTAATAATATTTCTCTGCAGTATGGTACTATATGCAGTTAGCGGTCTACACTGCTGCATTATTGTGTGTGATGTTGATTTTCACTTTTGCTTTTAGCAGTGGGTGGTTGGTCCTTGTCGGCTCTCCTTAGTTCCGGGCGCGCATGCGCAGTTGCGCGACACGGAAGCTGGGAGTCTGTTGGCGATTTGACACGGTGAGGGTGAGTAGCTATTTAAGTTGTGTATTATCAGATATCTGTAAGTGGTCTGAGGACGGGGGAGACCCCGAAAACGTTTACCATTAAACGATAAAATTAAAACGGAGAGTGCCTGCTTTATTATGTGGATATTTGTTTTCTTGCAAGTGCACCCCGGCAGCTGAATATAAAAAAAGTGTGCTGGTTCCCTGCTTCTGGTGGTATATATATATATATATATAAATATATACAGGTAGCCCTCATTTTACGCCGGGGTTAGGATAGAGATAGAGAAATAAATATAGAGTGATAATGGTATAAAGAGATACAGAGATGTAGTTTATCTGAAAGAAAGAGAGATATGGATATAGTTATAGAGAGTGATATATATTGAGTGATAGAGGAGAGAGCCACAAAGAGAGAGAAATAGAAAGGTATAGAGAGAGAGGGATAGAGAGAAAATAGGATAGAGGTAGGGTCATAGATAGGTGGATATATAAAGAGAAAAATATATATGTATATATATATATATATATATATATACATACACATACTTATCTTTAAATATATTTATATCTCTCTCTATATATATATATATATATATATATATACATACACATACTTATCTCTAAATATATTTATATCTCTCTCTCTATATATATATATATATATCGATAAATGTATATGAAAAATGATATATATATATATAGAGATATAAATATATATATATATACACATACACATACTTATCTCTAAATATGTATATATCTATATATATATATATATATATATGGAAAAGAAGATGTGAAGAAGCGCACAAGAAAGGCACCCCTAGTGAAGCCTGTAGGTACAGATGCTCAAATAGTAAGGTGAAATAAAACCACTCACGTGATTCAACCTCAATTCGTATGAGGTATCAATAGGACCCAGGTTATAGCTGTTTCCTCCCTGATTGTTCCTTTTTGCTGGTTACCACACAATGGGGGGTAGTTATCAAGCCGTCTACTTTTCTGGCTTCGCCGGCCCAATACGCCCGCCTAAGCTCGCCTCACATCGCCGCCACGGACCTGAAAAAATACGCCTAAGTTATCAAATAAAGCTGTCAAAAAGCCGCGGGGCGATGAGCAGCGGACTGTGATAGTTATCACTCATCCGATCTCGCTGCCCTTCGGCTTTTTCCCAGCTTTATTGCTAGCCTGTCACTAAGCACTCACACTAAACTACACTGTTCTACCCCCTATACCGGCACCCCCGGAGCCTCCCGCAACTCAATAAAGTTACTAACCCCTAAACCGCCACTCATAGACCCTGCCGCAACTCTTATAAATGTATTAACCCCTAAACCGCTGCTCCTAGACCCTGCCGCAACTCTTATAAATGTATTAACCCCTAAACCGCCGCTCCTAGACCCTGCCCGCAACTCTTATAAATGTATTAACCCCTAAACCGCCGCTCCCGGACACCGCTGCCACCTACAGTATACCTAGTAACCCCTATCCTGCCCCCCCTACACCGTCGCCCTCTATTATAAAATTATTAACCCCTATCCTGCTGATCCCGCACCTCTCCGCAACTAAATAAATAGTTTAACCCCTAAACCGCCGCTCCCTGAACCCGCCGCAACCTATATTAAACCTATTAACCCCTATCCTGCCCCCCCTACACCGTCGCCACCTATAATAAATGTATTAACCCCTAATCTGCCCCCCACTACACCGCCGCCACTGTAATAAAATTATTAACCCCTAAACCTAAGTCTAACCCTAACGCCCTCCTAACTTAAATATTAATTAAATAAATCTAAATAAATTAACTCTTATTAACTAAATGAATCCTATTTAAAACTAAATACTTACCTTTAAAATAAACCCTAATATAGCTACAATATAAATAATAATTATATTCTAGCTATTTTAGGATTTATTTTTATTTTACAAGTACCTTTCAATTTATTTTAACTAGGTACAATAGCTATTAAATAGTTATTAACTATTTAATAGCTTACCTAGCTAAAATAAAGAGAAATGTACCTGTTAAATAAATCCTAACCTAAGTTACAATTACACCTAACACTACACTATACTTTAATAAATTATTCCTATTTAAAAATAAATACTTACCTGTAAAATAAACCCGAAGATAGCTACAATATAATTAATAATTATATTGTAGCTATCTTAGGATTTATATTTATTTTACAGGTAACTTTGTATTTATTTTAGCTAGTTAGAATAGTTATTAAATAGTTATTAACTATTTAATAACTACCTAGCTAAAAGAAATACAAAATTACCTGTAAAATAAATCCTAACTTAAGTTACAATTAAACCTAATACTACACTATCATTAAATTAATTAAATAAACTACCTACAAATAACTACAATTAAATACAATTACATAAACTAACTAAAGTACAAAAAATAAAAAAAGCTAAGTTACAAAAAATAAAAAAATAAGTTACAAACATGTTAAAAATATTACAACAATTTTAAGCTACTTACACCTAATCTAAGCCCCCTAATAAAATAACAAACCCCCCCACAATAAAAAAATGCCCTACCCTATTCTAAATTAAATAAATTTCAAAGCTCTTTTACCTTACCAGCCCTTAAAAGGGCCATTTGTGGGGGCATGCCCCAAAGAAAACAGCTCTTTTGCCTGTAAAAGAAAAATACAACCCCCCCCAACATTAAAACCCACCACCCACATACCCCTAATCTAACCCAAACCCCCCTTACAAAAACCTAACACTAATCCCCTGAAGATCATCCTACCTTTAGTTGTCTTCACTCAGCCGAGCCACTGATGGAACTGAAGAGGACATCCGGAGCGGAAGAAGTTAATCCTCCAAGCGGCGCTGAAGAAATCTTCCATCCGATGAAGTCATCATCCAGGCGGCGCTGAAGAAAAGTCTTCGATCCGGCCGATGTCATCTTCAAAGAGGCGCTGAAGAGGTCTTCTATCCGGACGAAGTCATCTTCCAAGCCGGGTCTTGAATCTTCCTTCCGCCAACGCGGAACCACCTTCTTCACCGACGGACTACGACGAATGACGGCTCCTTTAAGGGACGTCATCCAAGATGGCGTCCCCTCAATTCCGATTGGCTGATAGGATTCTATCAGACAATCGGAATTAAGGTAGGAAAATTCTGATTGGCTGATGGAATCAGCCAATCAGATTCAAGTTCAATCCGATTGGCTGATCCAATCAGCCAATCAGATTGAGCTTGCATTCTATTGGCTGATCGGAACAGCCAATAGAATGCGAGCTCAATCTGATTGGCTGATTCCATCAGCCAATCAGATTTTTCCTACCTTAATTCCGATTGGCTGATAGAATCCTATCAGCCAATCGGAATTGAGGGGACGCCATCTTGGATGACGTCCCTTAAAGGAGCCGTCATTCGTCGTAGTCCGTTGGTGAAGAAGGTGGTTCCGCGTCGGCGGAAGGAAGATTCAAGACCCGGCTTGGAAGATGACTTTGTCCGGATAGAAGACCTCTTCAGCGCCTCTTTGAAGATGACATCGGCCGGATCGAAGACTTTTCTTCAGCGCCGCCTGGATGATGACTTCATCGGATGGAAGATTTCTTCAGCGCCGCTTGGAGGATTAACTTCTTCCGCTCCGGATTTCCTCTTCAGTTCCATCGGTGGCTCGGCTGAGTGAAGACAACTAAAGGTAGGATGATCTTCAGGGGATTAGTGTTAGGTTTTTGTAAGGGGGGTTTGGGTTAGATTAGGGGTATGTGGGTGGTGGGTTTTAATGTTGGGGGGGGTTGTATTTTTCTTTTACAGGCAAAAGAGCTGTTTTCTTTGGGGCATGCCCCCACAAATGGCCCTTTTAAGGGCTGGTAAGGTAAAATAGCTTTGAAATTTATTTAATTTAGAATAGGGTAGGGCATTTTTTTATTTTGGGGGGGTTTGTTATTTTATTAGGGGGCTTAGATTAGGTGTAAGTAGCTTAAAATTGTTGTAATATTTTTAACATGTTTGTAACTTATTTTTTTATTTTTTGTAACTTAGCTTTTTTTATTTTTTGTACTTTAGTTAGTTTATGTAATTGTATTTAATTGTAGTTATTTGTAGGTAGTTTATTTAATTAATTTAATGATAGTGTAGTATTAGGTTTAATTGTAACTTAAGTTAGGATTTATTTTACAGGTAATTTTGTATTTCTTTTAGCTAGGTAGTTATTAAATAGTTAATAACTATTTAATAACTATTCTAACTAGCTAAAATAAATACAAAGTTACCTGTAAAATAAATATAAATCCTAAGATAGCTATAATATAATTATTAATTATATTGTAGCTATCTTCGGGTTTATTTTACAGGTAAGTATTTATTTTTAAATAGGAATAATTTATTAAAGTATAGTGTAGTGTTAGGTGTAATTGTAACTTAGGTTAGGATTTATTTTACTGGTAAATTTCTCTTTATTTTAGCTAGGTAAGCTATTAAATAGTTAATAACTATTTAATAGCTATTGTACCTAGTTAAAATAAATTGAAAGGTACCTGTAAAATAAATATAAATCCTAAGATAGCTAGAATATAATTATTATTTATATTGTAGCTATATTAGGGTTTATTTTAAAGGTAAGTATTTAGTTTTAAATAGGATTCATTTAGTTAATAAGAGTTAATTTATTTAGATTTATTTAATTAATATTTAAGTTAGGGGGGCGTTAGGGTTAGGGTTAGACTTAGGTTTAGGGGTTAATAATTTTATTACAGTGGCGGCGGCGTAGTGGGGGGCAGGATAGGGGTTAATAAATTTATTATAGGTGGCGACGGTGTAGGGGGGGCAGATTAGGGGTTAATAAATTTATTATAGGTGGCGACGGTGTAGGGGGGGCAGGATAGGGGTTAATACATTTAATATAGGTTGCGGCGGGTTCAGGGAGCGGCGGTTTAGGGGTTAATACATTTATTATATTTGCGGTGGGCTTCGGGAGCGGCGGTTTAGGGGTTAATATGTATAGAGTAGCTTGCGGTGGGCTCCGGGAGCGGCGGTTTAGGGGTAATAACTTTATTTAGTTGCTGCGGTGTAGGGGGGACAGATTAGTGGTGTTTAGACTCGGTGTACATGTTAGGGTGTTAGGTGTAGACAGCTCCCATAGAAATCAATGGCATGTCTGTCATCAGCGAACTTGTACTTTCGCTATGGTCAGACTCCCATTGATTCCTATGGGATCCGCCGCCTCCAGGGGTGGCGGATTGAAAACCAGGTACGCTGGGCCGTAAAAGTGCCGAGCGTACCTGCTAGTTTTTTGATAACTAGCAAAAGTAGTGAGAATGTGCCGCACTTGCGGAACATCTGGAGTGACGTAAGAATCGATCTGTGTCGGACTGAGTCCGGCGGATCGATGCTTACGTCACAAAATTCTACTTTTGCCGGTCTCGAGCCTTTGATAACTAAGGCGTATCAGCCTCACCACAAATACGATGCGGAATTCCAGCGTATTTGAGGTTGATGGCTTGATAACTAGGCCCCAATATCTCTGTGCTCTTGGGCTGTGTAGAAATAGTCTCTGAAGTTTCAGGACAGTGGTGTTAAGCTGCATCCACTGCAGCACTCAGGGGCAAGGTGAAAAGTGGGAAACAGAACAAACGGGGAGTGCAAATATATGTGTGTTAAACAGTATATTTATTGGTGCAGGTATAAACATATATGGACATACCAAACATAAACAAACATAAAAAGCCACCAGCGATTACAGTGACTATTAAAATGCAGCACTAACAGGTATATCGACAATCTAACACAGAGATATGTCCTGCAACCAGTTATTTTGCTGCTGTGTAGTAGAAAATAGTAATGAACCCTCTCACAGCTCGATACCGGCTTACCCCCGGACACACAACCAGGTGTGTGATACGGAGAGCTGGGATGTATCGGCGTCTATGGAGAAGCGGGTACTACGTGTCGCGGGGGGCGGAGCCTTAAGCGTTTCACAACACTATTGGTTGCTTCGTCAGAGGTAGGGGCCGCCCCCCTCCCATTCTGTCTTTTGTAGCGTAGTGGGGCTCTGTTGGTCCTTAGCAGGGAGCTGCCGTCGCCATATTTGTTAAGGGCATCTTAGTGTATGTATTTACATACATAGATGCACTTAAAGTATTACATTATTTGCAATTAGAAGATATAAAAGTATTACTTTCAAACTTAAAAAAGAGCCTTGCTCAGATTTAACAGGCAAGTTAAAAACCATAATAAATAGTTAATGGTAAAAATGTTAAAAAAGTTAAAATGGTCATCCATAAAAGTATATAAACGTAATTTAGGCAATAAATATAAAAGGAACACTTAGCACAATATATAATGCACATAGCTCACTATATAATGCATCTACCAAATGTTATCATTCAATACATTCTGCATATATTATGACTTGCTGTATTGAGCCATTACTCGCTATATATAGCGTTTTAGAATCTTAATCCAAAAAACCTTTTTATATATAGCAGGTATGTCCCAAGCCATCATTTGCAGTATCTACACTCAGAACCCAAACATAAATGTATGTATATGTAATGGGGAGAGTTAAAGGTAGTAGAAAAGCCCAAATGCTTCATTTTCACAGTAAAAGGGCAACTGGCAATGTATTAATGATGATAAAATACCTAATGTGTACAAGGAGTGAAAAAACTGATACATCTCTATTAACCAAACCTATTTGCGGGGATTACCATAAAAGAAGTATAAAGAGCAGGGACTAACAGGTCTTTAGCTATGTTCTTAACTATTTTATAAGTAGATGTTAGCTAAGTATAAATTTTGTTTTGTTATTTTATTATATATAGTCAGTTTATTAGTTTAAAACTTGTGTCAATATGCAGTTCAGAGGAATGCTGCTAAATCTATGTCCCTATTTAGCCCATTTGGTTCAAGAATATTTAATGAAAAGATCCAAAAAGTTTCTCTTTTTCTCAGCTCAAGTAGTCTGCTGCCACCTCTCTTTTTAGTGTTAATTTGCTCTATTGCTTTAATGTAAAAGTCATTTTTGTTTTTATTATGTTTTTGACTAAAATGTTGGATAAGGGGGGTGTTTAATATGCCCGCTTCAATATTTTTCATGTGTTCCAAACATCTGGTTTTAAGATTTCTTTTAGTGCGTCCTATGTACCTCAAAGGGTTATCACAGGTACATTCCAACATATAGACTACATAGTCAGATTTACAATTTAATAATTTCTTTATTGGGAACTTTTCTTCATTTTCTGTTTTTATGGCAAATTTGTTAAATAGTTTCGAATGATGTGTGTGTTCACAACAGACGCAATTCTTTCTAAAGCACTTGTGGAAGCCTTTTAACACAGTAGTGGTTAAATTCTTTTTTTGGTTAGTAAATTGTTTGTTACTTCTGATAGCACTAGGTGCAAGCAGTGACTTTAGATTTTGTTTTTTTCTGTAGATGACATCTGGGTTATTTCCAATTACATCTTTTAACAACGGATCTTTTTGTAATATCCCCCAATGTTTGTTTAAGATGTTTTTAATTTTCCAATGACCATCATTAAACGTAGTGACAAATTTCACTTTACTCTTAGCTATTGTGTTTGTAGGAATTTTTCTATTTTGAATCAGGGATTTTCTGTCCAGAATTTTTGCTCTTTCATATGCCTTGTCAACAATTTTGTCTGGGTATTTCTTTTCCTTAAACTTTTGTTTCAAAATTTTTGCTTCCTTCTCAAAGGTCTCAGTCTCTGTACAATTTCTTTTTAGACGCTGAAATTGTCCATATGGTATGTTCTCTATCCACCTAGGATGGTGAGCGCTTCTCGCATTTAAATATCCATTTGTATCTGTTTGTTTGCGAAAAAGACTGCTCTTAACTATACCATCCAAGGTGGATAGAGTAACATCCAAAAAGTCAATTTGATGTTCATTGATGGTTTCTGTAAATTTCAGATTCATGTGATTATTATTAAGTTGTTCCACAAAGTCTTTCCAATTGCATTCATCACCATCCCATACTATCAGGATATCATCTATAAATCTCTGCCACAGTTTGATCTGGCCATATTTAAATCCTATACCTTCATAGACCATATCATTCTCAAAAGCTCCCATATAAAGGTTGGCAAAATTTGGCGCAAATTTTGTGCCCATTGCCGTGCCAGTCTTTTGTAAATAAAAATTTTCTTCAAAGAGGAAATAATTGTTTTCTAAAACAAACTTTATGGAGTCTAGAATGAATTTCTTTTGGTCGTTAGCCATCTGATCTGCCTTTTCAAGAAAATACATAGTGGCGTGTATACCTTGTTCATGGGGTATCGAGGTATACAGGGCTGTTACATCTAAAGTGGCCCATTTATAGGACGATTTCCATTCGAAATCTTCAATCGTCTGTAACAGGTGTGGAGTATCTCTGAGATATGACCTTAGCTGTATTACCATGGGTTTGAGGAATATATCTACATATTCAGAGAGTCTCGAAGTAAGGGAATCAATACCCGAGATAATAGGTCTGGCTGGAGGTCTGTCTAAATTCTTATGAATCTTAGGTAGATAATAATATATAGCTATTTTGGGTTCTTGATTAGCTAGATACCTCCATTCTCTTATGTCTAGAATTTTTTCTGTAAGACCACCATTTATATGTTCCATATAATTTGCCAATAGAACATTTGTAGGGTCATTTTTCTCTAGGCACCTATAGGTTGCCGAATCTGAGAGCTGTCTAAAAGCTTCTTCTAGATAGTCTTTTCTGTTTAGAAGGACTATTCCACCGCCTTTGTCTGCCTCTCTTATTATAATTTCTTCATTGTCAACTAATGTTTTTAAAACCTCTTTTCTCCTGTTAAGTGTAGTCAGTCCACGGGTCATCCATTACTTATGGAATATATCTCTTCCTAACAGGAAACTGCAAGAGAATTATCCAGCAGAGCTTTGCTATATAGCTCCTCCCCTCACATATCATACTCAGTCATTCTCTTGCAGCCTAACTAAAAAGGAAGCTGTGAGAGATCTGTGGTGTTTTTTAACTTAGTTTATTTCTACAATCAAAAGTTTGTTATTTTTAAATGGCACCGGAGTGTGCTGTTTATTCTCAGGCAGCATTAGAAGAAGAATCTGCCTGCGTTTTCTATGATCTTAGCAGACGTAACTAAGATCCACTGGCTGTTCTCATCTGAGGAGTGAGGTAACTTCAGAGAAGGGGAATAGCATGCAGGGCCCCCCTGCAAATGAGGTATGTGCAGTAATTTATTTTCTGAGGAATGGAATTGACTGAGAAAATACTGCTGATACCATTGTAAAGTAAGTTCAGCCTTAAATGCAGTGATAGCGACTGGTATTAGGCTGATGTGTGTGTGTACACTGAATGTATTTTTCTAAGGAATGGAATTGACTCTGAAAATACTGTTAATACTGAAATAATGTATGAGCCTTAACTGCAGTAAAAGCGACTGGTAGCAGGCTTATTAATAACACTTCATAACTTTTCAAATGTATGTTTAAAACGTTTACTGGCTTGTTAATCGTTTTTGTTAGGTACTTGGTGATAAAACTTATTAGGGCATGATTTTTACCACATGGCCATTTTTGTTTTCTGCATAGAAACAGTTTCTGAGCTTCCCCACTGTTGTAATATGAGTGGGAGGGGCCTATTTTAGCGCTTTTTTTGCGCAGTAAAAATTCAGTCACAATCTTCCTACTTCATCCTCCATGATCCAGATCGTCTCTAGAGAGCTCAGGGGTCTTCAAAATTCATTTTGAGGGAGGTAATCAGTCACAGCAGACCTGTGACAGTGTGTTTTGACTGTGAGAAAAACGTTAATTATTAAATTGTTATCCGTTTTTGGGTACTAAGGGGTTAATCATCCATTTGCTGGTGGGTGCAATCCTTTGCTAACTTAATACATTTACTGTGAAAATTTGGTTGCTATAACTATTTTTGTTCATTGTTATTTCAACTGTGTCAGTTTTTCTGTGCTTCTTAAAGGCACAGTAATGTTTTTTATATTGCTTGTAAATTAATTTTGAAAAGTATTTCCAAGTTTGCTAGTCTCATTGCTAGTTTGTTTAAACATATCTGACTCAGATGAATCTCTTTGTTCACTATGTTTAAAGGCCAATGTGGAGCCCAATAGAAATTTGTGTACTAATTGCATTGATGCTACTTTAAATAAAAGTCAATCTTTACATGTAAAGAAATTATCACCAGACGACGAGTATTATCTAAGTTGCCAGAATTAAGAGGCAAGCGCGATAGCTCTGGGTTAAGGATAGAGCGCGCGGATGAGATGAGAGCCATGTCAGATACTGCGTCACAGTTTGCAGAACGTGAGGACGGAGAGCTTCATTCTGTGGGTGACGGATCTGGTCCAGGGAGACTGGATTCAGAGATTTCCAATTTTAAATTTAAGCTAGAGAACCTCCGCACATTGCTAGGGGAGGTATTAGCGGCTCTGAATGATTGTAACACGGTTGCAATTCCAGTGAAATTATGTAGGTTGGATAGATACTATGCGGTACCGGTGTGTACTGACGTATTTCCTATACCAAAAAGGCTTACAGAGATTATTAGCAAGGAGTGGGATAGACCGGGTGTGCCTTTTACCCCTCCTCCCATATTTAGGAAAATGTTTCCTATTGACGCCACCACACGAGACTTATGGCAGACGGTCCCTAAGGTGGAGGGAGCAGTTTCTACTTTAGCTAAGCGTACCACTATCCCGGTGGAGGATAGTTGTGCCTTTTCAGATCCAATGGATAAAAAATTAGAGGGTTACCTTAAGAAAATGTTTGTTCAACAAGGTTTTATTTTACAGCCCCTCGCATGCATTGTGCCTGTCACTGCTGCGGCAGCATTCTGGTTTGAGTCTCTGGAAGAGGCCATTTGCTCAGCTCCATTGGATGAAATAATCAACAAGCTTAAGACACTTAAGCTAGCTAACGCATTTGTTTCTGATGCCGTTGTGCATTTAACCAAACTTACGGCTAAGAACTCCGGATTCGCCATCCAAGCGCGCAGAGCGCTATGGCTTAAATCCTGGTCAGCTGACGTGACTTCTAAATCTAAATTGCTTAATATTCCTTTCAAAGGGCAGACCTTATTCGGGCCCGGCTTGAAAGAAATTATTGCTGACATTACGGGAGGTAAGGGCCATGCTCTACCTCAGGACAGGGCCAAATCAAAGGCCAAAGAGTCTAATTTTCGTGCCTTTCGTAACTTCAAGGCAGGAGCAGCATCAACTTCCTCCGCTCCAAAACAGGAAGGAGCTGTTGCTCGTTACAGACAGGGCTGGAAAGTTAACCAGTCCTGGAACAGGGGCAAGCAGGCCAAGAAACCTGCTGCTGCCCCCAAAACAGCATGAAGAGAGGGCCCCCTATCCGGAAACGGATCTAGTGGGGGGCAGACTTTCTCTCTTCGCCCAGGCTTGGGCAAGACATGTCCGGGATCCCTGGGCGTTGGAGATCATATCTCAGGGATATCTCCTGGACTTCAAAACTTCTCCTCCACGGGGGAGATTTCATCTTTCAAGGTTATCAGCAAACCAAATAAAGAAAGAGGCGTATCTACGCTGTGTACAAGACTTCTTACTAATGGGGGTAATCCACCCAGTTCCGCGGACGGAACACGGGCAGGGATTCTATTCAAACCTATTTGTGGTTCCCAAGAAAGAGGGAACCTTCAGGCCAATCTTGGACTTAAAAATCCTAAACAAATTTCTAAGAGTTCCATCATTCAAAATGGAAACTATTCGAACCATCCTTCCCATGATCCAAGAGGGTCAGTACATGACCACAGTGGATCTAAAGGATGCCTACCTTCACATACCGATTCACAAGGACCATTACCGGTATCTGAGATTTGCCTTCCTAGACAGGCATTACCAGTTTGTAGCTCTTCCCTTCGGATTAGCTACGGCTCCAAGAATCTTTACAAAAATTCTAGGATCACTTCTGGCGGTACTAAGACCGCGAGGCATAGCGGTGACTCCGTACCTAGACGACATTCTGATACAAGCGTCAAGTTTTCAAACTGCCAAGTCTCATACAGAGATAGTTCTGGCATTTCTGAGGTCGCATGGGTGGAAGGTGAACGTGGAAAAGAGTTCTCTATTACCACTTACAAGAGTTCCCTTTCTAGGGACTCTTATAGATTCTGTAGAGATGAAAATTTACCTGACAGAGGCCAGGTTATTAAAACTTCTAAATGCTTGCCGTGTCCTTCACTCCATTCCACACCCGTCAGTAGCTCAGTGCATGGAAGTAATCGGCTTAATGGTAGCGGCAATGGACATAGTACCATTTGCGCGCCTGCATCTCAGACCGCTGCAATTGTGCATGCTAAGTCAGTGGAACGGGGATTACTCAGATTTGTCCCCCCTACTAAATCTGGATCAAGAGACCAGAGATTCTCTTCTATGGTGGCTTTCTCGGCCACATCTGTCCAAGGGGATGACCTTTCGCAGGCCAGATTGGACGATTGTAACAACAGACGCCAGCCTTCTAGGCTGGGGAGCAGTCTGGAATTCCCTGAAAGCTCAGGGATTATGGACTCAGGAGGAGAAACTCCTCCCAATAAATATTCTGGAGTTAAGAGCAATATTCAATGCTCTCCTAGCTTGGCCTCAGTTAGCAACTCTGAGGTTCATCAGATTTCAGTCGGACAACATCACGACTGTGGCTTACATCAACCATCAAGGGGGAACCAGAAGTTCCCTAGCGATGTTGGAAGTCTCAAAGATAATTCGCTGGGCAGAGTCTCACTCTTGTCTGCCACCTGTCAGCGATCTACATCCCAGGCGTGGAGAACTGGGAGGCGGATTTTCTAAGTCGGAGGTCTTTGCTCAACTGATTCGTCGTTGGGGCAAACCAGATCTGGATCTCATGGCGTCTCGTCAGAACGCCAAGCTTCCTTGTTACGGATCCAGGTCCAGGGACCCGGGAGCGGTGCTGATAGATGCTCTGACAGCCCCTTGGGTCTTCAACATGGCTTATGTGTTTCCACCATTCCCGATGCTTCCTCGTTTGATTGCCAAGATCAAACAGGAGAGAGCTTCGGTGATTCTGATAGCGCCTGCGTGGCCACGCAGGACCTGGTATGCAGACCTAGTGGACATGTCGTCCTGTCCACCGTGGTCTCTGCCTCTGAGACAGGACCTTCTAATTCAGGGTCCTTTCAAACATCCAAATCTAATTTCTCTGAGGCTGACTGCATGGAGATTGAACGCTTGATTCTATCAAAGCGTGGCTTCTCGGAGTCGGTTATTGATACCTTAATACAGGCTAGGAAGCCTGTTACCAGAAAAATTTACCATAAGATATGGCGTAAATATTTACATTGGTGCGAATCCAAGAGTTACTCATGGAGTAAGGTTAGGATTCCTAGGATATTGTCCTTTCTACAAGAGGGTTTAGAAAAGGGCTTATCTACTAGTTCGTTAAAGGGACAGATTTCTGCTCTGTCTATTCTTCTACACAAACGTCTGGCTGAAGTTCCAGACGTTCAGGCTTTCTGTCAGGCTTTAACTAGGATTAAGCCTGTGTTTAAGTCTGTTGCTCCGCCGTGGAGCTTAAACTTAGTTCTTAATGTTCTTCAAGGCGTTCCATTTGAACCCCTTCATTCCATTGATATCAAGCTGTTATCTTGGAAAGTTCTGTTTTTGATGGCTATTTCCTCGGCTCGAAGAGTCTCTGAGTTATCTGCTTACATTGTGATTCTCCTTATCTGATTTTTCATTCAGACAAGGTAGTCCTGCGTACTAAACCTGGGTTATTACCTAAGGTAGTTACTAACAGGAATATCAATCAAGAGATTGTTGTTCCATCTCTGTGTCCTAACCCTTCTTCAAAGAAGGAACGACTTTTGCATAATCTGGACATAGTCCGTGCCCTGAAATTCTATTTGCAGGCAACTAAAGATTTTCGTCAAACTTCTTCCCTGTTTGTCGTTTACTCTGGACAGAGGAGAGGTCAAAAGGCTTCGGCTACCTCTCTCTCTTTTTGGCTTCGTAGCATAATACGCTTAGCCTATGAGACTGCTGGACAGCAGCCTCCTGAAAGGATTACAGCTCATTCTACTAGAGCTGTGGCTTCCACCTGGGCCTTTAAAAATGAGGCCTCTGTTGAACAGATTTGCAAGGCTGCGACTTGGTCTTCGCTTCACACTTTTTCAAAATTTTACAAATTTGACACTTTTGCTTCGTCTGAGGCTATTTTTGGGAGAAAGGTACTTCAGGCAGTGGTTCCTTCTGTTTAATGTTCCTGCCTTGTCCCTCCCTTCATCCGTGTACTTTAGCTTTGGTATTGGTATTCCATAAGTAATGGATGACCCGTGGACTGACTACACTTAACAGGAGAAAACATAATTTATGCTTACCTGATAAATTCCTTTCTCCTGTAGTGTAGTCAGTCCACGGCCCGCCCTGTTTTTACGGCAGGTCTAAATTTTAATTAAACTCCAGTCACCACTGTACCCTATGGTTCCTCCTTTCTCGTCTGCTTTGGTCGAATGACTGAGTATGATATGTGAGGGGAGGAGCTATATAGCAAAGCTCTGCTGCATAATTCTCTTGCAGTTTCCTGTTAGGAAGAGATATATTCCATAAGTAATGGATGACCCGTGGACTGACTACACTACAGGAGAAATGAATTTATCAGGTAAGCATAAATTATGTTTTTCAGTTAGGCTTAGATTATGTTTTTTAACTTTGTAATCTTTGCATAAGGCGGAACATTCCTGAATTATCAAATCTTTAAATTGTGTTATATGTTTTCCTTGGGATTGGACAGGGAAAAAAATCGATTTAGGCCTTAGACCACTATTCATTACTTTTGCCTCTTCCAAATCAATGTTAATTTCATTGTCTAGGCTAATGTTAGAGGTTATTTCCATTATGTTTGGCTGGGTATAATTTTCATTTTCGAGGTCTATTAGAGCTTCTAGAGTTTCTTTGTCCGAATGCGTTAGCATATTACCTTCCCTATTTTTCTTATCTTTTTCAAAATGTCTTATTAACGTTACTTTTCTTATAAATTTATTTACATCTACAAACAGTTCAAAAGGATTTGTTTTTTTAGTAGGTGCAAAAGAAAGTCCTCTTTTTAAAAGTTCCATTTCTTTTAGATTTAAAATGTGTGTAGATAGATTAAATATTTTAATCGTATCATTACTATCATCTTTTATAATGGTCTCATTTCTCTTCTTCTTTTTAGATTGTATAATTCTTCCTGCTCTGCATCCTCTTCGTTTTCCAAATGTCTTTTTCCTTTTCTTAATTCGCTGGAGAAGTCTGTTTGTCTCCACTCTAGATTTGTTTGTGAGGGACCTGCTCTTGCTATTCTTTCCCCATATTGTATTCTGGGTTCGTCGCTGAGGTGTCTGTCGTGAAAATCCCTCTCCTGTTGTGTATTTCTATCGTGTGAGTTTCTTCCTAGATCCCATGTATCGTTAGTTGTATTTCTATTATCTCTAAACTCCTTGTACACATAGCTTCTCTCTGGTTGTGTTGTGTAATTACCCCTATTACCATGGTTTTCCCCCTACTGCCCCTCATGAATCTACCTCTTTGGGCTTGGTGATTATTGGGTTTGATCTGCTCGTAGGGGTTAGGTTCTCTGTAGGTGTGATTATAATACGTTCCTTTAGGAGTATCCTGTTTTTTAGGTATATGATAATTAGTTTTATTATCATTTGGTTTATTAGTATTTTTGTTTTAATTTTTGTGTTTGTCAGGGAAGTGAAATCTAATATTTGAAGTAGTGGATGAGGAGTACCTCCTCTCTTTTGGACCCCCTTTATTCAAAAGAGTGTTTGCATAGTTATCACTGTTATTAATGTGACTGTTACTGATTCCCGGAGTTATAGAAGTGTTGGGTATGTCAGTTTCTATTTCAATATTTCCTGTATTTTCTGAATGTTTAGCAAGAAAGTCTCTTTCAAATTTCTTTTTCAGTTTCAAATCTCTTTCCAATTTATTCATTCTTTCCCTGATTTCACTATCTAATTTGTCATAGTAGGGGTCTCCTTTAAAGGGTATGATTTGTGATTCTAGTTTTTTTAGTTCTGTTGTTACTCTTTCTAGATTCGCTTCTCTAAATTTAATAATAATTTTCATTAATTTAGTGGAGGTTTCTTCTAGAGTGGATTCCCATTCGAACAATAACTCAATGTCCGTACTATTAAATATAGGTGTTTTTGTTAGGGTTAGACCCTTGGGTATAATCCCTGCTTTTACATATGTCTCTAACCCAATAATGTCACACCAATTCTTAATTTGTATCTTACTAAGTTTTTCAACTTGTTTAAAAAGTTCTCTAGGGTTAGTTAGAGTTACTTGCCCATCGTTCCCTTCTATAATCTGTATATCTGTAGAAAGGGTTCTTTTCTTTAGATTGGGATCAAAATATATACCAAAATTTAAATTGGGAATAGGAACTGAGTTAGAGTCTGAATTATCCCCAGCAGCAGACATATTAAACAGTATCAACACTACTCAACAAGTAGTGTTGCACAGTAGGACAAACAAATAGAAACAAAAAAGGGGGGTTGTCTGCGCTTAGGAATATTATAGCTTAACTTTCAACAATGTGCCAGGATCTCAGGAAATATACCAAAATGTTACAAATTAGTGAAGAAATAATGTATGAGAATGATCAGATACAGTAATGACAATGTATAAATCTCTGTGCGTGCACTAAACAATACACAATAATGATTACTCAAACACAGTGATGAATTACTCACATTGGAAAATGTGTATATATATATATATATATATATATATATATATATATATATATATATATATATATATATATATATATACAATAGTATCACTGAGACACATGCATAGTCCAACTAGCCTGTAAGTGAATATAAGTTGGCTGTTGATTATATAGTCAGTTGTGGACTTATATATAAAAACAGTTCCCTTGTGCCAGTAAATCTTTGCTGCTTCGTCTGGAGGTTAGGAGTATCCTCTTGAACAAGCGGATTCTCGTGGATGTCTGGAAAAGAAGATGTGAAGAAGCGCACAAGAAAGGCACCCCTAGTGAAGCCTGTAGGTACAGATGCTCAAATAGTAAGGTGAAATAAAACCACTCACGTGATTCAACCTCAATTCGTATGAGGTATCAATAGGACCCAGGTTATAGCTGTTTCCTCCCTGATTGTTCCTTTTTGCTGGTTACCACACGATATCTCTGTGCTCTTGGGCTGTGTAGAAATAGTCTTTGAAGTTTCAGGACAGCGGTGTTAAGCTGCATCCACTGCAGCACTCAGGGGCAAGGTGAAAAGTGGGAAACAAACGGGGAGTGCAAATATATGTGTGTTAAACAGTATATTTATTGGTGCAGGTATAAACATATATGGACATACCAAACATAAACAAACATAAAAAGCCACCAGCGATTACAGTGACTATTAAAATGCAGCACTAACAGGTATATCGACAATCTAACACAGAGATATGTCCTGCAACCAGTTATTTTGCTGCTGTGTAGTAGAAAATAGTAATGAACCCTCTCACAGCTCGATACCGGCTTACCCCCGGACACACAACCAGGTGTGTGATACGGAGAGCTGGGATGTATAGGCGTCTATGGAGAAGCGGGTACTACGTGTGGCGGGGGGCGGAGCCTTACATGTTTCGCAACACTATTGGTTGCTTCGTCAGAGGTAGGGGCCGCCCCCTCCCATTCTGTCTTTTGTAGCGTAGTGGGGCTCTATTGGTCCTTAGCAGGGAGCTGCCGTCGCCATATTTGTTAAGGGCATCTTAGTGTATGTATTTACATACATAGATGCACTTAAAGTATTACATTATTTGCAATTAGAAGATATAAAAGTATTACTTTCAAACTTAAAAAAGAGCCTTGCTCAGATTTAACAGGCAAGTTAAAAACCATAATAAATAGTTAATGGTAAAAATATTAAAAAAGTTAAAATGGTCATCCATAAAAGTATATAAACGTAATTTAGGCAATAAATATAAAAGGAACACTTAGCACAATATATAATGCATATAGCTCACTATATAATGCATCTACCAAATGTTATCATTCAATACATTCTGCATATATTATGACTTGCTGTATTGAGCCATTACTCGCTATATATAGCGTTTTAGAATCTTAATCCAAAAAACCTTTTTATATATAGCAGGTATGTCCCAAGCCATCATTTGCAGTATCTACACTCAGAACCCAAACATAAATGTATGTATATGTAATGGGGAGAGTTAAAGGTAGTAGTAAAGCCCAAATGCTTCATTTTCACAGTAAAAGGGAGGAAACAGCTATAACCTGGGTCCTATTGATACCTCATACGAATTGAGGTTGAATCACGTGAGTGGTTTTATTTCACCTTACTATTTGAGCATCTGTACCTACAGGCTTCACTAGGGGTGCCTTTCTTGTGCGCTTCTTCACATCTTCTTTTCCAGACATCCACGAGAATCCGCTTGTTCAAGAGGATACTCCTAACCTCCAGACGAAGCAGCAAAGATTTACTGGCACAAGGGAACTTTTTATATATAAGTCCACAACTGACTATATAATCAACAGCCAACTTATATTCACTTACAGGCTAGTTGGACTATGCATGTGTCTCAGTGATACTATTGTTTTTATATATATATATATATATATACACATTTTCCAATGTGAGTAATTCATCACTGTGTTTGAGTAATCATTATTGTGTATTGTTTAGTGCACGCACAGAGATTTATACATTGTCATTACTGTATCTGATCATTCTCATACATTATTTCTTCACTAATTTGTAACATTTTGGTATATTTCCTGAGATCCTGGCACATTGTTGAAAGTTCAGCTATAATATTCCTAAGCGCAGACAACCCCCCTTTTTTGTTTCTATTTGTCCTACTGTGCAACACTACTTGTTGAGTAGTGTTGATACTGTTTAATATGTCTGCTGCTGGGGATAATTCAGACTCTAACTCAGTTCCTATTCCCAATTTAAATTTTGGTATATATTTTGATCCCAATCTAAAGAAAAGAACCCTTTCTACAGATATACAGATTATAGAAGGGAACGATGGGCAAGTAACTCTAACTAACCCTAGAGAACTTTTTAAACAAGTTGAAAAACTTAGTAAGATACAAATTAAGAATTGGTGTGACATTATTGGGTTAGAGACATATGTAAAAGCAGGGATTATACCCAAGGGTCTAACCCTAACAAAAACACCTATATTTAATAGTACGGACATTGAGTTATTGTTCGAATGGGAATCCACTCTAGAAGAAACCTCCACTAAATTAATGAAAATTATTATTAAATTTAGAGAAGCGAATCTAGAAAGAGTAACAACAGAACTAAAAAAACTAGAATCACAAATCATACCCTTTAAAGGAGACCCCTACTATGACAAATTAGATAGTGAAATCAGGGAAATAATGAATAAATTGGAAAGAGATTTGAAACTGAAAAAGAAATTTGAAAGAGACTTTCTTGCTAAACATTCAGAAAATACAGGGAATATTGAAATAGAAACTGACATACCCAACACTCCTATAACTCCAGGAATCAGCAACAGTCACATTAATAACAGTGATAACTATGCAAACACTCTTTTGAATAAAGGGGGTGCAAAAGAGAGGAGGTACTCCTCATCCACTACTTCAAATATTAGATTTCACTTCCCTGACAAACACAAAAATAAAAACAAAAATACTAATAAACCAAATGATAATAAAACTAATTATCATATACCTAAAATACAGGATACTCCTAAAGGAACGTATTATAATCACACCTACAGAGAACCTAACCCCTACGAGCAGATCAAACCCAATAATCACCAAGCCCAAAGAGGTAGATTCATGAGGGGCAGTAGGGGGAAAAACCATGGTAATAGGGGTAATTACACAACACAACCAGAGAGAAGCTATGTGTACAAGGAGTTTAGAGATAATAGAAATACAACTAACGATACATGGGATCTAGGAGGAAACTCATACGATAGAAATACACAACAGGAGAGGGATTTTCACGACAGACACCTCAGCGACGAACCCAGAATACAATATGGGGAAAGAATAGCAAGAGCAGGTCCCTCACACACAAATCTAGAGTGGAGACAAACAGACTTCTCCAGCGAATTAAGAAAAGGAAAAAGACATTTGGAAAACGAAGAGGATGCAGAGCAGGAAGAATTATACAATCTAAAAAGAAGAAGAGAAATGAGACCAATAAAACATCAATAAAATGGTATTATAAAGAATCGTTATTACATGTTTGTATTTCTTAATTTTACTTTTCCGTATTCAGGAAAATACATTCACATCAAGTACTTACATATATTATCATTCGATCAAGTCTAAACCAGTTTGTTGTCAGTATTTGGCTTGAACAATGTCTGCGCTGCTGATTGCCAAACGTAGAATGATGCTTCAACGGAGCATGCGCGACTCATGAACGAGCGCGTTAAACGTTTGATACGTTACTTGTCGGGCGCATGCGCAGTGAGGTCCGATGACGTCGGATATGCTGTGTTCACCACCACATGGAGAAAGCGGTGATTGGATGCCACTAGGTAAACCAGGTGTCAATCAATTTTATACTAAATTCGGGCGGACGGGTAATCGTTGCAGAACAAGAGGTAAATATTAAGATTTGAGGCTTATTTTAAAAAATATAATCAAATGATGAATTAAAGTTATACTAAATTTTAATGTTATTGCTAAATGTGATGACGATTGCACGCAAGTTTACCTTGCCTTTAAGCATCCTCACCTTGCCAGCAGAGTTTGGCTGTTCCTCGCACAGTTGTATACCTCCTACACAGCTGTTTCTATTTCACTTCAATGATGGTGTTTCAACTCACCTATTAACAGCTAGATTACGAGTTTTAAGCGCTAGAGAAATTAACGAACGCAACAAAAGTTACGTTATTTCATTTTCTATAACGCTGCCATTACAAGTTTTCAAACATACGCCTTTTCCGTGCGATATGGTTGCGTTGAGCTCCATACCGCACACAATCAGAGCGCTGTGTTTGACGTGTTCGTGCACGATTTCCCCATAGACATCAATGGGGAAAGCCGGCAAAAAAAAAACTAACACTTGCGATCGTGGAAACAAAAGTTCCGTAACGCAGCCCCATTGATGTCTATGGGAAAATAAAAATACAGTTTAAACCTAACACCCTAACATAAACACTATGTCTAAACACCCCTAATCTGCTGCCCCCAACATCGCTGACGCCTGCCTACAGTTATTAACCCCTAATCTGTTGCTCCCGATATCGTCGCTACTTAAATAACATTATTAACCCCTAATCTGCCACTCCCAATATCGACAACACTATACTACATTTATTAACCCCTAAACCGCCAGCCCCCCACATTGCAACAAGCTAAATTAAACTATATTAACCCCTAATCCTAACCCCCTAACTTTAACATAATTAAATTAGATCTAAATTAAATTTACAATTATTAACTAAATAAACCTATTAACCCCTAAACCACCAGCCCCCAACAAGCTAAATTAAACTATATTAACACCTAAACCTACCCCCCAACTTTAACATAATTAAATTACATCTAAATTAAATTTACAATCATTAACTAAATAATTCCTATTTAAAACTAAATACATACTTACCTGTGAAATAAAACCTAAGCTAGCTACAATATAACTAATAGTTATATTGTATCTAGCTTAGGTTTTATTTTTATTTCACAGGTTAGTTTGTATTTCTTTGAACTAGGTAGACTAGTTAGTAAATAGTTATTAACTATTTACTAACTACCTAGTTAAAATAAATACAAACTTTCCTGTGAAATAAAACCTAACCTGCCTTACACTAAAACCTAACATTACAAAAAATAAAAAAACCTACCATTACAAAAAATAAAAAACCTACCATTAAAAAAACTAAATTATCCAAGAAATAAAGATGAATCATATTCTAATACCCTTAACCCCCCACAAATAATAAACCCTACTCTAGAATAAACTACCATGGGCCCTTAAAATGGCCTTTTGGGGGGCCCTTAAAGGGGCCTTTTGTAGGGCATTGCCCTGAGATAAACTGCTCTTTTGCTAAAAAAAAAAACACCCCTAAAAATATACATTACAGAAAATAACAAACAAATTATCAAAAATAAAAAAAATATTCCTATTCTAATATACATAAAAACACACCCCAAAATAAAAAAAACCTAATCTAGAATAAACTACCAATGGCCCTTAAAAGGGCCTTTTGTAGGGCATTGCCCTAAAGATATCAGCTCTTTTATTGAAAATAATTTACAAAGACTCACTAACACTACGAACCCCCACCCCCCCAAACCCACAAAATAAAAAAAACTATCTAAAAAAATACCTAATCTACCCATTGCCCTGAAAAGGGCATTTGTATGGGCATTGCCCTTAAAAGGGCATTTAGCTCTTTTACTGCCCAGACCCTAAACTAAAAAATAAAACCCACCCAATAAACCCTTAAAAAAGCCTAACACTAACCCCCTGACGATCCACTTACAGTTTTTGAAGTCCCGCTTGAACGATCTCTTCAATCTTCATCCCGGCGGCGACGTCCTGATCCAAGTGTCGAGAAGTCTTCATCCAGGCGGCCTCTTCAATCTTCATCCAGGCGGCATCTTCTATCTTGGTCCCGGAGGTGCAGAGCGGGTCCTTCCTGAAGACATCCGGCGCAGAGCATCCTCTTCATACGGTCGCCACCGTACACTGAATCTTCAATGCAAGGGACGCGATTCAAGATGGTGTCCCTTGCATTCCTATTGGCTGAAAAATTTGAATCAGCCAATAGGAATTAGGGCTGCTAAATCCTATTAGCTTTTCAAATCAGCCAATAGGATTTAAGCAGCTCTCATTCTATTGGCTAATTCGAATTAGCCAATAGAGTGAGAGCTGCTTAAATCCTTTTGGCGTATTTGAAAAGCTAATAGGATTTTAGCAGCCCTAATTCCTATTAGCTGATTCAAATTTTTCAGCCAATAGGAATGCAAGGGACGTCATCTTGAATCACGTCCCTTGTATTGAAGATTCAGTGTATGGCGGCGACCATATGAAGAGGATGCTCCGAGCCGGATGTCTTCAGAATGGACCCGCTCCGCGTTGGCTGGATGAAGATCAAAGAGGCCGCCTGGATGAAGACTTCTTGCCGCCTGGATGAGGACTTCGCCAGCTGGATGAAGATAGAAGAGGCCACCTGGATGAAGACTTCTTACGGCATGGATGATGACTTCGCCGGCTGGATGAAGATCCTTCAAACGGGACTTTAACAACTGTAAGTGGATCGTTGGAGGTAAGTGTTAGGTTTTTTTAATGTTTTTTTGGGTGTGTTTTTTTTTAGATTAGGGTTTGGACAATGTAAAATAGCTAAATGCCCTTTTAAGGGCAATGGTTAGCTTAGGTTATTTTAGATAGTTTTTTTATTTGGGGGGTTGGTTGGGTGGTGGGTTTTACTGTTGGGGGGGTGTTTGTATTTTTTTTACAGGTAAAAGAGCTGATATATTTGGGGCAATGCCCCACAAAAGGCCCTTTTAAGGGCCATTGGTAGTTTATTGTAGGTTAGGTTTTTTTTATTTTGGGGGGCTTTTTTATTTTGATAGGGATATTAGATTAGATGTAATTCTTTTTTATTTTTGATCATTTGTTTGCTATTTTTCTTAATTTAGTGTTTGTTTGTTTTTTATTTAGTTCGTTTTTATTTTTTGTAATTACTTTTTTTGTAATTTTTAGAGTAGTGTTATGATTTTTTTTTTTTTTTTTAAATAATTTTTATTGAGGTATTCAGAGCATACAAAAACAAAATCAAATATGGCTCATGGCAACACGCCTATGGACATACAGCCAGACACATACATATAATACATAGACATGTCTTAAAACCTGAACAACAGCAGATTCTCCTCAGGAGAGTATGCACAAAGCCATGTGTGAAACCTCATTTTAAGTATAAACATGTTAGCTTGGACAAGTCAAAAATAACGGAATAAATGCGGATTCTGAGACCTGGATTTTGTAAAAAGGTTTTGAACCAGAACATGTAGGTCCTTGGGAGTCCACATCATTCAACTTCAGATATGATAGAAAACATCCCTCTAAAATATAAAAGGGGCATATACCCCATTACAGGGATAAGTGGTGAGGACTATAGCGAGAGGGTGTTAAATTTAGATTTTCAATATACCCTTTAAGTAACTTATAGGCTTGTGTAAGCCTCAAATTGCGAACAAAAAAAAAAAAAAACAAAAAATTAGGTGAAATACTAAAACCTGCAAGCAGGTGCGTAGGAAATATAACATCCCTGGTTCCAACAAACATATAGATCTGCCACAGTACAAAAATTTATGCTATCTATAACAGAATATATAACCAAATTTTATGACACAGAGAATAAATTCACAACATACAAATAGATTTGTCACAGTACAGCAATAAATCCTTCCTCTAGGTTTTTTGTTTTTTTTTGTTTTTGTTTTTTTTCTTTTTTTGAGACCCTGGCATACCCCGCATAGACCACAAACTTAAGTCTGAAGATAGATTGCTATATAGCCATAAGGAGGCATCAAATCTCTGGCCCCAAACTAGGTAACTGTGCCTTTAGAGCACATAGCTAAATAAGCAGTGAGTCATATACATGGTTAATAGCAATAAGCATTATATTCTTTACGCTGAGATAGGGTTTAGAGAAAGAAGGCCCCACATAGACAGAAATGCATGGCACTGCATCCCCACATATACACATCATAGCATATTTACATTATAAGCATTAACATTTACCTGCAGGATACATTACCCTAGCAGTACTCAAATGAATCGGCTACCTAAATATGCTGTCTCCACACATCTACGCATAAAAGGCCCTCTATGTAAAAGAAAAAAGTGGCACAACAGCTTTAACCCAATATGAGTGCTAAGCACATATAGTCTCTCAGGCTGGGCCCAATGTGATACAAAAAAAGTCACTGTACTTGTCCGATGCCTACTCGCTGAAGTCATCAGGCATTAAGCCGTCATCCAGTGCAAGCACACAGTGCCCCTTTTCAAATCCCCGGAAGCGGGTCCCATCTACCCGATGCCGCTTCTGCAGAAACACGAGGCCTGTAGGCAAAAGTTAGCACGGCGCTCCCTGAGTTCATAGCCTTGCAGCATGCGGCCCTTGTTGGTCAGGTAGGTCCCTCTTAGCACTTTCCGCCCTGGCGGAATCTGAAGGGCTGTCGGAGATGCCAAACAGGTAGGCTTCCACTCACCACGTTCCGCTGCAGCGATCATACCCATTACCCTCTCTTTGTCTTCCTCTAGAGGGCCGGCCGCATCCCCCTGGGACACAGTAGAAGGTAGAGCTCTTTTGTCGGACTGGAAGCGGATCTGATCTTCCCTCGTAGAAGGGGCAGGTCGCCGTTCTATAGCCACTTCTTCTGGCTCCGCACCAGTCTCTGCTTTATATGTAGCTGCTGCTGCCCCTGAGTGGGTATGTTCCATGAGGGACAACATGTGGTCAAATCTAGCGCACATAGTGCGCTCAAAAGATTGCATTAGGCACTGCAGGGTCGCACAGAAATCCTCCATTTTCAACAAGGATGTTAGGCAATTAGGCAGAGGGTGTCAATACTCTCTGTTCACCCGGTTTCCCGGGGGGGGGAGCTGAGCTCTCTCTTCTTAGAGGCCGCCAGAGACACTCAGCGGTCCAGTCTGGGAAGACCTGTTGCGGTATGAACACAGATTTTTTCTTTTTCTTTGTTTTTTATATTGTTCCTTTCAGCAAAATGTCCTCTGTATCATAGGCTATAAATTCTTGCTAGATGGCTAATTCTCTTCCAGTTTACAGGCGGAATGTATTTCTGGATTACAGAGCTCCCAGTTTTGCGGCCATCTTGGGCCATAGCCCGGACACGCCCCGTGTTATGATTTTTTTATTGGTAGTTTAGTTTTATTTAATTGGTAGTTAGTTTAATTTTAGTTTAATAATTATAATAGTTTGTTAGTTTAAAATTAATTTTATTAATTGGACAGGTTAAATTTTAATTTAATTTAAGCTAGTGAAATTGTAATTTTAATATAAAGTTATGGGGTTGTTAGGTTTAGGGGTTATTAGTTTAAATTTGATTATTTCGTTGTGGGGGCTTTCGGTTTAGGGGTTAATAGTTTATTTTACTATATTTCATTGTGGGGGGCTTGTGGTTTAGGGGTTAATAGGTTTATTATAGCGGGGGAGTGGGCGGACGGCAGATTAGGCGGCAAATGAGGAAAAAATAAAATTGTCAGAAAAAATCTGCTTATTTGAAATTTAACAGCTATATTTTTATTATGTAAGTGTACATTTCTGCTATATTTAATAGTACTTTAATAATCAACAGAGACAAAGTTATTAATCAATCAATATTAATTATCAGAAAAAGCAAAAATTCTAATATATCCAATGCAATTTCTTTCTAGTACATGAAGTAGTGGAAATGTCAAATTCTGTGTGAAGTGATGGGCTGCTGAGAAATCTGTTTTAGTAAACCTCTTCTTTCCCTTTAAGTACTTTCCTCTTCCACCAGGTGTATTTTTTTTTACCTATTTGAGGTATAGTAGTGTTAGATTGTAGCTGTACTCTAACATAAATGTAGGTTTCCTTCTATTTGCAGTGAGAGTCCACAAAAATATTTAAAACCTATGGGAAATACTATTCCTGGAGGAGGCCAAGACACTCCAAACAAGGCTATAAATATCCCTCCCACTTACCCTCCCCTCCCCAGTAGTTCTTTGCCTTGTCTCATGGAGGTAGGCAGAGAGAGGTGCCCTGTTAAGAAGTTTATGGATTGGCTCAATGAGTCGATGATAATATATCTATATAAATCTCGATGGAGTATTGGTATATATTGTGCTGGTTAAAGCTGGGATTCCCATGCCTCTTTCCAGTTTAACCTATGTTCCCTGTCTGATAATGCTGTGGGTTTCACACTAAATTACAGACTTGATTTAGGTAAGTTCCCCTCTTTCATGGCATTCTGTCTAATAAAGTGGTGGGATAGGTCTTGTCCCTGCACTAGTATACAGTATGTGTCTTGTGCACATTTCTATTCCTTGTGTCAGACATTTGTTTGCTGTACAATAACTCCAGCCAGAGTCAAAGGCTGTCAGGGTTGCACTTTGGCACGTTAATGCAGGACAGGGCAAGCATTACATATTTCCTGTTATAGGGTGTAATAAAATACTAGACTATGTTTTAATATAGGCCGTGGCTGTGGGTGGTGACTTGCCCCCACCCTAGAACATTTTCTCGGCATTTCCGCTTCAGATCCACTGCACAGTAGTCCTGTGGGAGAGCGGTAGCAATGAGGCTAGGCCAGTACAGAGTGGGTAAGATGCCCTAACAGGGTCTACAATGGGACAGTTATTTGGTGCTTTTGAACTAAATACCCTGCTGTGTGTGCATAAATAACCTTTCCTTCATTCTATGTTGTTAGAAAGTCTGGAGGAATCTTCCTCAGTGATTTCCTTTGACAATAACAAGTGTATGCTTTGCAAATTATCAACTGTGAACCCTCCAGTACAGCTTTGTAATGGTTGCTCATTATATCCTGATGTCTCACGCAGGAGCCCAATGTGGTCAGACCGCTGAGGAGCTCCTTCGGGCATAGTCCCTAGAAGGCCCTACTAGGGCTTCTCAGGAGTTGGACATCCAACTCAACAGCAGACTGGGGTCAGTTGGCTAACCAATTATATTTCGGCCTGCATTTAGGCAACTGTGTCTGCTGAAGGAATGGTCTCCTTACATCCAGGACCCTTGGGTTCTGAACATTGTGCGTCTGGGGTACAGAATAGGGTTTCGATCTCATCCCCAGAGGGACAGTTTCTTGCTGTCAAGAGACTTTGTGAATCCCGTAAAGATAGCGTCTCTGCTCCGTTGCATGGACTATCTTCTCTCCATGGGAGTAGTTATCCCATTTCCCTCAGCAGAAAGAGGAAGAGGATTCTGCTCCAACCTCTTTGTGGTTCCAAAAAAAGAGGGTATGTTCTGCCCAATTCTGGATTTGAAGGGAATCAACAAATTTGTGAGGGTTCCCACCTTCATGATGGAAAAAATAAGGTTCATCCTTCCCTTAGTTCAAGAAGGTCAGTTCATGTCCACTGTAGACTTAAAGGACATGTTCCTCCACATCCAGATCCACAGGGATCATTATCGTTTCCTTCGATTTGCCTTCCTAGACAAGCACTACCAGTTTGTTGTGCTTCCTTTCGAGCTGGCTACAGCTCGAACAGTGTTCACCAAGGTGTTGGGAGCTTTGCTGGCTGTAGTTCGCCTGCAGGAGATTGCGGTGGCTCTGAACCTGGAAGACATTCTGGTTCAGGCTCTATCCTTCCCAATTGCTCAGGATCACACATAGAGGTTACTGTCGTGTCTTCAGGGGCATGGTTGGAAAGTCAACCTAGAAAAGAGCTCTCTCGCCCCGGCTACGAGAATACATTTTCTGGGAACGATCATAGACTCCATCAGTATGTGCCTCTATCTTACGGACCAGCGCAGGGAGAAGCTTCAAAGATCGTGTCATCTGCTTCAGTCCAATGTCCATTCTTCGGTAGCACAATGCATGGAGGTAGTAGGTCTCATGGTTGCAGCATTGGATGCTATACCATTTGCTTGCTTTCATTTGAGACCACTAAAGTTGTGTATGCTCAGACAGTGGAATGGAGATAATTTAAATCTGTCTCAGATCATCTATTTGGAAGCTCAGACGAGAGAGAGCCTTGCTAGTTCCAGTTCTTCAGGACAGAATACCAACTTTTCTGATAGTGTATGCATAGCCCCACAGGACCTAGTACACAGATCTTATAAGGTTGTCGTCTGGTCCTCCTTGGAGGTTGCCTCTTCATCAGGATCTGCTGACTCAAGGACTATTGCTCTACAAAAATCAACATACTCTGAGGCCTGGAGATTGAACGGTTGATTTTGGCTCAGAGACGCTTTTCTGAGAACGTGATTGATACTCTTATTCAGGTTCGCAAGCCTGTTACCAGACAAATATTCTACAAGCATACAAAGAGAGAAGCGCTCTACCAGGAACGAACAACAGCTCAGTGGCTTGTTCTATGGATTTACCACCTGGAAGCAGCCTCTTTTAGACCAGTGTACTTTTCACAGAAGAAAACTTTCCTGAAGTATATCAGTCTGATCCTGTCAAGTAAGGTCAGTCCAGCCCCGAAATACCAGGCAATTCTCCTCTGAACAAGGAACATGACAACCCCAGACGATCGTTTCGGCCTCCTATGGGCCTTGTCAGTGAGGTGCAGCCACATTCCTCTAAGCACACTGGGCAAGGAGTCCACGTCTGGTTTCCCCCATCACCCATAGGGAGACTTCCCCAGGGTCATAATAATTTGCATACAAAGAGAGAAGCGCTCTACCAGGAACGAACAACAGCTCAGTGGCTTGTTCTATGGCGATTTACCACCTGGAAGCAGCCTCTTTTAGACCAGTGTGCTTTTCACAGAAGAAAACTTTCCTGAAGTATATCAGTCTGATCCTGCCAAGTAAGATCAGTCCAGCCCTGAAATACCTGGCAATTCTCCTCTGAACAAGGAACATGACAACCCCAGACGATCGTTTAGGCCTCCTATGGGCCTCGTCAGTGAGGTGCAGCCACATTCCTCTAAGCACACTGGGCAAGGAGTCCACGTCTGGTTTTCCCCATCACCCATAGGGAGACTTCCCCAGGGTCATAATAATTTGCATACAAAGAGAGAAGCGCTCTACCAGGAACGAACAACAGCTCAGTGGCTTGTTCTATGGCGATTTACCACCTGGAAGCAGCCTCTTTTAGACCAGTGTGCTTTTCACAGAAGAAAACTTTCCTGAAGTATATCAGTCTGATCCTGCCAAGTAAGGTCAGTCCAGCCCCGAAATACCAGGCAATTCTCCTCTGAACAAGGAACATGACAACCCCAGACGATCGTTTCGGCCTCCTATGGGCCTCGTCAGTGAGGTGCAGCCACATTCCTCTAAGCACACTGGGCAAGGAGTCCACGTCTGGTTTCCCCCATCACCCATAGGGAGACTTCCCCAGGGTCATAATAATTTGCATACAAAGAGAGAAGCGCTCTACCAGGAACGAACAACAGCTCAGTGGCTTGTTCTATGGCGATTTACCACCTGGAAGCAGCCTCTTTTAGACCAGTGTGCTTTTCACAGAAGAAAACTTTCCTGAATTATATCAGTCTGATCCTGCCAAGTAAGATCAGTCCAGCCCCGAAATACCAGGCAATTCTCCTCTGAACAAGGAACATGACAACCCCAGACAATCGTTTCGGCCTCTTATGGGCCTCGTCAGTGAGGTGCAGCCACATTCCTCTAAGCACACTGGGCAAGGAGTTCACGTCTGGTTTTCCCCATCACCCATAGGGAGACTTCCCCAGGGTCATAATAATTTGCATACAAAGAGAGAAGCGCTCTACCAGGAACGAACAACAGCTCAGTGGCTTGTTCTATGGCGATTTACCACCTGGAAGCAGCCTCTTTTAGACCAGTGTGCTTTTCACAGAAGAAAACTTTCCTGAAGTATATCAGTCTGATCCTGCCAAGTAAGGTCAGTCCAGCCCCGAAATACCAGGCAATTCTCCTCTGAACAAGGAACATGACAACCCCAGACGATCGTTTCGGCCTCCTATGGGCCTCGTCAGTGAGGTGCAGCCACATTCCTCTAAGCACACTGGGCAAGGAGTCCACGTCTGGTTTCCCCCATCACCCATAGGGAGACTTCCCCAGGGTCATAATAATTTGCATACAAAGAGAGAAGCGCTCTACCAGGAACGAACAACAGCTCAGTGGCTTGTTCTATGGCGATTTACCACCTGGAAGCAGCCTCTTTTAGACCAGTGTGCTTTTCACAGAAGAAAACTTTCCTGAATTATATCAGTCTGATCCTGCCAAGTAAGGTCAGTCCAGCCCCGAAATACCAGGCAATTCTCCTCTGAACAAGGAACATGACAACCCCAGACGATCGTTTCGGCCTCCTATGGGCCTCGTCAGTGAGGTGCAGCCACATTCCTCTAAGCACACTGGGCAAGGAGTCCACTTCTGGTTTCCCCCATCACCCATAGGGAGACTTCCCCAGGGTCATAATAATTTGCATACAAAGAGAGAAGCGCTCTACCAGGAACGAACAACAGCTCAGTGGCTTCTATGGCAATTTACCACCTGGAAGCAGCCTCTTTCTCTTGTTAAGTGTAGTCAGTCCACGGGTCATCCATTACTTATGGAATATATCTCTTCCTAACAGGAAGCTGCAAGAGGATCACCCAGCAGAGCTTGCTACATAGCTCCTCCCCTCACATGTCATATTCAGTCATTCTCTTGCAGCCTAACTAGATAGGTCGCTGTGAGAGGTCTGTGGTGTTTTTTAACTTAGTTTATTTCTACAATCAAAAGTTTGTTATTTTAAATGGCACCGGAGTGTGCTGTTTATTCTCAGGCAGCATTAGAAGAAGAATCTGCCTGCGTTTTCTATGATCTTAGCAGACGTAACTAAGATCCACTGGCTGTTCTCATCTGAGGAGTGAGGTAACTTCAGAGAAGGGGAATAGCATGCAGGGCCCCCCTGCAAATGAGGTATGTGCAGTAATTATTTTTCTGAGGAATGGAATTGACTGAGAAAATACTGCTGATACCAATGTAAAGTAAGTTCAGCCTTAAATGCAGTGATAGCGACTGGTATTAGGCTGATGAGTGTGTGTACACTGAATGTATTTTTCTAAGGAATGGAATTGACTCTGAAAATACTGTTAATACTGAAATAATGTATGAGCCTTAACTGCAGTGAAAGCGACTGGTAGCAGGCTTATTAATAACACTTCATAACTTTTCAAATGTATGTTTAAAACGTTTACTGGCATGTTAATCGTTTTTTGTGAGGTACTTGGTGATAAAACTTATTGGGGCATGATTTTTACCACATGGCCATCTTTGTTTTCTGCATAGAAACAGTTTTCTGAGCTTCCCCACTGTTGTAATATGAGTGGGAGGGGCCTATTTTAGCGCTTTTTTTGCGCAGTAAAAATTCAGTCACAATCAGCGCTATGGCTTAAATCCTGGTCAGCTGACGTGACTTCTAAATCTAAATTGCTTAATATTCCTTTCAAAGGGCAGACCTTATTCGGGCCCGGCTTGAAAGAAATTATAGCTGACATTACGGGAGGTAAGGGCCATGCTCTACCTCAGGACAGGGCCAAATCAAAGGCCAAACAGTCTAATTTTCGTGCCTTTCGTAACTTCAAGGCTGGTGCAGCATCAACTTCCTCCGCTCCAAAACAGGAAGGAGCTGTTGCTCGTTGCAGGCAGGGCTGGAAAGTTAACCAGTCCTGGAACAAGGGCAAGCAGGCCAAGAAACCTGCTGCTGCCCCCAAGACAGCATGAAGAGAGGGTCCCCTATCCGGAAACGGATCTAGTGGGGGGCAGACTTTCTCTCTTCGCCCAGGCTTGGGCAAGAGATGTCCAGGATCCCTGGGCGTTGGAGATCATATCTCAGGGATATCTCCTGGACTTCAAAACTTCTCCTCCACGAGGGAGATTTCATCTTTCAAGGTTATCAGCAAACCAAATAAAGAAAGAGGCGTTTCTACGCTGCGTACAAGACCTTTTACTAATGGGGGTGATCCACCCAGTTCCGCGGACGGAACACGGGCAGGGATTCTATTCAAATCTATTTGTGGTTCCCAAGAAAGAGGGAACCTTCAGACCAATCTTGGACTTAAAAATCCTAAACAAATTTCTAAGAGTTCCATCATTCAAAATGGAAACTATTCGAACCATCCTTCCCATGATCCAAGAGGGTCAGTACATGACCACAGTGGATTTAAAGGATGCCTACCTTCACATACCGATTCACAAGGATCATTATCGGTACCTAAGATTTGCTTTCCTAGACAGGCATTACCAGTTTGTAGCTCTTCCCTTCGGATTAGCTACGGTTCCAAGAATCTTTACAAAAATTCTGGGCTCACTTCTGGCGGTACTAAGACCGCGAGGCATATCGGTGACTCCGTACCTAGACGACATTCTGATACAAGCGTCAAGTTTTCAAACTGCCAAGTCTCATACAGAGATAGTTCTGGCATTTCTGAGGTCGCATGGGTGGAAGGTGAACGTGGAAAAGAGTTCTCTATTACCACTTACAAGAGTTCCCTTTCTAGGGACTCTTATAGATTCTGTAGAGATGAAAATTTACCTGACAGAGGCCAGGTTATCAAAACTTCTAAATGCTTGCCGTGTCCTTCATTCCATTCCACACCCGTCAGTAGCTCAGTGCATGGAAGTAATCGGCTTAATGGTAGCGGCAATGGACATAGTACCATTTGCGCGCCTGCATCTCAGACCGCTGCAATTGTGCATGCTAAGTCAGTGGAACGGGGATTACTCAGATTTGTCCCCCCTACTAAGTCTGGATCAAGAGACCAGAGATTCTCTTCTATGGTGGCTCTCTCGGCCACATCTGTCCAAGGGGATGACCTTTCGCAGGCCAGATTGGACGATTGTAACAACAGACGCCAGCCTTCTAGGCTGGGGCGCAGTCTGGAACTCCCTGAAAGCTCAGGGATTATGGACTCAGGAGGAGAAACTCCTCCCAATAAATATTGTGGAATTAAGAGCAATATTCAATGCTCTCCTAGCTTGGCCTCAGTTAGCAACTCTGAGGTTCATCAGATTTCAGTCGGACAACATCACGACTGTGGCTTACATCAACCATCAAGGGGGAACCAGAAGTTCCCTAGCGATGTTGGAAGTCTCAAAGATAATTCGCTGGGCAGAGTCTCACTCTTGCCACCTGTCAGCGATTTACATCCCAGGCGTAGAGAACTGGGAGGCGGATTTTCTAAGTCGCCAGACTTTTCATCCGGGGGAGTGGGAACTTCATCGGAGGTCTTTGCTCAACTGATTCTTCGTTGGGGCAAACCAGATCTGGATCTCATGGCGTCTCGCCAGAACGCCAAGCTTCCTTGTTACGGATCCAGGTCCAGGGACCCGGGAGCGATGCTGATAGATGCTCTGACAGCCCCTTGGGTCTTCAACATGGCTTATGTGTTTCCACCATTCCCGATGCTTCCTCGTTTGATTGCCAAGATCAAACAGGAGAGAGCTTCGGTGATTCTGATAGCGCCTGCGTGGCCACGCAGGACCTGGTATGCAGACCTAGTGGACATGTCGTCCTTTCCACCGTGGTCTCTACCTCTGAGACAGGACCTTCTAATTCAGGGTCCTTTCAAACATCCAAATCTAATTTCTCTGAGGCTGACTGCATGGAGATTGAACGCTTGATTCTATCAAAGCGTGACTTCTCGGAGTCGGTTATTGATACTTTAATACAGGCTAGGAAGCCTGTTACCAGAAAAATTTACCATAAGATATGGCGTAAATATTTATATTGGTGCGAATCCAAGAGTTACTCATGGAGTAAGGTTAGGATTCCTAGGATATTGTCCTTTCTACTAGAGGGTTTAGAAAAGGGCTTATCTGCTAGTTCGTTAAAGGGACAGATTTCTGCTCTGTCTATTCTTCTACACAAACGTCTGGCTGAAGTTCCAGACGTTCAGGTTTTTTGTCAGGCTTTAACTAGGATTAAGCCTGTGTTTAAGACTGTTGCTCCGCCGTGGAGCTTAAACTTAGTTCTTAATGTTCTTCAAGGCGTTCCATTTGAACCCCTTCATTCCATTGATATCAAGCTGTTATCCTGGAAGGTTTTGTTTTTGATGGCTATTTCCTCGGCTCGAAGAGTCTCTGAGTTATCTGCCTTACATTGTGATTCTCCTTATCTGATTTTTCATTCAGACAAGGTAGTTCTGCGTACTAAACCTGGGTTCTTACCTAAGGTAGTTACTAACAGGAATATCAATCAAGAGATTGTTGTTCCATCACTGTGTCCTAACCCTTCTTCAAAGAAGGAACGACTTTTGCATAATTTGGACGTAGTCCGTGCCCTGAAGTTCTATTTGCAGGCAACTAAAGATTTTCGTCAAACTTCTTCCCTGTTTGTCGTTTACTCTGGACAGAGAAGAGGTCAAAAGGCTTTGGCTACCTCTCTCTCTTTTTGGCTTCGTAGCATAATACGTTTAGCCTATGAGACTGCTGGACAGCAGCCTCCTGAAAGGATTACAGCTCATTCTACTAGAGCTGTGGCTTCCACCTGGGCCTTTAAAAATAAGGCCTCTGTTGAACAGATTTGCAAGGCTGCGACTTGGTCTTCGCTTCACACCTTTTCAAAATTTTACAAATTTGACACTTTTGCTTCTTCGGAGGCTATTTTTGGGAGAAAGGTACTTCAGGCAGTGGTTCCTTCTGTTTAATGTTCCTGCCTTGTCCCTCCCTTCATCCGTGTACTTTAGCTTTGGTATTGGTATTCCATAAGTAATGGATGACCCGTGGACTGACTACACTTAACAAGAGAAAACATAATTTATGCTTACCTGATAAATTTATTTCTCTTGTAGTGTAGTCAGTCCACGGCCCGCCCTGTCTTTAAGGCAGACCTAAATTTTAATTAAACTCCAGTCACCACTGCACCCTATGGTTTCTCCTTTCTCGTCTGCTTTGGTCGAATGACTGAATATGACATGTGAGGGGAGGAGCTATGTAGCAAGCTCTGCTGGGTGATCCTCTTGCAGCTTCCTGTTAGGAAGAGATATATTCCATAAGTAATGGATGACCCGTGGACTGACTACACTACAAGAGAAATAAATTTATCAGGTAAGCATAAATTATGTTTTTAGACCAGTGTGCTTTTCACAGAAGAAAACTTTCCTGAAGTATATCAGTCTGATCCTGCCAAGTAAGGTCAGTCCAGCCCCGAAATACCAGGCAATTCTCCTCTGAACAAGGAACATGACAACCCCAGACAAGGTTTGGGGAACTTATCTTCACTGGTGTGACCAGTAAGATTTTTCTTGGCCTAGAGTGAAAACTCCATGTATCCTTCAGTTTATCGAGGAGGGTCTGGAGAAGGGCCTGTTGGCCAGTTCTATCCAGGGTCAGATCTCTGCCCTTTCGGTTTTGTTACACAAGAAGTTGACTAATTTGCCAGATGTTTATGAGTTTGTTTAAGCTTTGGCCCGAATTCTACCTGTTTTCAAACCTGTTGTTCTTCGGGGAGCTTAAATTTAGTTCTTAGGGTTCTTCAGAGGGCTCTATTTGAGCATCTGCATTCTGTTGATATTACGTTGCTCACTTGGAAAGTGGTGTTCTTATTGGCTGTTTCCTCTGCTCGAAGAGTGTCAGAGCTTTCAGCTTTAATGTGTGATTCTCAGTATCTGGTGATCCATCAGGATAAGGCTGTGTTGAGGACTCAACCAAGGTTTTTACCTAAGGTGATGAATACTCGTAACATCAATTAGGAGAATACGGTTCCTTCTTTGTGTCCCAACCCGTCTTCCTCTAAGGAGAGACTGTTGCACAATCTGGATGTGGTCAGAGTGCTGAAATTCTACCTTCACGCTACTAAGGAGTTTTGTCAGTCTTCTTCCTTGTTCATTTTGTATACCTGTAAGCAAAAGGGGCAAAAGGCCTCAGCTATTACTATTTCCTTTTTGGCTGAGAAGTCTGATCAGTACGGTCTACAGGGAAGCAGGCCAGGAGCCTCCATTGAGAATCACGGCTCATTCTACCCCTGCTCTGTCTACTACTTAGGCCTTCAAAAGTAAGGTGTCAGTTGAACAGATCTGTGAGGCTGCGATGTGGTCTTTTTTGCACACTTTAAAAAAACTCTTCAAATTTGATGCTTTTGCTTCGGCAGAAGCTTTCTTTGGGAGAAGGATTCTACAAGCGGTGGTGCCTGGTACTTAGGACTGCCTCCCTTATTTTTCCCTCCCAAACATTGTGAACTCCACTGTTTGAGTAACCTTGGTTTCTCATAGGTTATGAATGTTCTCGTGGACTCTCAGTGTCAATAGAAGGAAAACTAAGATTATTCTTACCTGATAATTTAATTTCCTTCTTGGCAGTGAGTGTTCATGACCCTGCCCAAATGTTATTTGGTAATGGTGGCAGTCGTTTTTCTATGCACCTCTGTACCCCTTCTATATATCTTCACTTTTCCTTATCCTCAGCTGAACTACTGGAGGGTAGGGGAAGTGGGAGGGATATTTATAGCTTTTTTTAGGTGTCTTTGCCTCCTCCTGGTGACCAGGAATAGTATTTCCCATAGGTTATGAATGTTCTTGTGGATTCTCACTGCCAAGAAGGAAATTAAATTATCAGGTAAAAATAATTTTAGTTTTTAAGTCGTCCCAGGCGCACTTGAATGAGTTACTTTCTCGACTCTTCAATTTGTTCTTCTTGTTTCAAAATGATTAATCTTTGTTGTTGTACAAATAAAAAAATCTGAGACATGGACCAAATAATGGGAACTATAAAAAGCCAAGAAGGAAACTGTTTTACAACTTTAAGTGCAAAAATAATAAAATAAAGCACAAGAATGGCATCTGTAAGATTACCATAGACGTTTACTTCATCTATGGGATGGCTTGAGTGTAGGCATAGAGGTTTATAGAATCAGGATTAAAACATGCTAACATAGTAGATGAGGTTAAAAGAAGACAGAAGTCCATTGAGTATATATACAGATCCTACCTGATTTACAATAAAGAAGCTGAACTTACATTAAACAATTAGAAAGTCTACCCATTTAACATACGCAATTATATCCCTGAATTCTGCCAGAATTGTATCTAAGCCATTTTTAATTTTATTGAAGGTATTTACAGTCACTACCTGCTTAGGCAAGGTGTTCTGCGGTTTGATTGCTCTTACCGTGAAAATGTTTACGTTGCTGGAGATTATCTCCTTTACTCTAGTCTTAAATTGTGACCTCTTGTCATAAACAACTGCCTTGGAATAAACAGTGTTGAATCAGTTGGACAGATCAAGACCTGGACTGGTTGTTTGCAAGTTAGGAAACATGGAAAGATGGTAACGACAGTTTGCAAAGCATAGTAACATCTTGCTTGATTGGTTGATGTGGTTGTTTTATGTAAATTCTGCAGTCATCCTGGAGATAGGTAGTAAAAAGGCATAGATATTGTCCCAGGGTTTGATTTGTCCTTTCTTTTTGGCTGTAGATAAAAATCTGGTTATATTGAGCGGTTTACAGAAGCTAAATTTGGAGGTAAACCGAGTTCGATGATCTGCCACAATATTATCTGTAAGGCCATGTTGACAAATATTTTTTAAGGAACAGGTACTTGAGTACTTAGGACTGCCTCCCTTATTTTTCCCTCCCAAACATTGTGAACTCCACTGTTTGAGTAACCTTGGTTTCTCATAGGTTATGAATGTTCTCGTGGACTCTCAGTGTCAATAGAAGGAAAACTAAGATTATTCTTACCTGATAATTTAATTTCCTTCTTGGCAGTGAGTGTTCATGACCCTGCCCAAATGTTATTTGGTAATGGTGGCAGTCGTTTTTCTATGCACCTCTGTACCCCTTCTATATATCTTCACTTTTCCTTATCCTCAGCTGAACTACTGGAGGGTAGGGGAAGTGGGAGGGATATTTATAGCTTTTTTTAGGTGTCTTTGCCTCCTCCTGGTGACCAGGAATAGTATTTCCCATAGGTTATGAATGTTCTTGTGGATTCTCACTGCCAAGAAGGAAATTAAATTATCAGGTAAAAATAATTTTAGTTTTTAAGTCGTCCCAGGCGCACTTGAATGAGTTACTTTCTCGACTCTTCAATTTGTTCTTCTTGTTTCAAAATGATTAATCTTTGTTGTTGTACAAATAAAAAAATCTGAGACATGGACCAAATAATGGGAACTATAAAAAGCCAAGAAGGAAACTGTTTTACAACTTTAAGTGCAAAAATAATAAAATAAAGCACAAGAATGGCATCTGTAAGATTACCATAGACGTTTACTTCATCTATGGGATGGCTTGAGTGTAGGCATAGAGGTTTATAGAATCAGGATTAAAACATGCTAACATAGTAGATGAGGTTAAAAGAAGACAGAAGTCCATTGAGTATATATACAGATCCTACCTGATTTACAATAAAGAAGCTGAACTTACATTAAACAATTAGAAAGTCTACCCATTTAACATACGCAATTATATCCCTGAATTCTGCCAGAATTGTATCTAAGCCATTTTTAATTTTATTGAAGGTATTTACAGTCACTACCTGCTTAGGCAAGGTGTTCTGCGGTTTGATTGCTCTTACCGTGAAAATGTTTACGTTGCTGGAGATTATCTCCTTTACTCTAGTCTTAAATTGTGACCTCTTGTCATAAACAACTGCCTTGGAATAAACAGTGTTGAATCAGTTGGACAGATCAAGACCTGGACTGGTTGTTTGCAAGTTAGGAAACATGGAAAGATGGTAACGACAGTTTGCAAAGCATAGTAACATCTTGCTTGATTGGTTGATGTGGTTGTTTTATGTAAATTCTGCAGTCATCCTGGAGATAGGTAGTAAAAAGGCATAGATATTGTCCCAGGGTTTGATTTGTCCTTTCTTTTTGGCTGTAGATAAAAATCTGGTTATATTGAGCGGTTTACAGAAGCTAAATTTGGAGGTAAACCGAGTTCGATGATCTGCCACAATATTATCTGTAAGGCCATGTTGACAAATATTTTTTAGGGAACAGGATAGTAGTCTTCCTGGCAAAAGGAAGTCAAATTATTGGAATTAAATGCACCATCTTAGTATGTCAATGGCAGAATTGCATGAGAAACATGAATAAAGCATTCAATATGATTATCCACATTTGTGTCCCTATAGTTGCTCAGTAAGGCCACTCATGGACCTTTAATGTTGAGTTAGTAAAGATAGGGATCATACCTACTAGTGAACCTTCTATTAAGGTATATACAAAATACATATGTAAAGAAATAAATCAAAAGTAAATAAAATGAAAAGAAAAGGGTGAGACTTTAAACTAGTGAACTGAAGTATGAATGAAAAGATCCTTAACAATTAAATAAAATTTGCAAGACATCTTGTGATATTAATATATGTGAGCACAAGAAGCATATTTCTCAAATAAATGTAAAGATGTCTTATATTGTTTTCTTTCATAAAATAATGATGGTCCATGGGGCTCCATGACATATGGGATATGTTTCCCGCCACTAGGAGGAGGTCAAGAACCCATACAAGAACCTTCCATTTTTAATCAGTTCTTTTCTTGGCCTCGTAGGAGTTGGTTGAGAATTGAGGTGTTTCCAGCTACTTTCTGTCTACACATTTTCATATTGACATCTGAATAATCCTCTTTAATAAATTGCAAGCTACGGTTGACATTACTGTTTTGATAAACGCTGCGGAAAAGTTAATCCCCATACGTTGGAAAAAAATACATTACCAAATACTCTAACCTGGGCAGACAGAATCTTACACATTCTTCAGTTAGAAAAATATCACTTGACAATGAATAATCATATAGACAATTACTACTCTATGGGTCAGATTACGAGTGGAGTGCTATCATTAGCGCTAGGAGTGTAAACACGATCAACACATCACGGTGTTCTTTACGCTCAAATCCATATTAAAATTACTGCAAATTCGTTTTATGTGTAGCAGAGAGCTGTAATATGCGCTCGTATTACAAGTTGAAAGTACATGCGATCTGGTGAACTAAATTGCATTTACAGTTCAAACTTTTTACGCAACCTGAAAGGTCACATAAAGAGTTTGTCCGGATAAGACAGTTGCACTAAATTACTAAATTACTTCTTTACATTATTAACCCCCAAAATACCACACCCTAACCGCAAAGTAGGCTTCTACACTGTTAACCCCTAAACGCTAGCCCCTCACATCGCAAAGCCTCAACTACACTGTTAACCCCTAAATCACCAGCCCCCATATCACAAAGTCTGCATTACACATAGCAAGATAACCCACTACCATCTAAAACCCCTAACCTAACACCCCCTAAGTTAACCCAAAATAAACTAACCCTACCTTTACCAAAAAAACTAACTTCCCTTTAAAAAAAAATCTAATCTTACCTTTTAAAATCAAAAAACCTAACATTAAAATAAAAATAACCTAACATTACTATTAAAATTAAAAACTAACATTACAAAAAAGAAAATTAAATTACTTTTAACAAAAAAAAAAACCTACCGGCTAGATTTAGAGTTGGGCGGTAGCCGTGAAAAACCCGCGTTAGAGGCTCCTAACGCTGGTTTTTACCGCCCGCTGGTATTTGGAGTCAGTCAGGAAAGGGTCTAACGCTTACTTTGCAGCCGCGACTTTTCCATACCACAGATCCCCCTACGCCATTTGCGTATCCTATCTTTTCAATGGGATCTTTCTAACGCCGGTATTTAGAGTCTTGGCTGAAGTGAGCGTTAGAAATCTAACGACAAAACTCCAGCCGCAGAAAAAAGTCAGTAGTTAAGAGCTTTCTGGGCTAACGCCGGTTTATAAAGCTCTTAACTACTGTGCTCTAAAGTACACTAACACCCATAAACTACCTATGTACCCCTAAACCGAGGTCCCCCCACATCGCCGCCACTCTATTACATTTTTTTAACCCCTAATCTGCCGCTCCGTACACCGCCGCCGCCTACATTATCCCTATGTACCCCTAATCTGCTGCCCCTAATACCGCCGACCCCTACATAATATTTATTAACCCCTAATCTGCCGCCCCCAACGTCGCCGCCACCTACCTACACTTATTAACCCCTAATCCGCCTCACTCCCGCCTCAATAACCCTATAATAAATAGTATTAACCCCTAATCTGCCCTCCCTAACATCGCCGACACCTAACTTCAAACATTAACCCCTAATCTGCCGACCGGAGCTCACCGATATTCTAATAAAAATTTTAACCCCTAAAGCTAAGTCTAACCCTAACACCCCCCTAAGTTAAATATAATTTTTATCTAACGAAATAAATTAACTCTTATTAAATAAATTAATCCTATTTAAAACTAAATACTTACCTGTAAAATAAACCCTAATATAGCTACAATATAAATTATAATCATATTGTAGCTATTTTAGGATTAATATTTATTTTACAGGCAACTTTGTATTTATTTTAACAAGGTACAATAGCTATTAAATAGTTAATAACTATTTAATAGTTACCTAGTTAAAATAATTACAAAATTACCTGTAAAATAAATCCTAACCTAAGTTACAATTAAACCTAACACTACACTATCAATAAATTAATTAAATACAATGCCTACAATTATCTACAATTAAACCTAACACTACACTATCAATAAATTAATTAAATACAATATCTACAAATAAATACAATGAAATAAACTAACTAAAGTACAAAAAATAAAAAAGAACTAAGTTACAAAAAATAAAAAAATATTTACAAACATTAGAAAAATATTACAACAATTTTAAACTAATTACACCTACTCTAAGCCCCCTAATAAAATAACAAAGCCCCCCAAAATAAAAAAATGCCCTACCCTATTCTAAATTTAAAAAGTTCAAAGCTCTTTTACCTTACCAGCCCTGAAAAGGGCCCTTTGTGGGGCATGCCCCAAAGAATTCAGCTCTTTTGCCTGTAAAAAAAACACCTACAATACCCCCCCCAACATTACAACCCACCACCCACATACCCCTAATCTAACCCAAACCCCCCTTAAATAAACCTAACACTAAGCCCCTGAAGATCTTCCTACCTTATCTTCACCTCGCCGGGTATCACACCGATCCGTCCTGGCTCCGATGTCTTGACCCAAGCCCAAGCGGGGGGCTGAAGATGTCCATGATCCGGCTGAAGTCTTCATCCAAGCGGGAGCTGAAGAGGTCCATGATCCGACTGAAGTCTTCTATCAACGGCATCTTCAATCTTCTTTCTTCCGGATCCATGTTCATCCCGCCGACGCGGAACATCCATCTTCACCGACGACTTCCCGATGAATGACGGTTCCTTTAAGGGATGTCATCCAAGATGGCGTCCCTCGAATTCCGATTGGCTGATAGGATTCTATCAGCCAATCTTGGATGACGTCCCTTAAAGGAACCTTCATTCTTCAGTTGGACGTCGGAAGAAGAAGATTGATCCACGCTGGAGGTCTTCAAGATGGAGCCGTTCGTCATCGGATGAAGATAGAAGATGCCGCTTGGATCAAGATGGTTGCCGGTCCGGATCTCCTCTTCTTCCCGGATAGGATGAAGACTTTGGAGCCTCTTCTGGACCTCTTCAGCCGCCGCTTGATAGAAGATTTCAGCCGGATTATGGATCGCCAGCCCCCGCTTGGGCTTGGATGAAGATTTTCGGAGCCTGGAGCGATCGGTGAACCTGGCATGGTGAAGATAAGGTAGGAAGATCTTCAGGGGCTTAGTGTTAGGTTTATTTAAGGGGGGTTTGGGTTAGATTAGGGGTATGTGGGTGGTGGGTTGTAATGTTGGGGGGGGGGTATTGTATGTTTTTTTTTACAGGCAAAAGAGCTGAATTATTTGGGGCATGCCCCGCAAATGGCCCTTTTCAGGGCTGGTAAGGTAAAAGAGCTTTGAACTTTTTTAATTTAGAATAGGGTAGGGCATTTTTTTTATTTTGGGGGTCTTTGTTATTTTATTAGGGGGCTTAGAGTAGGTGTAATTAGTTTAAAATTGTTGTAATATTTTTCTAATGTTTGTAAATATTTTTTTATTTTTTGTAACTTAGTTCTTTTTTATTTTTTGTACTTTAGTTAGTTTATTTAATTGTAGTTATTTGTAGGTATTGTATTTAATTAATTTATTGATAGTGTAGTGTTGGGTTTAATTGTAGATAACTGTAGGTATTTTATTTAATTAATTTATTGATAGTGTAGTGTTAGGTTTAATTGTAACTTAGGTTAGGATTTATTTTACAGGTAATTTTGTAATTATTTTAACTAGGTAACTATTAAATAGTTATTAACTATTTAATAACTATTGTACCTGGTTAAAATAAATACAAAGTTGCCTGTAAAATAAATATTAATATTAAAATAGCTACAATATGATTATAATTTATATTGTAGCTATATTAGGGTTTATTTTACAGGTAAGTATTTAGTTTTAAATAGGATTAATTTATTTAATAAGAGTTAATTTATTTCGTTAGATAAAAATTATATTTAACTTAGGGGGGTGTTAGGGTTAGACTTAGCTTTAGGGGTTAAAAAGGTTATTAGAATAGCGGTGAGCTCTGGTCGGCAGATTAGGGGTTAATGTTTGAAGTTAGATGTCGGCGATGTTAGGGAGGGCAGATTAGGGGTTAATACTATTTATTATAGGGTTATTGAGGCGGGAGTGAGGCGGATTAGGGGTTAATACATTTATTATAGTAGCGGTGCGGTTCGGTCGGCAGATTAGGGGTTAATTATTGTAGGTAGGTGGAGGCGACGTTGTGGGGGGCAGATTAGGGGTTAATAAATATAATATAGGGTCGGCGGTGTTAGGGGCAGCAGATTAGGGGTACATAGGTATAATGTAGGTTGCGGCGGTGTACGGAGCGGCAGATTAGGGGTTAATAATAATATGCAGGGGTCAGCGATAGCAGGGGTGGCAGATTAGGGGTTAATACATATAATATAGGGGTCGGCGGTGTTAGGGGCAGCAGATTAGGGGTACATAGGTATAATGTAGGTAGCGGCGGTGTACGGAGCGGCAGATTAGGGGTTAAAAAATATGCAGGTGTCAGCGATAGCAGGGGCGGCAGAATAGGGGTTAATAAGTGTAAGGTTAGGGGTGTTTAGACTCGGGGTACATGTTAGTGTGTTAGGTGCAGACGTAGGAAGTGTTTCCCCATAGAAAACAATGGGGCTGCGTTAGGAGCTGAACACTGCTTTTTTGCAGGTGTTAGTTTTTTTTTCAGCTCAAACAGCCCCATTGTTTTCTATGGGGGAATCGTGCACGAGCACGTTTTTGAAGCTGGCCGCGTCCGTAAGCACCGCTGGAATTTAGAGTTGCAGTGGCGGTAAATATGCTCTACGCTCCCTTTTTTGGAGCCTAACGCAGCCATTCTGTGAACTCTAAATACCAGCGGTATTTAAAAGGTGCGGGGGAAAAAAAGCATGCGTAGCTAACGCACCCCTTTGGCCGCAGAACTCTAAATCTAGGCCTACCATTACAAAAAATAACACCTAACATTACAAAAAAATAACAAACTATCGGTTAGATCACGAGTTTGGCGTTAGCCTTAAAAAGCAGCGTTAAGGGGTCCTAACGCTGCTTTTTAACGCACGCTGGTATTACGAGTCTGGCAGGTACAGGTGTACCGCTCACTTTTCTTCCGCTACTCGAGGCTACCGCAAATCCCTTACGTCAATTGCGTATCCTATCTTTTTAATGGGATTTGCCTAACGCCGGTATTACGAGTCTTGGAAGAAGTGAGCGGTACACCCTCTCCTGTCAAGACTCCTACCGCATATAAAAGTCAGTAGTTAAGAGTTTTATGGGCTAACGCCGGAACATAAAGCTCTTAACTAAGTGCTACAAAGTACACTAACACCTATAAACTACCTATTAACCCCTAAACCGAGGCCCCCCCACATCACAAACACTATAATAAATTTTTAACCCCTAATCTGCCGACCGGACATCGCCGCCACCTACATTATACCTATGAACCCCTAATCTGCTGCACCTAACATCGCCGACACCTACATTATATTTATTAACCCCTAATCTGCCTGCACTAACATCGCAGACACCTACTTACATTTATTAACCCCTAATCTGCCACCCCCAACGTCGCCGCTACTATATTAAAGGTATTAACCCCTAAACCTAAGTCTAACCCTAACCCCCCCCCTAACTAAAATATAATTTAAATTAAAGGAAATTAATTTAACAAAATTAAATAAATTATTCCTATTTAAAACGAAATACTTACCGCTAAAATAAACCCTAAGCTAGCTACAATATAACTAATAGTTACATTGTATCTAGCTTAGGGTTTATATTTATTTTACAGGCAACTTTGTATTTATTTTAACTAGGTACAATAGTTATTAAATAGTTATTAACTATTTAATAACTACCTAGCTAAAATAAGTAAAAAATTACCTGTAAAATAAATCCTAACCTAAGTTACAATTACATCTAACACTACACTATCATTAAATAAATTACCTAAACTACCTACAATTAATTACAATTAAATTCAATAAACTATATTCCGAAAAAAAAAAACCACTAAATTACAGAAAAAAAATTTTTGTACAAGAAGTTTAAACTAATTACACCTAATCTAAGCCCCCTAATAAAATAAAAAAGCCCCCCAAAATAATAAAATGCCCTACCCTATACTAAATTACAAAATAGCCCTTAAAAGGGCCTTTTTCCGGGACATTGCCCCAAAGTAATCAGCTCTTTTACCTGTAAAAAAAAGAATAATCCCCCCCAACATTACAACCCACCACCCACACACCCCTACTCTGAAATTCACCCTATCCCCCCTTAAAAAAACCTAACACTACCCCATTGAAGATCACCCTACCTTGAGCCGTCTTCACCCAGCCGGGCCGAAGTCTTCATCCGATGGGGCAGAAGAGGAGATCCAGACCGGCAGAAGTCTTCATCCTATCCGGGCAGAAGAGGAGATCCAGACCGGCAGAAGTCTTCATCCTATCCGGGCAGAAGAGGACATCCGGACCGGCAGACATCTCCATCCAAGCGACATCTTCTATCTTCATCCATCCGACGAGGAACGGCTCCATCTTGAAGACCTCTGACGCGGAGCATCCTTCCAGGCCGAAGACTAACGACGAATGAATATTCCTTTAAATGACGTCATCCAAGATGGCGTCTCTCGAATTCCGATTGGCTGATAGGATTCTATCAGCCAGTTGGAATTAAGGTAGGAAAATCTGATTGGTTGATTTAATCAGCCAATCGGATTGAAGTTCAATCCGATTGGCTGATTGGATCAGCCAATAGAATGCAAGGTCAATTCTATTGGCTGATCCAATCAGCCAATCGGATTGAACTTCAATCCTATTGGCTGATTAAATTAACCAATCTGATTTTTCCTACCTTAATTCCGATTGGCTGATAGAATCCTATCAGCCAATCGGAATTCGAGGGATGCCATCTTGGATGACGTCATTTAAAGGAACCGTCATTCGTTGTTAGTCGTCGCGCTGGAAGGATGCTCCGTGCCGGATGTCTTCAAGATGGAGTCGCTCCTCGTCGGATGGATGAAGATAGAAGATGCCGTTTGGATGAAGCCTTCTGCCAGTCCGGATGTCCTCTTCTGCCCGGATAGGATGAAGACTTCTGCCGGTCTGGATGTCCTCTTCTGCCCCATCAATTGACCACTTGTGCCCGACTGGGTGAAGACGCTCAAGGTAGGGTGATCTTCAATGGGGTAGTGTTAGTTTTTTTTTAAGGGGGGATTGGGTGGGTTTTAGAGTAGGGGTGTGTGGGTGGTGGGTTGTAATGTTGAGGGGGGGGATTTTTTATTTATTTTTTTACAGGTAAAAGAGCTGATTACTTTGGGGCAATGCCCCACAAAAGGCCCTTTTAAGGGCTATTTGTAATTTAGTATAGGGTAGTGCATTTTATTATTTTGGGGGACTTTTTTATTTTATTAGGGGGCTTAGATTAGGTGTAATTAGTTTAAACTTCTTGTAAAAAAATGTTTTCTGTAATTTAGTGTTTGTTTTTTTCCGTAATTTAGTTTATTGAATTTAATTGTAATTAATTGTAGGTAGTTTAGTTAATTAGTTTAATGATAGTGTAGTGTTAGGTGTAATTGTAACTTAGGTTAGGATTTATTTTACAGGTAATTTTGTACTAGGTAGGTAGTTATTAAATAGTTAATAACTATTTAATAACTATTGTACCTAGTTAAAATAAATACAAAGTTGCCTGTAAAATAAATATAAACCCTAAGCTAGATACAATGTAACTATTAGTTATATTGTAGCTAGCTTATGGTTTATTTTATAGGTAAGGATTTAGTTTTAAATAGGAATCATTTATTTAATTGTAGTTATTTTATTTAGATTTATTTAAATTATATTTAAATTAGGGGGGTGTTAGGGTTAGATTTAGGTTTAGGGGTTAATAACTTTATTATAGTGGCGGCGTTTATAAGTATAATGTAGGTGGCGGTGGTGTCCGGAGCGGCAGATTAGGGGTTAATAGTATAATGCAGGTGGCGACGATGTCGGGGCGGCAGATTAGGGGTTAATAAGTGTAATATTAGGGGTGTTTAGACTCGGGGTTCATGTTAGGGTGTTAGGTGCAGACATAAATTTAATTTTCCCATAGGAAACAATGGGGCTGCGTTAGGAGCTGAACGCTGCTTTTTTGCAGGTGTTAGTTTTTTTTTCAGCCAGCTCAGCCCCATTGTTTTCTATGGGGAAATCGTGCACGAGCACGTTTAGCCAGCTTACCGCTACCGTAAGCAACGCTGGTATTGAAGTGAGATGTGGAGCTAAATTCTGCTCTACGCTCACCTTTTTGCAGCTAACGCCAGGTTTAAAAAAAACTGTAATACCAGTGTTGGCTTAAGGGAGCGGTGGAAAAAAAAGGAGCGTTAGAGCCGCAAGCCTTACCGACAAAAACTGGTAATCTAGCCGTATATTAGTTGTTTAAATGTTGAAAAAAATAAGAGTAAAATTAATGTCCATAAAGCAGTGGGCACCGCCATTTTGTAGCTTAGTTTACATTTTCTGCTGAGGCCAATTAGGATTGGTTATAAATGGCTTACTAAAGTGTGCAACCAATGAATGTGTGTAATATAGATATGCCTGCACTTCCATGTTTAACATGAATTGGAAAGCCCACAATATTCATAAATAAATTACAGGAAATGAGAACAAAATTAATAACGAATGTATATTGCAAAGTTGTTTCACTATATGCAATTAAACAATTTATATTAAAGGGACATGAAACTCAAACATTTTCTTTCATGATTTAGGTAGAACATACAATTTTAAACAATTTTCCAGTTTACTTCTATAATCAAATTTGCTTCATTCTCTTTGTATCATTTGTTGAAGAAACAGCAATGCACTACTGTTTTCTAACTGAACACATGGGTGAGCCAATGACGGCGTATATATAAATATATATATATGCAGCCACCAATCAACAGCTAGAACCTAGGTTCTTTGCTGCTCCTGAGCTTACTTAGATAATCCTTTCAGCAAAGGATAACATGAAATGGAAGCAAATTATAATATAGAAGTAAATTGGAAAGTTGTTTAAAATTGTATGCTCTGTCTAAATAATGAATGTCTAATTATTACTTTACTGTCCCTTTAATATCTTGAGGCGTTTACTGTCCCTTTAATCTTTGCACTTTCTAATTTTTATTTTAATGCATTTAGAGTTTTTATACAGCATTGATTTTACAAATTCTGATTAGTCTTTGAAAGTTTCTGTGTTATGATCATACTTTGTATATTTCTGTGTATCTTACCAATTGCATTGCACTTTGCATTAGTTCTGTTGTAAAATAAAACTGACAGTTTTCAAGCAAGGATGCCCACTATCCCCCTTTTTATTTGTCCTGACAATAGCATTGCTTGCATGTCAAATCAGAAGAAATCACTCCATGCATAGTCTCACTGCCCAAACATTGCACAAAGTCCACACAATAACGCAATTAAACACCCAATCCTCTACAATCAAATACCTTGGTATCACACTATCGAATCACCTCTACCTGTACCTACATTTTTCCTCCTTACATTAGAGACATTGTTGAACCAATTAATCTGGGGTAATGCGAAACCTAGACTAAAAGGGACATTATACACAAATTTTTTCTTTGCATAAATGTTTTGTAGATAATCTATTTATATAGCGCATAAAGTTGTTGTTTTTTTTAAAAATGTATAGTTTTGCTTATTTTTAAATAACATTGCTCTGATTTTCAGACTCCTAACCAAGCCCCAAAGTTTTATCAGAATACCGTCAGATACCTTCTCCAGCTTGCTCCTGTTTGTGTAAAGGGTCTTTTCATATGCAAAGGAAGGGGGAGGGGGAGTGTCTGATATTTCCCACTTGCAGTGGGCTTTCCAGCTGCCTTTTCAAGAGTGCTAAACTGTGAGCTTCTAAGTAAGTTTTTAAACAGTTTTATGCTGGATTTTTATATCAGTATCTGGGCATCTTATTCTTTATAGTAGTGTCTATTACATTCAGTTATATGAAAATGAGTGTATACTGTCTCTTTAAAAACTACACTATACAGACCTAAGGAGAGAGGTGGGTTGGAAACCCCCAATATAACATTCTATTACTATGCCATCCACTTATCCTACATTGTGCAGTAGAATTTCCACTCACAGGATAAATTATGGGTAGGCCTAGAGGAAGACTTATTGAATATTAATACCTTAGGTGATCAATGCTGGATAGCTAGGAAAGACAGAAATAGCAACATAGCTTCCCATCCATTAATTGCTAAAACCCTAAATGTGTGGAATACCATGCTCCTTAAGTACCCATCCTTATGATATATCCCTTCTCCTTAACCCCTATGTTGGGCAATAAAAGCTTTACCCCCATTTTGTCAAAACAATTAGAGTGGAAGATAAAAAACTAAATTTATGCTTTTCTGATAAATTTCTTTCTTTCTTGACACAGTGAGTCCACGGATCATCAACAATTACTGTTGGGGATATAACTCCTGGCCAGCAGGAGGAGGCAAATAGCACCACAGCAAAGCTGTTAAATATCACTCATCTACCCACAATCCCCCAGTCATTCGACCAAAGGGAAAGGAAAGAAAGGATATAACACAAGGTGCAGAGGTGCCTGAGGTTTATATAAAAAGAAACTGTCTGAATACAGGGCGGCCCGTGGACTCACCATGTCAAGAAATAAATTTATCAGGTAAGCATACATTTTCTTTTCTTTCTAATGACACGGTGAGTCCACGGATCATCATCAATTACTGTTGGGAACCAATACCCAAGCCAGAGGACACAGATGATAAGGGAGGGACAAGGCAGAAACCTAAACAGAAGGCACCACTGCTTGAAGAACCTTTCCCTCCAAAAGAAGCCTCAGCCGAGGCAAAAGTATCGGATTTATAGTTTGGAAAAAGTGTGCAAAGATGACCAAGTTGCAGCCTTGCAAATCTGTTCCACAGAAGCTTCATTTTTGAAGGCCCAGGAAGAAGAAACACCCCTTGTGGAATGAGCTGTGATTTTCTCAGGAGGTTGCTGTCCAGCAGTCTCATATGCCAAGCAAATAACGCTCTTCAGCCAAAGGGAAAGTGAAGTAGCCGTAGCTTTCTGACCCTTGCGTTTCCCAGAAAAGCAAACAATGCAGAAGACTAACGAAAGTCCTTAGTTGCCTGCAAATAACATTTTAGCGCTTGCACAACATCCAGATTATGCAACAAGCGTTCTTTGTGAGAAGAAGTATTAGGACACAAAGAAGGTACAACGATTTCCTGATTAATATTCTTAACCGAAACAACCATGGGCAGGAAACCAAACTTCGTACGCAGAACCACCTTATCAGAGTGAAATATAAGATAAGGGAAATCACACTGTAAAGCAGAGAGTTCAGAAACTCTTAGAGCAGAGGAAATAGCAACAATAAACAAAACTTTCCAAGATAACATCTTAATATCTAAAGAATGCATAGGCTCAAACGGAGCCTGTTGTAAAACTTTAAGAACAAGGTTAAGACTCCATGGAGGAGTAACAGGTTTAAACAAAGGCCGAATTCTAACCAAGACCTGACAAAATGATCTGGCACATCCGCCAAGCACTTATGTAACAAAATAGACATTGCCGAAATCTGACCCTTTAGAGTACTTACTGACAAACCCTTCTCCAGGAATCCTTACTCTACTCCAAGAGTATCCTTTGGATTCACACCAATACAAGTATTTACAACAGATCTTATGGTAAATCCTGTGAGTCACATGCTTACGAGCCTGAATCAAGGTCTCAATAACCAACTCTGAAAATCCATGCTTAGATAAAATTAAGCGTTCAATCACCAAGCAGTCAGCTTCAGAGAAAACAAGATATGGATGAAGGAAGGGACCCTGAAGTAGAAGGTCCTTCCTCAGAGGCAGTCTCCAAGGTGGAAAGGATGACATCTGATTGGCTGTGCCCGACTGGGTGAAGACGGCTCAAGGTAGGGTGATCTTCAATGGGGTAGTGTTATGGGTTTTTTTAAGGGGGGATTGGGTGGGTTTTAGAGTAGGGGTGTGTGGGTGGTGGGTTGTAATGTTGAGGGGGGTATTTTTTTTTTTTTTACAGGTAAAAGAGCTGATTACTTTGGGGCAATGCCCCGCAAAAGTCCCTTTTAAGGGCTATTTTGTAATTTAGTATAGGGTAGGGCATTTTATTATTTTGGGGGGCTTTTTTTATTTTATTAGGGGGCTTAGATTAGGTGTAATTAGTTTAAACTTCTTGTAATTTTTTTCCCCCTGTAATTTAGTGTTTGTTTTTTTCCGTAATTTAGTTCATTGAATTTAATTGTAATTAATTGTAGGTAGTTTAGTTAATTAGTTTAATGATAGTGTAGTGTTAGGTGTAATTGTAAATTAGGTTAGGATTTATTTTACAGGTAATTTTGTACTAGGTAGGTAGTTATTAAATAGTTAATAACTATTTAATAACTATTGTACCTAGTTAAAATAAATACAAAGTTGCCTGTGAAATAAATATAAATCATAAGCTAGCTACAATGTAACTATTAGTTATATTGTAGCTAGCTTATGGTTTATTTTATAGGTAAGCATTTAGTTTTAAATAGGAATCATTTATTTAATTGTAGTTATTTTATTTAGATTTATTTAAATTATTTTTAAATTAGGGGGGGTGTTAGGGTTAGGGTTAGACTTAGGTTTAGGGGTTAATAACTTTATTATAGTGGCGGTGGCAGATTAGGGGTTAATTAATTTAACATAGTTGCGGCGACGTTGGGGGGGCAGATTAGGGGTTATTTAATTTAATATAGTTGCGGCGACGTTGGGGGGGCCAGATTAGGGGTTAATAACTATAATGTAGGTGTCGGCGATGTTGGGGGCAGCAGATTAGGGGTTTATAAGTATAATGTAAGTGGCAGCGGTGTCCGGAGCGGCAGATTATGGGTTAATAGTATAATGCAGGTGGCAACGATGTCGGGGGCAGCAGATTAGGGGTTAATAAGTGTAATATTAGGGGTGTTTAGACTCAGGGTTCATATTAGGGTGTTAGGTACAGACATAAATTTAATTTTCCCATAGGAAACAATGGGGCTGCGTTAGGAGCTGAACGCTGCTTTTTTGCAGGTGTTAGGTTTTTTTTCAGCCAGCTCAGCCCCATTGTTTCCTATGGGGAAATCATGCACAAGCACGTTTAGCCAGCTTACCGCTCCCGTAAGCAACGCTGGTATTGAAGTGAGATGTGGAGCTAAATTCTGCTCTACGCTCACCTTTTTGCAGCGAACGCAAGGTTTAAAAAAAACCTGTAATACCAGCGTTGGCTTAAGGGAGCAGTGGAAAAAAAAGGAGCGTTAGAGCCGCAAGCCTTACCGACAAAAACTCGTAATCTAGCCGTATATTAGTTGTTTAAATGTTGAAAAAAATAAGAGTAAAATTAATGTCCATAAAGCAGTGGGCACCGCCATTTTGTAGCTTAGGTTACATTTTCTGCTGAGGCCAATTAGGATTGGTTATAAATGGCTTACTAAAGTGTGCAACCAATGAATGTGTGTAATATAGATATGCCTGCACTTCCATGTTTAACATGAATTTGAAAGCCCACAATATTCATAAATAAATTACAGGAAATGAGAACAAAATAAATAACGAATGTATATTGCAAAGTTGTTTCACTATATGTAATTAAACAATTTATATTAAAGGGACATGAAACTCAAACATTTTCTTTCATGATTTAGGTAGAACATACAATTTTAAACAACTTTCCAGTTTACTTCTATAATCAAATTTGCTTCATTCTCTTGGTATCATTTGTTGAAGAAGCAGCAATGCACTACTGTTTTCTAACTGAACACATGGGTGACCCAATGACAATCGGCGTATATATAAATATATATATATGCAGCCACCAATCAACAGCTAGAACCTAGGTTCTTTGCTGCTCCTGAGCTTACTTAGATAATCCTTTCAGCAAAGGATAACATGAAATGGAAGCAAATTATAATATAGAAGTAAATTGGAAAGTTGTTTAAAATTGTATGCTATGTCTAAATAATGAATGTCTAATTATTACTTTACTGTCCCATTAATATCTTGAGGCGTTTACTGTCCCTTTAATCTTTGCACTTTCTAATTTTTATTTTAATGCATTTAGAGTTTTTATACAGCATTGATTTTACAAATTCTGATTATTCTTTGAAAGTTTCTGTGTTATGATCATACTTTGTATATTTCTGTGTATCTTACCAATTGCATTGCACTTTGTATTAGTTCTGTTGTAAAATAAAACTGACAGTTTTCAGGCAAGGATGCCCACTATCCCCCCTTTTATTTGTCCTGACTATAGCATTACTTGCATGTCAAATCAAAAGAAATCACTCCATGCACAGTCTCACAATAGGTTCGACAGAATATTAAAAATCACTATTCGCTGATAACATTCTTCTAACGCTATCTTCCCCAACCTCCTCTGTCACTTCGTTAATGCATACATGTGATAGATATAGTCAATTAGTCAAACTTTTTTATCAATTACACTAAATAATATATTCTTAAAATTACCGTCACTGCCCAGACATTGCACAAAGTCCACACAATAACGCAATTAAACACCCAATCCTCTACAATCAAATACCTTGGTATCACACTATCGAATCACCTCTACCTGTACCTACATTTTTCCTCCTCACATTAGAGTCATTGTTGAACCAATTAATCTGGGGTAATGCGAAACCTAGACTTAAAAACTACACTATACAGACCTAAGGAGAGAGGTGGGTTGGAAACCCCCAATATAACATTCTATTACTATGCCATCCACTTATCCTACATTGTGCAGTAGAATTTCCACTCACAGGATAAATTATGGGTAGGCCTAGAGGAAGACTTATTGAATATTAATACCTTAGGTGATCAATGCTGGATAGTTAGGAAAGACAGAAATAGCAACATAGATTCCCATCCATTAATTGCTAAAACCCTAAATGTGTGGAATACCATGCTCCTTAAGTACCCATCCTTATGATATATCCCTTCTCCTTAACCCCTATGTTGGGCAATAAAAGCTTTATCCCCATTTTGTCAAAACAATTAGAGTGTATACTAAAAAATGACATTTATGCTTTTCTGATCAATTTCTTTCTTTCTTGACACAGTGAGTCAACGGATCATCATCAATTACTGTTGGGAATATCACTCCTGGCCAGCAGGAGGAGGCAAATAGCACCACAGCAAAGCTGTTAAATATCACTCCTCTCCCCACAATCCCCCAGTCATTCGACCAAAGGGAAAGGAAAGAAAGGAAATAACACAAGGTGCAGAGGTGCCTGAGGTTTATATAAAAAGAAACTGTCTGAATACAGGGCGGGCCGTGGACTCACCATGTCAAGAAATAAATTTATCAGGTAAGCATACATTGTTTTCTTTCTAATGACACGGTGAGTCCACGGATCATCATCAATTACTGTTGGGAACCAAAACCCAAGCCAGAGGACACAGATAAGGGAGGGACAAGGCAGGAACCTAAACAGAAGGCACCACTGCTTGAAGAACCTTTCCCCCAAAAGAAGCCTCAGCCGAGGCAAAAGTATCGAATTTATAGTTTGGAAAAAGTGTGCAAAGATGACCAAGTTGCAGCCTTGCAAATCTGAGTAACGAAAGTCCTTAGTTGCCTGCAAATAAAATTTTAGCGCTTGCACAACATCCAGATTATGCAACAAGCGTTCTTTGTGAGAAGAAGTATTAGGACACAAAGAAGGTACAACGATTTCCTGATTAATATTCTTGATCGAAACAACCATGGGCAGGAAACCAAACTTAGTACGCAGAACCACCTTATTAGAGTGAAATATAAGATAAGGAAAATCACACTGTAAAGAGAGTTCAGAAACTCTTAGAGCAGAGGAAATAGCAACAATAAACAAAACGTTCCAACATAACATCTTAATATCTAAAGAATGCATAGGCTCAAACGGAGCCTGTTGTAAAACTTTAAGAACAAGGTTAAGACTCCATGGAGGAGTAACAGGTTTAAACAAAGGCCGAATTCTAACCAAGACCTGACAAAATGATCTGGCACATCCGCCAAGCGCTTATGTAACAAAATAGACATTGCCGAAATCTGACCCTTTAGAGTACTTACTGACAAACCCTTCTCCAGGAATCCTTACTCTACTCCAAGAGTATCCTTTGGATTCACACCAATACAAGTATTTACAACAGATCTTATGGTAAATCCTGTGAGTCACAGGCTTACGAGCCTGAATCAAGGTCTCAATAACCAACTCTGAAAATCCATGCTTAGATAAAACTAAGCATTCAATCACTAAGCAGTCAGCTTCAGAGAAAACAAGATTTGGATGAAGGAAGGGACCCTGAAGTAGAAGGTCCTTCCTCAGAGGCAGTTTCCAAGGTGGAAAGGATGACATTTCCACTAGGTCTGCATACCAAATCCTGCGAGGCCTTGCCAGGGCTATGAGAATTACAGATGCCCTCTCCTGCTTGATTCGAGCAATGACTCTTGGAAGGAGAGCGAACGGAAGAAACAGGTATGCTAGACTGAAGTTCCAAGGAACTGCCATAGCATCGATCAGAAATGCCTGCGGATCTCTTGACCTCGAGCCGTATCTTGGAAGTTTGGCATTCTGATGAGAAGCCATGAGATCCAACTCCGGCTGCCCACACTTGAGGGTCAAGCTGGAAAACACATCTGTCTGCTCAGAAAATCGGCTTCCCAATTGTCCACTCCTGGGATGTGGATCGCAGAAAGACCACATTTGTGGGTCTCCGCCCACTGAATAATTTGGGACACCTCTGTCATAGCCAAGGAACTCCGAGTTCCCCCCTGGTGGTTGATGTAGGCCACCAAGGTTATGTTGTCCGACTGGAATCTGATAAACTGGGCTAAGGCTAACTGAGGCCAGGCCAGAAGAGCATTGAAGGTTGCTCTCAGCTCCAAGATGTTAATGGGCAGGACTGACTCCTCCTGGGTCCATAAGCCCTGAGCCTTCAACGAGCCCCATACTGCTCCCCAACCTAGAAGGCTGGCATCCGTGGTCACAATCACCCAGGAGGGTCTGCAAAGTACCCTGGGAGAGATAATCCTGAGAAAGCCACCACAGAAGAGAGTCTATTGACGCCTGATCTAGATCTACACATGGAGACAGGTCTGTATCGTCCTCGTTCCATTGTCTGAGCATGCATAACTGCAGAGGTCTGTGATGGAACTAAGCAAACGGAATGATGTCCATGGAAGCCACTATCAGATCGATTACCACCATACATTGAGCCTCTGATGGCCATGGAGAGGACTGAAGGGTAACTGGGTAACATATACATTCTGTACATTTCCTCACAGGTAGAAGGAGCGATCTCCACTTTGGCCAAGAGGACTACTATTCCCATAGAGGAAAGTTGTTCTTTTAAAGATCCAATGGATTAAAAATTGGAGGCTTTACTAGCCAATCAGCCAATCAGATTGAGTTCGCATTCTATTGGCTGATCGGAACAGCCAATAGAAAGTGAGCTCAATCTGATTGGCTGATTGGATCAGCCAATTGGATTGAACTTCAATCTGATTGGCTGATTCAATCAGCCAATCAGATTTTTCCTACCTTAATTCCAATTGGCTGATAGAATCCTATCAGCCAATCGGAATTGAAGGGACGCCATCTTGGATGAAGTCCCTTAAAGGAATATCCATTCGTCGTTAGTCGTCGGGAAGAAGAGGATGGCTCCGCGTCGGCTCGTCTGAAGATGGCTCCGCTCCGGATGGATGAAGATTGAAGACGCTGCCTGGATAAAGACTTCTATCGGATGGAAGACTTATTCAGCGCTGCCTGGATGATGACTTCTGCCGCTCCGGATCTCCTCTTCGGTTCCATCGATGGTCGGCTGGCTGAAGACGACTCAAGGTAGGATGATCTTCAGGGGGGTAGTGTTAGGTTTTTTAAAGGGGGGTTTGGGTTAGATTAGGGGTATGTGGGTGGTGGGTTTTAATGTTGGGGGGGTTGTATTTTTCTTTTACAGGCAAAAGAGCAGAATTCTTTGGGGCATGCCCCCCAAAAGGCCCTTTTAAGGGCTGGTAAGGTAAAAGAACTTTGAACTTTTTAATTTAGAATAGGGTAGGGCATTTTTTTATTTCGGGGGGCTTTGTTATTTTATTAGGGGGCTTAGATTAGGTGTAAGTAGCTTAAAATTGTTGTAATATTTTTTAAATGTTTGTAACTTATTTTTTTTATTTTTTGTAACAGCTTTTTTATTTTTTGTACTTTAGTTAGTTTATTTAATTGTATTTAATTGTAGTTATTTGTAACTAATTTATTAAATTTATTTAATGATAGTGTAGTGTTAGGTTTAATTGTAACTTAGGTTAGGATTTATTTTACAGGTAATTTTGTATTTCTTTTAGCTAGGTAGTTATTAAATAGTTAATAACTATTTAATAACTATTCTAACTAGCTAAAATAAATACAAAGTTACCTGTAAAATAAATATAAATCCTAAAATAGCTACAATATAATTATTATTTATATTGTAGCTATATTAGGGTTTATTTTAAAGGTAAGTATTTAGTTTTAAATAGGATTAATTTATTTAATAAGATAAATATTATTTAGATTTATTTAATTAATATTTAAGTTAGGGGGTGTTAGGGTTAGACTTAGGTTTAGGGGTTAATAATTTTATTACAGTGGTGGTGGTGTAGGGGGGGCAGGATAGGGGTTAATAAACTTATTATAGGTGGCGACGGTGTAGGGGGGGCAGATTCGGGGTTAATAAGTTTAATATAGGTTGCGGCACGGTCCGGGAGCGGCGGTTTAGGGGTTAAACTATTTATTTAGTTGCGGCGAGGTCCGGGATCGGCAGGATAGGGGTTAATAACTTTATTATAGGTGGCGACGGTATAGGGAGGGCAGGATAGGGGTTTATAGGTATCATGTAGGTGGCGGCGGGGTCTGGGAGCGGCGATTTAGGGGTTAATAAATATATTATAGTTGCGGTGGGGACCGGGAGCGGCGGTTTAGGGGTTAACATTTAGTATAGCTTGCGGTGGGCTCCGGGAACGGCGGTTTAGGGGGTAATAACTTTATTTAGTTGCGGCGGTGTAGGGGGGGAGCAGATTAGGGGTGTTTAGACTCGGGGTACATGTTAGGGTGTTAGGTGTAGACAGCTCCCATAGGAATCAATGGGATGTCGGGCAGCAGCGAACATGAACTTTCGCTATGGTCAGACTCCTATTGTTTCCTATGGGATCCGCCGCCTCAAGGGCGGCGGTTTGAAAACCAGGTACGCTGGGCCGGAAAAGTGCCGAGCGTACCTGCTAGTTTTTTGATAACTAGCAAAAGTAGTCAGATTGTGCCGCACTTGTGTGCGGAACATCTGGAGTGACGTAAAAATCGATCTGTGTCGGACTGAGTCTGGCGGATCGAAGCTTATGTCACTAAATTCTACTTTTGCCGGTATCTAGGGCTTGATAACTAAGGCGAATCAGCCTCGCCACAAATACGCTGCGGAATTCCAGCATATTTGAGGTTGACGGCTTGATAACTACCCCCCTTAGTCTTTAGTCTGAAGCATGTAAGCTGTTTAGTGATAGACAAGTTGCAGCAGAGTAAGCAAGAATGTGATTGAATTGCTCCGTCGATAGTTACTGTCTTTGATAGAAGTATTTGTACAGAGGTAAT